>NC_133655.1:130482211-131082211 GCF_009905375.1 Apium graveolens
CATGCAAGATCCCATTTTCCTCACAAAATGCTCTCATGACATAGTTCTTGAACTCAGTTCCATTGTCACTCCTGATTCTTCTAACTTTGAAATAAGGATGATTGTTAACTTGCCTTATGTGATTGATGATGATTTCACAAGCCTCATCTTTAGACTTTAGGAAATATGTCCAAGAGAACTTTGAGAAATCATCTACAATTACTAGGCAAAATCTTTTCTTTGAAATTGAAAATACATTGACTGGTCCAAACAAATCTGTAACACCCCCAAATCCGGGGTCGGGGATCCGGGTTGTCACGAGTTCCATTTCCCTTAACAACACCCAATCTTAATAAATAATCAACTACTCTGTACTGTGACCCCACAATAAACACACACACCACAAGTTATAGTCTCAGAGATGAATATCCAAAAATAATCACAAGTCGTTTTATTCCACAATTATATGCCAATACACCTTAAACAGGTTTCTGAATAAATTTACATTTCTTTGCCATTATTACAATTCATAAATATACATAATCTGATACATCAAAAGTTGAAAGCCTAGCCTATTGGCAGTTCCTACCTCAGCTATGGCGGCATCAGTGCTTCTAGAAAACTGCGGAACGTCTCCTAACCTCTTGCGAATCGGGAGCTTGGTCTGGTTCATCTTGTCTATCTGATGTTGTGTGATGAAAGAAGAAAGCAAGGGTGAGCAGCAAGCCCACCAAAATAATATGTATAATGATTAACAATATATGAGCCTTCTCATAGTACTCATGAAAGTCTTGGTCAAAAGAAATGAACCAAGTTGATATCTTAATGCGATGAAGTCGCAAAATATTCAGTATATATATATATACATATATACTTTTCAAAATATTGGAAGTCCTCTTCCATGCACAATATACACAAAGTCCCAGTGTATAACTGTATAAAAAAAAATATCGTTGCAAGGTGATCTCATATATCTAACCTTGTCTCAACGTTTTTTCTGAAAATCTTTGTCATTCATAAGACAATTATTAATTAGATATAAGTTTAAAAGATGAAGTTACAAGATACCCCAATATACTTATATCTTTCCCAAATACTACTTGAACTACCACCGTTCAAGTTATAATTAGCTTCAAAAGTTCATCACATAGATGAGACTATAAGGCAAGATTTGAATAGATTAAATCTTTAAAATATTATCAAAATAAAATGAAGTTACGAGATACTTCATTTGATGTAAACATCATTTTGAAAACTTGACCCTGCCAACACTCAACAATCGCCCAACCGTAGCCTTTCTATCGAAGTGCTCTGGGTAGTGTTGCAGAAATTATCCAATTGGATGATGAACTCATTACGGGAGTTTGCCGCGCCAGGAAGACCACTTACGATGATCAGTCGTAGTAGTACAACCCCACCATTTTCTACATGTAGAGGAGAACCTGTCGGATTTACTTGTCAACCGAACACTGAACTCCTAAGGAATGGACCGCCTTAGCGGAACTTCCAGGCCATTTGGGCCAATATAATAAGGCTGGGCCGGCGCTACTCGGCCACTTATGCCACTCCTAGTTCAGATGAAATCCATGACTCTGAAACGTAAAGCTTGTCCCCACTTTCCCCAAGTAGAAACTTGTTGATACGGCTCCACCAAGAAGTCGTATCTATTGGGAAAGGAGAACTCACCGATATTTCCCAGGCGATGCCTGTTAATGGATTAACTTGTTCCAAGAATTTTACTTCCCGAGTGTTGGGTAAGTAATCAATTCATTTATCAAAACAGCAACCTTGTTGCGAATATAAAACACACCACAGAGCCGGATCCCTCAGGTTTTGAGCGAGTATTTAAATCCCCTTCGAAAGGAGGATCTTAAAAAAAATAAGTTTTGGGATCCGCTCTAACTTTTAAAAAAATCATTTTGAAGACTCGCAAAACATTTTAAGAATGTTTGGAGTGAAGCTGATTTAATGAAGTAAATCAGTCCCCAGAATATTTAGAAAATGTCTGAATATTATTATTTAAATAATATTCCCATAAAGAATAATCTTTATAAAATAATTGAAGTAGAAGTATTAAAACTTATACTTGAAATGAATAGCAAATAATCAAAGATATACTTATACGAAAGTAATATCTTTATTTGAATAATCAAAAGTAAGTTTGATTATCGACACCTTATTCTTTAATAAAATAAAGAATATTATTAAGTAATAAGCGGAGTCATAATACCTCGAATGAATACTATAAATAATATTCATAAAATAAAGGAGTCATACATCCTCAAATGAATATCCAAGTAATATTCAATAATAATATAAACTGAGTCATAAGGCCTCGAATGAATATTCAAATAATATTTAAATAATAAAATAAACTGAGTCATAAGCCCTCGAATGAATACTCAAATTAATATTCAATTAAGTAAAATAAAGGTATCGAATAAACCTTATTCGATCCATAGTTTTAAAAAACTATATCCATATATATATAAATATATATATATATAATATACTCGGGAACATCGACTCCCGGTTTAGAAATATGTTCACCTTTTATCCCCTATACTAAGGGTATACGCAACTACTTGCTTATTTCTAGCATAGGTATTATGCAACTATAAGCATTGAAATCAACAGATAGATAACTAGATTACGAAACAGACATGCATATATACCATATCAGCATGCTCCAATATATCGCAAAATTTGCTAATAACAATCATGCACTATCACAAGATAATGCATATACATATATTTACATCACAACAACAGTATATCGGGTAGAAAACTTGCCTGAGCGACTGGGGGTTACGAATGGCTCGGGACGAGTCTGGTAACCTATAAACAACAAGTAAGTTGGAATTAAACCAAAGTCACTTGTAAATCTATACTCTAACCAACTCAGACTCTAACGCTCGTTTTGCGCTTACTGATTCTCTTAAGTCACTCGAGTACCCTCGGCTCCACCATTTTTAATAATTTAACCTTTACGAGTTTTAAGGCGATTCCTTCGCGAGTATCTTACCAACTGCCTAACACACTTACCATAAATGTTTCATGCATTAATTAATCCTTTTTGGTCTTTAACCTATGTTTCAAAGTAAGGCGAGGGGAAAAGTTTCGTTCGCGAAACGCCGTTACTTGAAACGGTCGTTTCTCCTAAACCGTGCATCGGAATCGAACGAACTACATATCAAAATGAAGCTCGTAACATGAGCTATCTAAACATGGCAGTGGTCATAATCTAGCAGGGGGTTCTCGGGTCCTAATGTTATGCACAGAAACAGTCCAAAGAAAATCGGACATTACGACGGCTATGTTTACGCGATTACCAATGTTTAAACTACTCCAATTAACCACCAACCAACTCATAACCATCAATACAACAAAACTTCACCTAAACCATACCACATCAGTCCATAATCTCCAAGGTTTTCAACTCAAACAACCACAATCAAGACCTATGAACTATAATCAAGCTTCAATTACCAAAACACTTCCAAATCAAACAAAACTACTAATAATCACAATCCATGCTTCTCATTTCACAACACCAACCATTAAACTTACTAACAAATAAATAAAGGCTAGGGTTTGAAGTTTATACCTTCCTTGGGAGGTGTTAAGTTGCTAGGAAGCCTTAGGGAGCCTCCTACAAGCTTGATCTTTCCAAAGAAATCAAGAACACAAAGTTAGGCTTTGAAGTTTCTAAAAGTCCGATTTAAAGAACTGTAAAAATGAGGGTCTTACCATGATTATTTGGACGAGACTTGTGAACAAGAGTTGTAGGCCATCTCAATACCTTTCCAATGAGCTATAGAACACAATATTTGAGTGATAAATGAAGGAGATACAGCAGTTTTAGTGTTCTGGTTCTGTTTTGGCCGAGAGCATGAAGAACAATGCCTTGGTTTCTTTTTGATTTTGATGAAAAATGATTTGCTTGGCTTGGTTGGTTTGATTTTTGTGTTTGTTTTAGTAAATTACCTAGTTGCCCTTGATTTTGTGTGGTTAAAAAGCCACCACATCTCCTTCCTTCCCATGTCATGCTTGTGTCATCCTCATGATGTCATCCTCCCCTCCTTGTCCTCTTCTCATTGGTTGGGTGACATCATCCTCTCTAATCCCTTTGATTAACTTCCTAATTGTTTGCCTAATGACCGCTGATCTGTTATACGGTTCGCTTAACTTTCGTTTTCGTTTATCGTTTGAAGGATCATACCCGGGATCTTATTACTTAGGTTCCCTTAACCTTTCTCAATATATTATATTCCTTTTATGATCCTCTCCTATAATCCTTTAATTTAAATCATTTTTATCCTGTTACCTTTTTCTCAAATCTTTCCGTATCTAGTGTATTTCCGGGAAAAATCAAAGTGTTCGGATTTGGATTCTGACGATCTTTACATACACTTATATCCCATATAAAGTACTAATAAAATCTCAGAATATCCATATCAGAACCCCTACATAGTGTGGCATGAAAAGTTTTCTCATTCAGCAAAAACACTATTCATAAGGGTTTCAAAAATTTCCCAAAAAATGGGGTTATTACAGTCTCCCCTCCTTAAAAGGATTCCGTCCCGGAATCAGATAGAAAATGAATAGGGATACTCTCTTAGCATTGCACTTTCTAACTCTCGAGTAAATTTTCCCACATTGTGGTTCTACCATCAAACTCTTACTAGTTTGATAACCTTTCTCCTAAGCACTCGTTCCTTTTTACTCTATACCCTTCCTGGTTGCTCCATATAGGTTACGTCTGGTTGCATGTCTATGCGCTCATATGCCCCTATTTGTCTGGCATCCGAATTACACTTCCTTAACATTGATACGTGGAATACGTTATGAACTTGCTACAGGTTCGGGGGTAGGGCTAGCTCATATGCTAACTTCCCAAACGTCTTAATATATCCAAGGGTCCAACAAATTGTAGACTTAGCTTTCCTTTCTTTCCGAACCTCATCAATCCTTTTTCAAGGGTTTCCAAGGGGATACCTATAACATTACTAGGCCCCCTATTTCATACTCTTTATCCTTTTTGAGTCAAATCAGCATACCTCTTATGTCCATCTTGGGTTACTACCAGCCGTCCTCTGATTAGATCTATTATATCCCTGGTCCTTTGGACTACTGAGGGTCCGAGCATCTTGCGCTCTACAACTTCATCCTAACATAAGGGAGATCGACATTATCTTCCCTCAAGGATCTCATAAGGTGACACCTCGATAATGACATATGATCTATTGTCGTGATATAACTAAATCCGCGTTAAGTGATCATTCCAAATTTTTTCAAGTCTATTGCACAGACTCTCATTATAGCGTTTAGCATTAGAGCTTTTGCTTCTCAATACCCATTCTTTTTGAGTTCGTAATCGCTACTACCTTCCGTTCCTAATATTATACTGGTTATACTTTTGCTCGTTAGCGTTCTATAACCTTTTAATAACCACGTCAACCTTAGTATTACGAATGTGTTCCCATTCTGAATACCACCATAACTTTACTACTCCTTTTTCAGCTGTTTCTATTTTCGAAAGCTTAATCCTTCATATAGAAGTAAAAGAATTTATTGAGAGATCACTATAATCATGAACACTTGTTATCTCGCATAGTTAGTACAAAAGGTGGCCAGCCTTTAGTACTTGATAAGCAATTAAACAATAGTTGGTATCCTACTAGGCTTCTATCACACAGATAGACAGTCATTCGGCAATACCTCCCCTTCTGGAAGGGTTGTTCTTCTCAACTTACATGAAATGAAAAGAAGAGAAAAGAACGAACTGAAGAGAATTGTATATATATAAAAAATATACTGCCACAAAATATCTGGCTTGGAACCTACCTCTGAACTATAGAGGTTTGTCATAGGAGAACAAAACATATACGTATTTATATCAGCATCAAGTATTATAGCATCGTATTTCCCATGCCTAAATATTTCTATTCCGTCCATCATTCTATGGACCCATGCTCTTCCTCGAGCTTATACACAATCACCTTTGAAACTCCCTCGATTTCGAAAATCGAACCTGGGATCTCATTTTAGACATCACCGTTACTAGAGTTCTATGCTTGCACCGCAACCTTCCTCATATAGTAATACGACTCTCTTTTCATAAGAGGGAATAAATATTCAATAGGTAGATACTCTACTTAATTAGTCTATCAATGATAACTTATACACTACCACGACCCGTTTAGTGGTACTCAATCTCAACATCCATTCCAATACAACTCTCACGGTTGTAATCAGCTCGTTACTCGCAGAATCATTGCTGCCTTACTATGGTCCACCACTGACCCACTGTCATCATTCACTTTCCATGAAATCTTAATAGCTAACCATACGGAGTCCATACATGTCGTATCAAATCCTTCTAAGGAGGTAACATAATCACCGTTTCTGATTCATGAAGAACACTCCTGATCTCAAAGGTTCGTTTAGTCCTTTTGAAACATGGTCCAGGCTCATTCTCAAGATAGTACCTTCTAAGATAGATAGCCCGCTCATGGCGATTACACGAATTAAACCTTTACCAACTACTATTACGGCTGGGTATTGCACAGTCATCAGAAGGAATGTCAATCTTCCAAACCATAATACAACCTTCACAGTTTTAACCATCATCACTGTATTCTTTTGGCACAAGCGCCTATAATTATCCTCTTACCTTTAAAGTGTCGGCCACCTCTTTGGCCTTTCCTGATAGTAAAATTTCCTTACAGTCAATGTCACTTTAACCATCTCCAAATAAATTTTCTACCTTATTTCAATCACAGCTTATGTGAAAATGCTTTCCTTAAAATCTGATGAGTAAAAAAAAAATCACCATTTTTCCATAAGTTATTGCCTCAGTCTTTAGAGGTTAATCACTGTCATGACTGACTCTCAATCATAATTAGAACATCTTTTATCTTAAGTCCTAATTGCCCTGAATAATTTCGACCATTACTGGTTCGATCCATACTTTCTCGTGGTTTAACACGTGCCCCACTTGGCAACATTATAACTACGTCATATTTCCTTTATCAACATTTCTATTCTTGAAAATTTTGAATATTACCTTTCTCCTTGTAAAACCTCTAAGGTTATCCTTCAATCGTTCCTCCTGTATTCCCTAGATACAGGGCATATTAAAATACCATTTACTATTACTAGAACCATTGTCTATATACTTCTGAAAAATTTCTCCACTGATTCTTAAAGGTTGTTGCTACATTAACCCTTTCCAAATCATACTGTCAAAACTCATACTGTCCCTATTAAGGGTGAAATTCCAACCTTTATGCATTCCCCTAGGATTCATTTTAAGTTACCGATGTTCTATCCTTAATTCCACCTTTAAAAGGTACCTGCATCCTTCCATGGATAAATCAAGTCATATATCCCTGATAAGGGTGTCTTATTCAATCATTCCCACCTCGATAGTCTATACCTAACTTCATAATAGCATCCTTATTCAAATTGAGGTCAATCCATATGGCCTTCAAAAGATAACAATGGTCATCCACTTTTCTTTCTTGATTTGGTAATGATAACATGGATGTTCTGGAAGATATTGGTCATGTTCAACGTGAACTTCTTCTTAATAATTCCTTATTTACTTTTGTTGTTTATCTCAACAGTCATCTCAATGTTGGGATATCTTTCATATCTGGCGTCTCCCTTTCTGGGTATCATGCCACCGGTCTTACACTTTACCTTCTTGAAGGTCACTTCCTTCACCCAATTTTCTTAATTTCTTACTTTCTTGTCTCCTCAGTCTATCCGCGTCTCATTATTTATCCTTCGAATTATCTCAAGGTTTCCTCGAATCTTCCCAACTTACAGGGGATAAAATATATGTATCTCTTATACCTTCAACCATCAATTTAACTCATGGTGAATCACTCTCATCCGGACGATTACCTACTTTTCTATTTCTATTTCTACGAGTCTTTAGGGTTTCCTCATACCCAACTCCCTTATCATTCCTCAAACTCTCTTGCCTTTATATTCCTTTCACTTATCGTTATTTCATGAACCAACACAACATAAGCATTGATTTCAAACATCCTGTCATTCTGGATTCGTGTCTTCAGAACGAATCTTGATAACTTTTACAACTTAGATTCATAATTCATCATACTCGTCTGCCTTTGTTCTGGCTCTTAAGCTTTTACACTATCTCCATAACCTTGGGAAGTACTTTCCTGAAAACAATTGACTGAACTTAAATTAGTTTATTATAATCTCTTGCTCCGTGCCTTCCTTGGCCTTTCACCAGCGGGTGGTCTCTCTCTTAGGAGGGTAAGTGACAAAACAGTCTTTTGTGGTTCGTCAATCATTTAGAATCTCAAATGATTCATCTATTTCCTTTAGCCAGGCTCTTGCCTCGACTGGGTCAGCTTGTTCCTTGGAACTCTGAGAGCTTAGCGACTTAAAGGTCATGAAAGAATTTCCCACCGCACTGTCTCCTCAGGGTGGTGGTTGGGGATAATAGTCTAAGTTCTCTTTAGACAGGTCCATGAATTGCCGTATAGGGGTACCATCTCGGGTCTCCTGTCCTTACTCGACTTTTGTTTCCTCAGTCTAAATATTTCTTCCTACTCCCCATAATTGGGGTCATCTTACATAATTTAAATCCTCATTTTCCACTTCATCATGTTATGGGTTCCTTTTGTCTTGGTGGCAACCTCCATGACTATCACGTTCAGGGTTTGCTCTAACTCTTATTCCTCAAACTAGCTTTCATCTAAGATTTCATCTTTAAGCTCTTAAACCTTTGGAACCCAAATTCTACAGGAATACCTCATTATTCCCTTATCATCTCTCTCGGTATTAATCTCATACCTATTTGTTGGCTCTCTGCCTTCATTCATCACTTTTACTGGCACAATATGTTCTTTTCCAATACTTCGGGCTGTATTGCTATCTCAAACAGCTTTTCGGTACCGGCTCCGGTTACCTTCACTACTATTTCCATTTTCTCAAAATCTCTTATAAACTCTCCAAAAGACATTATCATCTTGAGTCTCTCCTTTTTACTAAGGGCATCAGCCACCATATTGGCTTTCCCCGAATGATAAAGAATCTCCCAATCATAATTCTTGATTAGCTCTAACCGCCTCCTCTGGCGTATGTTGAGCTCTTTCTACGTAAGAATGTACTAGAGCTCCTATGGTTTGTGAATCTCACACTTCTCTCCATACAAGTAGTGCCTCAAATCTTTAGGGCAAAACTATTGCCACGAGCCCAAGCTCATGGGTGGGGATATCGAATTTTAAATTCCCTTAATTGTCTTGACGCAGACGCGATTATCTTGCTGTGCTATATAAGAAGTACCCTAATTCCTTATGCGAAGCGTCACTTACAAATCACAAAATCTCATTTTCCATCCGGCAACGCCAACATAGGGAACGTCACCAACCTTTGCTTCGGTTCTTAAAAGTTGTTCTCGCATTTCTCTGTCCATTCGAACTTCTCAGTCTTACGAGTAAGCCGCGTTAAAGGGGCTACTATCTTTACAAACTTGAACGAACCTCTGGTAGTGACCGGCCAATCCTACCTCTGGTAGTCGACCCAACCAGGGTCATCAATTCATCAGTGGTCCTTTATCCAATCTCGTCAGGATCCTCCATGGGATCCTCCTCAGCAACTATCCCTTCTAGGACAACATCCTCAACCACTACATCCTCAATATCAACATCATCCGGTCCTGCGTTAGGACGCTCTATTGGATCCACAATCTGATCTCCAATTAGTAATAAAACATCATCGCGTTGATGTTCCTCAACTTCAGGGTTCGGAGTCCCGCTACCATATACGATAACGAACTACGCTTCTATCGCTACATTTATAAGGGTTCCCATAAGGGTTTTAACTGTCAGTACTACGTTAGGTAGTCCGACTATGAATTTGGCAAGAGTTCTTATTATCTTAGTGAACTTATTATCTTAACGTCCCATCATCTCTGAGGTTTATAACGCTTGGCTCTGATACCATTTCTGTAACACCCCCAAATCCGGGGTCGGGGATCCGGGTTGTCACGAGTTCCATTTCCCTTAACAACACCCAATCTTAATAAATAATCAACTACTCTGTACTGTGACCCCACAATAAACACACACACCACAAGTTATAGTCTCAGAGATGAATATCCAAAAATAATCACAAGTCGTTTTATTCCACAATTATATGCCAATACACCTTAAACAGGTTTCTGAATAAATTTACATTTCTTTGCCATTATTACAATTCATAAATATACATAATCTGATACATCAAAAGTTGAAAGCCTAGCCTATTGGTAGTTCCTACCTCAGCTATGGCGGCATCAGTGCTTCTAGAAAACTGCGGAACGTCTCCTAACCTCTTGCGAATCGGGAGCTTGGTCTGGTTCATCTTGTCTATCTGATGTTGTGTGATGAAAGAAGAAAGCAAGGGTGAGCAGCAAGCCCACCAAAATAATATGTATAATGATTAACAATATATGAGCCTTCTCATAGTACTCATGAAAGTCTTGGTCAAAAGAAATGAACCAAGTTGATATCTTAATGCGATGAAGTCGCAAAATATTCAGTATATATATATATACATATATACTTTTCAAAATATTGGAAGTCCTCTTCCATGCACAATATACACAAAGTCCCAGTGTATAACTGTATAAAAAAAAATATCGTTGCAAGGTGATCTCATATATCTAACCTTGTCTCAACGTTTTTCTGAAAATCTTTGTCATTCATAAGACAATTATTAATTAGATATAAGTTTAAAAGATGAAGTTACAAGATACCCCAATATACTTATATCTTTCCCAAATACTACTTGAACTACCACCGTTCAAGTTATAATTAGCTTCAAAAGTTCATCACATAGATGAGACTATAAGGCAAGATTTGAATAGATTAAATCTTTAAAATATTATCAAAATAAAATGAAGTTACGAGATACTTCATTTGATGTAAACATCATTTTGAAAACTTGACCCTGCCAACACTCAACAATCGCCCAACCGTAGCCTTTCTATCGAAGTGCTCTGGGTAGTGTTGCAGAAATTATCCAATTGGATGATGAACTCATTACGGGAGTTTGCCGCGCCAGGAAGACCACTTACGATGATCAGTTGTAGTAGTACAACCCCACCATTTTCTACATGTAGAGGAGAACCTGTCGGATTTACTTGTCAACCGAACACTGAACTCCTAAGGAATGGACCGCCTTAGCGGAACTTCCAGGCCATTTGGGCCAATATAATAAGGCTGGGCCGGCGCTACTCGGCCACTTATGCCACTCCTAGTTCAGATGAAATCCATGACTCTGAAACGTAAAGCTTGTCCCCACTTTCCCCAAGTAGAAACTTGTTGATACGGCTCCACCAAGAAGTCGTATCTATTTGGAAAGGAGAACTCACCGATATTTCCCAGGCGATGCCTGTTAATGGATTAACTTGTTCCAAGAATTTTACTTCCCGAGTGTTGGGTAAGTAATCAATTCATTTATCAAAACAGCAACCTTGTTGCGAATATAAAACACACCACAGAGCCGGATCCCTCAGGTTTTGAGCGAGTATTTAAATCCCCTTCGAAAGGAGGATCTTAAAAAAATGAGTTTTGGGATCCGCTCTAACTTTTAAAAAAATCATTTTGAAGACTCGCAAAATATTTTTAAGAATGTTTGGAGTGAAGCTGATTTAATGAAGTAAATCAGTCCCCAGAATATTTAGAAAATGTCTGAATATTATTATTTAAATAATATTCCCATAAAGAATAATCTTTATAAAATAATTGAAGTAGAAGTATTAAAACTTATACTTGAAATGAATAGCAAATAATCAAAGATATACTTATACGAAAGTAATATCTTTATTTGAATAATCAAAAGTAAGTTTGATTATCGACACCTTATTCTTTAATAAAATAAAGAATATTATTAAGTAATAAGCGGAGTCATAATACCTCGAATGAATACTATAAATAATATTCATAAAATAAAGGAGTCATACATCCTCAAATGAATATCCAAGTAATATTCAATAATAATATAAACTGAGTCATAAGGCCTCGAATGAATATTCAAATAATATTTAAATAATAAAATAAACTGAGTCATAAGCCCTCGAATGAATACTCAAATTAATATTCAATTAAGTAAAATAAAGGTATCGAATAAACCTTATTCGATCCATAGTTTTAAAAACTATATCCATATATATATAAATATATATATATAATATACTCGGGAACATCGACTCCCGGTTTAGAAATATGTTCACCTTTTATCCCCTATACTAAGGGTATACGCAACTACTTGCTTATTTCTAGCATAGGTATTATGCAACTATAAGCATTGAAATCAACAGATAGATAACCAGATTACGAAACAGACATGCATATATACCATATCAGCATGCTCCAATATATCGCAAAATTTGCTAATAACAATCATGCACTATCACAAGATAATGCATATACATATATTTACATCACAACAACAGTATATCGGGTAGAAAACTTGCCTGAGCGACTGGGGGTTACGAATGGCTCGGGACGAGTCTGGTAACCTATAAACAACAAGTAAGTTGGAATTAAACCAAAGTCACTTGTAAATCTATACTCTAACCAACTCAGACTCTAACGCTCGTTTTGCGCTTACTGATTCTCTTAAGTCACTCGAGTACCCTCGGCTCCACCATTTTTAATAATTTAACCTTTACGAGTTTTAAGGCGATTCCTTCGCGAGTGTCTTACCAACTGCCTAACACACTTACCATAAATGTTTCATGCATTAATTAATCCTTTTTGGTCTTTAACCTATGTTTCAAAGTAAGGCGAGGGGAAAAGTTTCGTTCGCGAAACGCCGTTACTTGAAACGGTCGTTTCTCCTAAACCGTGCATCGGAATCGAACGAACTACATATCAAAACGAAGCTCGTAACATGAGCTATCTAAACATGACAGTGGTCATAATCTAGCAGGGGGTTCTCGGGTCCTAATGTTATGCACAGAAACAGTCCAAAGAAAATCGGACATTACGACGGCTATGTTTACGCGATTACCAATGTTTAAACTACTCCAATTAACCACCAACCAACTCATAACCATCAATACAACAAAACTTCACCTAAACCATACCACATCAGTCCATAATCTCCAAGGTTTTCAACTCAAACAACCACAATCAAGACCTATGAACTATAATCAAGCTTCAATTACCAAAAATACTTCCAAATCAAACAAAACTACTAATAATCACAATCCATGCTTCTCATTTCACAACACCAACCATTAAACTTACTAACAAATAAATAAAGGCTAGGGTTTGAAGTTTATACCTTCCTTGGGAGGTGTTAAGTTGCTAGGAAGCCTTAGGGAGCCTCCTACAAGCTTGATCTTTCCAAAGAAATCAAGAACACAAAGTTAGGCTTTGAAGTTTCTAAAAGTCCGATTTAAAGAACTGTAAAAATGAGGGTCTTACCCTGATTATTTGGACGAGACTTGTGAACAAGAGTTGTAGGCCATCTCAATACCTTTCCAATGAGCTATAGAACACAATATTTGAGTGAGAAATGAAGGAGATACAGCAGTTTTAGTGTTCTGGTTCTGTTTTGGCCGAGAGCATGAAGAACAATGCCTTGGTTTCTTTTTGATTTTGATGAAAAATGATTTGCTTGGCTTGGTTGGTTTGATTTTTGTGTTTGTTTTAGTAAATTACCTAGTTGCCCTTGATTTTGTGTGGTTAAAAAGCCACCACATCTCCTTCCTTCCCATGTCATGCTTGTGTCATCCTCATGATGTCATCCTCCCCTCCTTGTCCTCTTCTCATTGGTTGGGTGACATCATCCTCTCTAATCCCTTTGATTAACTTCCTAATTGTTTGCCTAATGACCGCTGATCTGTTATACGGTTCGCTTAACTTTCGTTTTCGTTTATCGTTTGAAGGATCATAACCGGGATCTTATTACTTAGGTTCCCTTAACCTTTCTCAATATATTATATTCCTTTTATGATCCTCTCCTATAATCCTTTAATTTAAATCATTTTTATCCTGTTACCTTTTTCTCAAATCTTTCCGTATCTAGTGTATTTCCGGGAAAAATCAAAGTGTTCGGATTTGGATTCTGACGATCTTTACATACACTTATATCCCATATAAAGTACTAATAAAATCTCAGAATATCCATATCAGAACCCCTACATAGTGTGGCATGAAAAGTTTTCTCATTCAGCAAAAACACTATTCATAAGGGTTTCAAAAATTTCCCAAAAAATGGGGTTATTACAAAATCCATATGAAGCAGTTGCAGAAGCTCTTCAATTGCTGAATCAAGTTTCTTTCTGAATGATGCTTTGATCTGCTTCCCTTTTTGGCAGGCATCACACAGTCCATCCTTTGTAAACTCCACTAGAGGAATGCCTCTTACTAGTTCTTTCTTTACCAGCTCATTCATGGTCTTGAAGTTTAAATGGGATAGCTTCTTGTGCCATAGCCAACTTTCATCTTGACTTGCTTTGCTGAGAAGACAAGTTACAGATTCTGCTTTGGTTGAGTTGAAGTCAGCTAGGTACACATTTCCTCTTCTCACACCAGTGAGAACCTTTTTGTTTTTTTGATTGTTAGTCACAACACAGGCTTCTTTATTGAAGGTTACTGAGTTGCCTTTATCACAAAGCTGGCTGATACTCAACAGACGGTGTTTGAGACCATCCACTAAGGCAACCTCTTCAATGATGATATTATCCTTTGAAATCAAGCCATATCCCACAGTATAACCTTTGCTGTCATCTCCAAAAGTAATACTTGGGCCGACTCTCTCCTTAAACTCTGTGAGCAGGGTAGAATCATCAGTCATGTGTCTTGAACAACCACTATCCAAGTACCAAAGATTCTTTCTGTTTCCCTATACACATCAAAATCAAATCAAGTTGATTTTGGTACCCAAGTTTCCTTGGGTCCTGCATTGTTAGCTTTATTCTTCTGTTTCTTAGGTTTTATCTCATTTGACATAGGAATTTCAGATTCTTCCTTAGTCAATTGGGTTGTACCTTTGAAACCACTAAATGCAACAGAATTATCATGCATGTTATGGCTAACAGGAAATGGTATGCTTGGTGCAAACATGTTATTCCAGTAAGGCATGCTAAATGGCATTTGAGGCATATTGTATGCAGCATAATATGGATTAGGTGCAAATGGCATATTAGCAAACTGTTCATTCATATTCTGTGTAGGCATAACATTAACAGGCATGTGAGGCATGGCATTCATGTTAGGAAATTGAGGCTGAACAGACATGGGAGTAGGCATGGCATATTTGCAATTAACAGATAAATGATTTACACTACCACACTTGACACAGATTTTTCTAGGAGCATATTTATCAGGTGTGTAGTTATTGTGTTTGTTAATCCCTACTTTACCATTCGTATTGTTTTTCCTTTTAGTCTCTATTTTTACCTCTATTTTCTCAAGTCTGTCACTTAACTGTTTGACAGTCATGTGACCAACATTAGCCTTTTTCCCTTTCTTAGCTTGACTTGACTCTCCTGAAACAAAGTTCTTGGAAACAGACCCATACTTATCATTTAGCTTGATTAATTTGGCTTTGCTAATGGGTTTGCTTACAGCCGACGGATGAGGATTTTTATCATTCGACGGATAACACCTTTTGTTATCCGACGGATAGTCCTCATCATCCGTCGAGTCTACATCTGTCAGAATCCCATCTACCAAAATAGGTTCTAGTTTCTCTTTATTCTTTTTCCAGGATTCATCACAAAAAGACTCAATTCCTTGAACTTTGGTGATTTGAGCATGAACATCCCTGGATGTTTTCCATGCTGTAATCACCTCTTGTTCACGCTCAAGCTGCTTCTTCAAAATTTCTTCCTTTTTCAAGGACTCGGTTAATTCCTCCTTGGCAATCTTACACTCAATTTTTAGTTTCTCAAACTCAACAAACTGAGACTCAAGCACATTATTCCTCTCACTTAAAAACAAGTTATTTTCTTTGATTTTAGCATTTTCTTTAGTGAGAGACTTAAGTGTAACACGCAAATGATACAATTCTGTAGACATGTCATTTATTGCATCATTACACTCAGCTTTAGATAAATGTGCAAGGTTTGTAGTGATTACCTGATTGCTTGAGGAACTTGTCTCTGTTTCATCAGACTTGGCCATTAGGGCTAGATTGACATAACTGACATCTTCATCTTCATCCAAACCATCAGCTGCCCAGTCATTCTCTTGTGTAATGAAAGCCCTTTCCTTTTGTTTGAGTAGATCAAAGTATTTTTGCTTATAATCCACAGACTCAAACCTTTTCTTACTGGAATCTGACTTTCTACACTCATTTGCAAAATGCCCTGCCAAGCCACATTTGAAACATTTGAATTTTGACTTATCCACCATGTTTCTATTTGGCTTGGCTGCTCCAAAGTTCTTCTTGAACTTGAGCTTGGAAAATCTTCTTGAAAGAAATGCTAGGTGCTCATCAATGTCTTCCATGTCATCTTGGCTCAATAAATCTTCACTTTCAGCTAGCCCCTTACCCTTATTCTCACAGACCTTTGAAGTTGATTCTGCAGCTTCCATCTTCACTTCCTTCTCCTTTTCTAGATCAGCAACTAGTGCAATGGATCCTCCTTTCTTCTTTCCTCTCTCCATTCTTTCATCCTGCTCTATCTCAAGCTCATAGGTCTTCAGAATGCCATACAGTCTCTCCAAAGTAAACTCCTTATAATCTTGTGAGTTTCTCAATGAGACTGTCATTGGTTTCCATTCCTTTGGAAGAGATCTGAGAAATTTCAGATTGGAGTCTTTAGTCTGATAGACTCTTCCATGCAACTTAAGAGCATTTAGTAGTTTTTGGAATCTACTAAAAATGTCAGTGAGTGACTCACTTTCTTCATTGTGAAAATGCTCATATTGTTGAATCAGGAGCTGCATTTTATTTTCTCTTACTTGCTCAGTGCCATCATAAATTATCTGTATTGTGTCCCAAACTTCCTTGGCAGTTTTGCAGTTGATAATATTATCAAACATGTCTGCATCGACTCCATTGAACAAAATGTTCATGGCCTTTTTATCCTTCTTGACTTGTTCAATATCAGGGTCAGACCATTCGTGCCTTGGCTTTGGAACAGATGGCTCGTTTCCTGTTGCAGCTCTCATTGGAACATGAGGACCTCTTTCTATGCAGTCCACATAGGCCTCATCTTGAGAAAGCATATGAATATGCATCTTTACCTTCCAATGATGGTAATTATCTTTATCAAGAAAAGGAATCTTGACTCCAACATCTTTCTTGTTCATCTTGCTGAATTGTTTTGATCTTTAAACTCTTTGTAGATTAAGAGCTTGCTCTGATACCAATTGTTAGTCCCTTAACAATGTAGCAAGAATTACAGAAGGGGGGTTGAATGGAATTCTTGAACCTTTTTCTTGAAATAAAAATGTTCAACTCGATTATAGATATATTTGTTTTGATTAGCACAATGCAGAATGTAAACTTAATTGAATGAAAATATAAGTAATTAAAAACAAGAGTCTTTAAAAACTTTCTGGTGGATTTAAACAATTCCACCAGAGATATATATAATATATCGAGAGGACTCTGTGTGCAGAAATGCTCACAGCTGCTTACAAAATAGAACTACTGAGAATACAGGAAATGCTAAAGATTCTGCTTACAAAGATTTCTCTGTATTTGTGTTTCTCAGCTATCTCAATTATTTTTCTATTTGCTACTCTCTTGATTTATATAATACCAAGATTACAAAGTCAAAAAGACTGAACAAATATAAAATATAACAGTCTTAAGCTTTGCTGCTTTTCGTCCCCTATTACCCAGTTAATGGGCTTCCACAGTGTGTTTGTATACATCTCGACGGCTGTGTGTCAGCTTTCACTGTTCAACTGCTGTTTGAATTCTTCATATGATTATCCGTCGACTTTCATAACATCCGTTGATGGTTTAATTGATCATCCGTCGACTGCTATATTAAACATCCGTTGATAGTCATTTGATCATTCGTCGATGGCTTTGTTAATTATCCGTCGGTAGCTATTTTGGCACTTGACTCTATATCACTTATGCAGAATTACAAGACATCAATTATGTACAATTAATCAACCTATTCTGCATATCTAGTTAAAGTCAACATGACTTATATGCTACTACATATTCTATACAAAGGTGCATACATAACTGTGCTACAAACTTATTATTACATACGCTGCTCACTCGATGGATAATAAGTTAATCATCCGTCGGGACTATAATGAGTTATCCGTCGGGACTATAATTCTTATCCGTCGAGTGCTACTTAATTTCACTAAGTAAAATCTACTTAGATGTTTTGTTTATGAAATCATCAAGTACACAACATATGCCCAACAGTTTTCAAGTGGCTGGAATCAGTTTGCTAGAGACAATCATATCTCATTACATGAAACAGTTGTCTTCAAATTGTTGGAAGAAGATCAGACAACAGTTTTTCTTGTGACTTTCCCACACAGGCCTTGAGATGTTTTTCCCACATAAGCCGCTTTAAGACTATGTTTTTCCGGTTCTGTTAATGTGCCAGACTACTGCTTTTCCTTCTCATCATATTTTTGTAACATGTTACGTTATTATGGTTGTGTAACTAATTTATCGTGATGGGCACGCTTTGTTGGAATTTAATTACTGGCATTAACTTGGATTATTTTATCTTTGTGTTATATTTTTGCAGAGTAGTTATAAATTCTATTGTTGTAGTTTATCTTTCTTTCTATATTATATAAATTTAAAATTATGAGTATATTTTGACACCTAAAATGGAATATATGTATTTTGATGATTATTTTATCATATGTTTACAATTTCTGATTAACTACCAAAAAATATAAAGTCATAAGCTATATGTAAAATGTAAAAATAATATAATGTGTCTACCGTATTGATCTTAAAGTATGGACATCATACAGTTAAAGATATATGTCATTCTCATTTTTTAATACCAATTTTTCTATGATTGACAAAGATTACCATAATACTACTATTTTACACAAACACTATATAAGTATACACGTAGAAGGAACAGTAAAAGCAAGATCAATAGATTGTGTGGATACATGACCAAACTTTTGAACTCTTACATAATAATGGTAAGAGAAACTACTATATTACACAAACACTATATAAGTATATAACAGATTCTTAGCTTTTGTACACTATATGTGATATACGGAGATTAGAAAAATATGACTAATTAGACAAAAACTATATAAGTATAAGTATTCGGATAAAATGGAGCAATAAAAGCAAGTTTAATAGATTGTGTGGATTATTGACCACTTATTGGAATTATTCTGTTACAACTAATAATATTCAACAGAGAAACATATATACTTCCGCTATGAATTAGTTAATCAATACGTGGCAGATCCTCTTATGAAAAGAAGAGGTCTGGGATGTTATAACTTAGAGCGATATATTTGTTGGCAAAGAAAATTATTGTTGATCTTACTCTATTACGTCAAATATGCACTGTAAAACAAATACCAAATAAATGGATTATTAAATCTTGAAATCTAAAGAAAAACTTCCATTACTCAAAGAATCCACAACAAATTACGAAATTATGACAATATTAAAAAGAAATAAGTTTGAAAAGCAAATCAAAGCAATCTTTTTAATGGGAAAGCAAATAGAACTTATTACGAACTAAAGATAGTTCCTTCTAATTGAAACAAATGCTGCAATGTTGACAAATCCGACGAAGAATTCATCATCCTCTTTCACTTTTCTCGTTTAAAAAAATTGTAGCATCTTTAAGAAAATTCCATTATCAACTATGAAGAATAAAACCTCATAAAAAACAGGCATCATACCATTTTTATTTTCTTCGAAGTGGAGTGAACAGAGCTGGGAGTTTCAGAATGATTTGATAGATCAACCATATTCTGAGTTGAAGAAGAAATAATTTAGGACAATAAATAACTTAAATAGTTAATTAACAACATTAATATGTCCTCTGTTTACCTCAGAAGAACTTGATACAACAAAGCCAGCCATTGTAGCATCAGAAGGAGAAGAGATTGAATAATCTTTATCAAAACAGTCAATAACCTTATAGATTTGGCTTTCCAACTTCACATTGTCGTCAGTTATCTGAATGACAAATGTAACTTCCATTCCAACAATGTCTTTAATTTTCTTGGGATAACCATCTTCAGTCTACACATTAATTTTATTTTAAGCATTGATAAACTACATTGAAACTGGAAAAAGGTGTTCACTCTCCAGGCAGTTGATGAAGTGTTAAGAGCAGATAATTGATGAAACATGTTTTGGTTATGGTTCAATAAGTCCTAGAAAATAATTAAAAATAGTATATTAATGGACACATAAAACTAAACATCTGTTACAGAGTGAAAGAATGACTTACTTGAAAGAGATAAGTTGCTTGGGTGAGATCAGTGTGCAATATTGTGTATATCTATAGCGATATTTTTATTAGTAAAAATCTGTTAAGGAAAATATTGTATGAGATATGTTTCATAATAGCGTTAATGATGGAGAGATTTGGTTTGACAGATCATTGAGATTATCAATCATATACAAAAATATTGTATAATATTTTCAAATCTAGATTTGTTTTACATTACATTTATATTGTCTATTATTGCAATCAATTATAATGTCCAAAATTGATATACCATGACCTCTTAATATTTTTTTTACCATTTTTGGCTCCATATGCTTGGCCTCTAAATACCTTGGTTTACTCTAAAAAATATAGTTTACATGATTATCAGTCTAAATACATAAAGTTGTGTAATTGGAATTCATTGCAAAAAATTTTATAAAAATTGTAGGTGTTTTTATTATTAAAATAAATTTTTAAAATTTCTGTCTTTAGCTAACTCATTATAAAAATAGGATTTTATGTGAAATACAATTTTCTTTGTGTTAATATAAGAAATATATGAAATATAAATAGACTCCTGATTTGGATATATAAATATAATTTTCATTGCGGTAAGAGGATATACACATGTAAATGATTATGATCAATAAAAATAGGATAAGATAACTGAAAAACATAATTTCTATATAACTCTAAATTACATGGAATAAAAATACCAATTATGCTATATTGAAACAGGAAGATTATAAAACACTTCGTCAAATACTAAAGTAGCAGTAAAATTACATGTCTTCCCGTTATCGTCTTCTATTAAAATATGCAACCCATCTGGAGAAGTGACTCTTGAAACGACAACATACAACTGTCCGTGAGAAAATGCAGGTCTTGGAAAGAAAATCCCAACGGTCTGAAGTGATTGACCTTGGCTTTTGTTTATTGTCATGGCGAAACAAATTTGCAGAGGGAATTGAATTCTCTTGAAAACAAAAGGAAAGTGTGTATCAGTCGGTTCCATCTCGATCCTTGGTATTAGAACCTTTGTGCCTGCATGGGATCCTGTTAACAGTTGGCACTCCACACTGTTCTTCAAACATTTTTTCAAAACCATTCATGTACCATTACGCAAACCCATTGTCTGGTTAAAATTTCTCATCAACATGACTACAACTCCTACCTTTAATTTCAAATCATGCTTCGGAATGGAAGGCATATATATTGAATTGAGATACTCAATTGGGAAAGAAGATTCATAGTCATTATCATTGTTTCTTGTCTCAGTATCAATAGAATCTTGGCTAAGGTAAGAATGCGTGATACCTGGAATTAGATTTAAAACATGAGAATTTACTTCATCAACAATTGCATTTGTTGGCGTGAGGATGGCTCTTTCTTTGAGATATGATTCAATAATGTATTTTTTCATAAAATATGGATAGGTGACATCAACAATATCTTTCACTGCGTTGGTTTTTTTCTCCACCAAATATTTCCTTAGAATGATGATTTTTGGATCCTTATAAATGTTATCTGGATGTATATTCTGCACCTTGCCGTTGCCAACATCAAGAACCCATTTTCCAAATTCTGTAATTTTTTGATTCTCTTCAGCATTCATACCGCATCCTAAACACATATTCTGGCGGAGCATAAAAATTTTGCAATGATTTTATAGGCTTGACTGGTTAACAGAAGATTGCACAACTTCTGTTCTAGAAGCCTTTGGAATAACAGGCAAGATTTACCGAAAATCACCTCCAAAAACAACCGTTTTTCCGCCAAATAGAATATTCTTATTTATAGGATGAACTGATGCCATTAAATCTCGAAAGCAGCGATCAACAGATTCAAAAGCATGGCGATGCTGCATTGGAGCTTCATCCCATATGACTAAACTGGTATTCTTTATTAATTCAGCAATGTCAGATCCGTGCTTAATACCTGCCACATAGTATTAATCCAATTTTAGCGGGATGTGAAATCGAGAGTGAGATGTTCTACCACCCGGAAGAAGTGTTGCAGCTATGCCGAATGATGCTACTAGAAGTACTATTTTGCAGTGTGAGGTAATCCTCTTTTCTGGAACTCAATCACGTACATAACTGTTACAAAAATTTAATAAATTAGTACAGAATATAGTGTAAAATCAACTATTATAGGTTGTTTTGTAAAAGAGTTAAAATACTCACATCCGGTGCATCTTTCAAAGTAATTTTGATTTTTTATTAAATCAACCAATTGATCTAGCTTCATTTTAAAAACACGGGCAACCACATCCGGAGCATCTGCAACATTAACGCCCCACATATGTTGGAGCATATTCTGAATTTCTGGCCATTTAGTGTTGCAGGTCATTGTCAAGAAGAATGATAGATGACCAATACTACGACATATAAAAAGAGAGTCCTTAAAATACCGGGACATATATCTCTGAGAACTTGTGAATGTAGCAGGTAAAATTATATTCTTCCCTTGGCATTTTGTATCAGAATCACCTTTTCTCAAGGAGTCGCGTATTGAATTGTATAGATCAGATCGAATAGTTTTTTGATTCCTTTTAATCCATTCTAGGCGGTACTGTTCAACTGCGGTGAATGCATCAACAATATATTGTTGCCATAAACGACCACTCAAGTGAGGAGTTAATCCTACAGAATAAATTTTAAAATCTTATTAATAGCAATCTACAATCTATATATAGCTATCATCAATTTACATTCCTATATGTCAGTATAATAAAATTGACAATTTTTTTTAATGTTTATAACAGTAATGTAGTACCTTCAGTTAGTCTGATCATGAGTTTGTAGGCATAATATTCCCGTATTGAAACATAACATCTCTGTTTTGATTCCTCTCCATCATCATCACCTTCAATAACTTTAGGAGGTGGACCACCATTTTTTCCCATTAATGGAATTTTCAAGTGGAATCATTCATCACCATGAGGGCAAAGTAAAGGATATGGTAAAGGCATGAAATGGACATTGGTCTCGAAATTCCTCTGAAGCTGTTTAGTTTTTGTCTAAACAACAATATCCCGGGTTCCGCATGAGTCTTCTAGGTCACCAACAATCAAAGCACTAACCTCGTTAGAAGGTCCAACATTATTAGATCTACCATTCGCTGCTTTACATGAAATTAATTCCAACTCAACTTCCTCAGGTTCATTGTTTTTGAACCGGCCTCTAGCCATACGAAAGCTATGAACCAATCGATTATTCTTATCAAGCATCAAAAGAAGACCTTTTACAATGTCTGAATCTGTAGAATCGCTACCAGGAACCGCTCACTTTCTATTTTCTATTCCATTCTCAGTATCATACACGTACAACTGACAAAACTTTGGAGATTCACCAGACGTCGGGCATATGCTTCCAATCAAATGATAATTTTGACCACAAAGCTTGAAAATGTAGGGAGCTCCTCCTCCATTTATACTATTGTCAATTTTACCTCCAATTGATGTAAAAGCAAACAGTGAGTTGTATATCTAGATCTTTATTTTCACTACACCATATTTGACCTGTAGCAATACCACAAAAAAGTGTTAAAATGGCCAAAAAGTGTTACCTAAAGCAAAAAAATGGGCTATGGTTACATTTTTTGAAAATTTGGGGGAGTTGGATTTGCCCCTGCTATAATGGGTGTCTACGGTTACACTTTTTGAAATTTTGGTAACACCTCTCAACGTGTTACAATAGAGTACCTATAGTGACACTTTCTATATCTATGGTAACAAGTTGAAGGTGTAACCACAGTTCTGTTACAACACAACTTACCCTTTAGTAACATCAAAAATATGTTCGAATAGACTCTTTTGTAACACAATATTTACTATTGTAACACTCAGTTCAATCTTTTGGTAACATTTTTATATCTTATTGTAACATTCTTTTCTAACACTCTGGTATTTATTGTAACATTTTTATCAATTTTTACTAACATAAATATATCAATCGGTCACACTTGGAACACTAAAAACTTAAATATATTTAATTAAAAACTCAAAATAAAATTTAAATTCAACACAATACAAAGTTCCAAGTCACACATATGGGAGGAGTTTTATACACGCCCTTAATGTTTATAAAATATAAATCAATTATTTCTTTGAGCATGTAAGTTTCTTCATTGTAAAAGTGGCCAATGCACTTGGACTAAGAGTAATATCCACTACTCTTTCCTTTGAGATCAAGACATTGTTAAAAGTAGACCAATTAACACCTGTTGTGCAGTGGACCACAGCATCGTACTTTCTCCATGATGGACTGATCAAAGCTTTTCCTTCTGGAGTTTTGTAGTCGAGAATTTCATCAGCCCATAGACTCCTTACGAAAGCAGCATTGCAAGCGCCACAAATGGGTGTGACATGGGTGTTTCCTAACTTTGATAGCTGGACAGCATAGTGTCCAACACCGCCCGAAGCTGCTGTGATAAGAACATTCATCGGTGGTCCTGTTTTGTCAAGCTTGACGCCTGCTGTGATGAGGCATTGGTAAGCTATAAGAGCAGAAGTGCCTAAGCCTGCATATTCTATAGCTGAGACTTCATATGGCTTTATGACCATCATGTCTTCTCTAACCACTACATACTCGGCCAGTCCACCTCCAGTATGTCATTGTTTCGAATCATATAATTCACATTCATAACAATTAATATTCATAAATTAGTCCATTTTTTTTGATATAACATGTTTTACTGACAAACCAAATGGACATTCACGATATAGTGAAAGCAAAATAATATGAACAAACTTACCAAAATGTTGAAGCAAAGCTGCTAAATAGATTTATCTCTCGACTGCAGAGAGCGAGAGACTAGTACTACAAGTAGAATTAGAAGCCACCAACAAAATAAAGCCCATCTTGGATGAACACGAAGTATGTCTGACCGAGAAATCAAAGGATATATAGTCAGCATAATCATAACAAAAAGAAAAATAAAGCAGAACCAAGCATGGCTACAATTTTGTCGCCCTTCTGAAATTTTGCAACTCCATGTCCAATCTCTACGATTTCACCTGCTATATCGGAACCTGTCCCCATGAAAAACCACAAGCAAAATAAAATAGGCATAAAATATTGTTATACATACGGTTCCTTTCTATGGTGGCATAAAATAATGTTGTTGATTTTTCTCCAGTAGTATTCTCCGGATGGCTTTAATATATAAAAAATATACATATGGTAGCTAGCAGATCTGTTTCTATAAACAGTAAATCTTGTGCTACATTAACTGCATTCGTAGATTATCATCCGCATATATATAGTATAATATAATCTGAAGCTAAATTTTATTATGTTTTTTTAAACTAATATCATTCTTGGCTTCTGTTTTATAGACAATGACATTTATTCAACAAGAACATGCTAACTTGTCAGCAAAACTTGTTGATAAGAGGTACTATAGTGACTGTTTATCACATGCATTTATTGTGTTAAGGGATATTGACATTCTTTGCTTACTGTAACAGTACCTATTAGACCAGAGTTGATGAAGATTTAACCACCAAATTTTAAAAACAACAGGTTTGACAATCTTTTATGTCATGTAATTTGTGTAAAAAAGTTGATATAGTATCTAGTTGAGGTGTCTTCTTTTTGTATAGGACTGGATCAGTGCCTATAAACCTAGCTTAAAGGTAGGAGCAAGGTTGGTGGTAATTTGTTACAAGGTTTTGTGAAATTATCCATTGTTTATATGTCTGAAGATGCCAGGCATAGTAGGATTACAATTTTAAATTGTAATGACATGTAAAGGAGTATAAGCTTTAAGAATACGAGCCATACAATTTTAACCAGAATTCCAATTTAAGATATCAAAAACTTGTACAGATTTAAATATAATAATTGAATCACTTTCTGTTTAGATACACCAAGTGATGGACTCATACAATTATCATACTAGCTGAGCCTGACATCCAATTCTGCATAGCTACAATTAAATCAACAAGAAAAGGGACAACAACAAGTAAGATGACAAAAAAATTATTATTACCTTATCCCGATGTCTATTTAACAAAGATGACATCCAGTGCAATGGTTCGATGCGAGTAGCCTTCCATTCACTTGACAACTGGATAAAAAATATAATAATAAACGGATAAATTCAGCAAAACCCCATCTATGCAAAATTATGTTCAGACTTTTAAGAATAAAGATGGAGAAAAACACATCTTTTCTTGGCCTTGAAGTAATTTTAATTTGTATGTTTTTCCTATTTAAGCTTATTATTCCTTATCGTATAATTATGTCATTGTCATGT
The DNA here is from genome assembly GCF_009905375.1 of Apium graveolens. Taxonomy (NCBI): domain Eukaryota; kingdom Viridiplantae; phylum Streptophyta; class Magnoliopsida; order Apiales; family Apiaceae; genus Apium; species Apium graveolens. The sequence continues at coordinate 130,508,859 of NC_133655.1, forward strand.
TTCGCATCCTTATATGTTTGACATACTCTTTCTCTCTACTGTAGTTCATATTCTTTCCAAACAATCCACTCCCATCTATTGTACTGTAACCACCAGATACTTTTCAGAGAATACAAAACATAAAATTTTGTGATAGAAAATATTTACCATAGCTTACAAGTCGGATAGATTCTTTAGAGCACCAAAAGACTCAGGTATTGTTCCAGTGAAGTTGTTAGAAGAAAGAAGGTTGCATAAAAGAGTACAATAAGATATTGGTTGTAAAATGTCTTATTTGTTCCTTGAAATAAAAAGACAGGTTTAACACAATGACATGCCATATAACCATCTTTGTTTCACATTATTTAGCTACATCATTTTATCCACTATCATGTACATTCAAGCAGTAAATTATCAGGGATGTTCTGTTCTATATGAACACTTTGATCCTTGATGTGAAAATGGGATCCGCGCATAGTTAATACATGGCTAAGCACACTGAAAGACATAGCATAATCTTCTTATCACAAGGTAGACACACAAATGACACATCATACTTATGAACTTGAATGGAACACAAATACAAGAGTAGTGAGATGAAACAAAATACCCTTACTAAGAATGTAGTATAAAAATATAATGCATTCTCTAGATGCATCAAGACTAACACCCATACAATTCCTAATCCTAGATGTTTAACATCAATTATTTGACTAATTCTACAAAATTGTTAATCTAACAAGATTTTAGTCGAAGTGTAATTCCTCCATTATACAAATACAAGATCTCATCTAGTTATCTCACATTCTGCCAAGGAGGGAAAATTCACATTTAAATGTACACAACATAGACATATGTAGAGGCCTGTACTCAAACAAGAACCAAATTTAAACCGGGAACTAAGAATCAGCCTTGTAGCTGAAATAGGTGAATTGAATACAAATTCACGAGTAAAAGCTATTGTTCTCATAAGTGTGGGACTATATTCCTACAGACATACATATAGATAGACAGGTAAATAAACTCAGCGCTTGTACGAATATAATTAGACTAAACAACAAATACGAAACACGAAACAAGACAAACAGAGTAAAGCATAAAATTGATTCGTTTATAATCTTCAATAACTAAGGAACTAAGGTACACAAGTATTGACAACAAATCTAAACAATAAAAACAGCGGCACTGAACAAAATAAGCAGTAAAAACAAATAAAAAGTAACAGATTTGTAACAGAAATCAGATAATAAAAGTAACATAAATTAGATAAACTTAACGGAATTGTGTGTGTGTGTGAAACGGGGAGAGAGAAATGAACCAGACTTAGATCTCTTGGGCATGCCGTTCCAGAAAGCAGCATCTTGAGCGCCTCTCTTTCGCCCCAACTCCATTGTTGTTGTATCTGATTGAATCAGGCTATTCAGATTCAGAGAGTATATATAGGGGTGGAAAAATCAAACAATAATAATCAAACAACCAATTTAATGTTATTGTATCTGAACTAAACAGTTCTCATAATATTCAAACAACCGAGTAAATTCAGATAATAAACCCCTCGTCCCCTCTTCGATAAATTCAATAATTAAAAAAACAATTAGGGTTGTTTTATGTGAATTGAATATCATAAACAACCTTACTAGCAATCAATTGAATAAATAATCAAAAAATAAGAATATAGAGATAAAAAAGTTGAAAGTAAAATTAGGGTTTAAATAGAAGTACTTGCATACAAGTTTCATCCCAATCGTGACCGAAACGAATGATAATGAGGCGCTCTTTTTCGGCAATAAACATCAAAACAAGAAGATGAATTACTAGAACCCTAATTTCCAAGCTCTGAACTCGATTGATTTATTTGTGAGTGTATGTATGTTTGAGAGTGTATATTTGGGAGTGTAAAACTGAGCGGATTGAAATTTAGTATATTATTTTATTTTAGTAAAAATTAGCAGGACAAATTTTCTCTTTGGGCTGTCCAAAATTTAGTTAAAATTTGGCCCGGGATTATAATCCGGCCTAAATATTCATTCCTATGCTAACATTTATTGTAATATCAATGCTAACACTATATTTCGTGTTACAATAGTAATTTTATCATATCTATGGTAACATTTAGTATCCTCTACTGTAACACAAATAAAAAGTGTTATCTCAGACCAAATTTTAATGATTTATGGTAACAATTTTGCTTGTAACACCAAAAAAAGTGTTGCTACAGGACAGATATGGTGTAGTGTTTATAATGCTGAGTTTTTTTTCCACCAGATAACAATTTAGCTAAAAACGGAGGAGTAGGTTTCTCCGGTGGTAACTGGACCTACCCATTCTGACAACAAACAGAAAAAGTTGGTAACGCATGCTTGTTTGATTTGTTTTTCCGTTCATTATTCCACATAATGGCTTTACAGTATGGACAAAGTTTGTCGGGCTTTCCAAGATCCATATATCCTTGCCATAGGTCTGTCAAAGATGATTAAAAAACACAATATAAAGGAATCAATATATTACATTCAATGCAGTTACAAAATCAGTTTACCATCATACCGTTAGTTTGAAGATTAAATTCTTTGTCAGAATCATATCCGCCGAATTCCATTGGAATTTCTGTCCAAGATTAATGGTAATGATCAAATATATGAAATTTAATTAAATTGATAACAGTATCAATGCATCATATTTGTTAGCTGTTTACCTTCAAAATGTTCCTCCACCTCCACATTATCAAAAAACTAAAGATAATTACGATCTTTTAGGTTCTGCGTAATTTTAAAAGGTCTTTTTGATCTTGACACAAACGGGAATGTGTTATCTGCATTCCATTGATTTTAACACAGTAACATATCTAGTTCCATATTTAATAAATTTTACGCTTTCGTGAGATGATATACCTGGATTTGTAGAAGCTATAATTGTAGATGCCTAAAGTTGGAAATTAATCCTATTATGTCCCAGCTGTTGCGTGCATTTTGGAACTGGTTTAGCTATATTTGCAGATTTTGGTATATCTGCAATTAGTTAGGAAAATAACAATATTCGGAAGTCACAATATCACAATACAATTTAAAAATTTAGGTATTGATTGAATTTTACCTGGATTGTTAGAATGCGTTATTGCAGAAGTTGGAAGTTCAAAAATAATCTTACGTTGTCCCATATGTGTCATGGATTTTGGAGTTGGAACTTGTTCATTTCTAAATTTCGGTAAATCTGCAAATTAAAATGATTAATTCAGATATGATTAAATTCTGGTAAATCAACACTTTAAAAATAAAAAATTTCACAGGATAAAATTGTTAAACCTTGCAAATTCACGTTCTGTAACCTCCTTGATGAAGGAGTGACTCCACTTACAAATTGACCCACACATGATGATTTTCCTGCATGTTCAGGATGCTCTCAAATAATATCACAATTGAAACATATAAGAAATTAAATAAATAACATTTGTAAACACTGACCATCTCCATATGAGGAATTAACTGATTTAAATGCAGCAAAATTTACAGGAGTATATGTGGTACCACTCAATGGTGACGACGTAAATCTACCTGAACCAGTAATTGATTGTTCACCAAATTAGCTGTTGTGTTACTATTTACTATACCACAAACAATTCTTAAATGTCAGTTTGCAATATCAGTAAATGTAAATAATTACCAAGTTTCGATGTGGGTGGTGTTTCAAAATTATTAGATGAGGCACTGGAAGATCTACATCGCTCGCTGTCAATTAAGTTACCCATTGGATTTGGAGGTAATCCTTCAAATGTACGTGGGACACGATTTATGTTGGAACCATGTGAGAAATCATTAAGATTCAATGTTGATAGTGGAACTCGATTCTGTGCTGCAGGAAAAATTAAAAGAATTTTATCATGTGTTAGATATATTTGAGATGTCATGTCTAATCTGATTTGAGTTTAATTTTTAGAACTTAACAACATGATATATCAGGACTTACTGAAATCAGAACTTACTGAAGTCAGAACTTAATATCAGAACTTAAGGTGTCAGAAGATACATATCAATACTTAAGTGCGGGAAGGCTTTCAGATAAGGAATGCGGCTGATTTACAGGAGAAGATCTGGACTAAAACAAAAGAAGATATGCATGAAGAGTTATAGGACTAGAAGACTTGTAGAAGATATCTAATTGATATATTTTAGAAGACAGAATTATATTCCATATCAATTAGAATATATCTTGTAACTGTGTACTATATAAACACAACTTAGGGTTTACACTATATGTCTTATCATTATCGAGAATATTATTCTTTGTAACCTAGCAGCTCTTAGTGATATTGTTCATCACTGAGAGAGAACAACAGTTCATATTGTAACAGAGTTTATTGAATATACTTGATCTTTGTTACATACTTGTGTTCAAATCGATTTGATTGTATAAACATTGTATTCAACCCCCTTCTACAGTGTTGTGTGAACTAACAAGTGGTATCAGAGCTTTTCTGTTAACACACATACAGTAAAGATCCAAACAATCATGTCTGAAGAAACACAAACTCCAACCAAGTCCACCAAAACTCAAGATACTCAAAACACTCAAACCCACAGTCGATATGAGACTATTAGGGTTCCCATACTGAGACCTTCTGAGTATCCCATATGGAAAGTGAAGATGGTTATGTTTTTGGAAGCTACAGATCCAGAATACCTTGATAGGATTAATGAAGGACCATATAAGCCTACCAAGCTCTCTGTTGCAGTTGCTGATCAACCAGCAAAGTCCATACCAAAGGAGAAAGGTGATTACACAGTTGAAGACATCTCATCTATTGCCAAGGATGCAAGGGTAAGGTATTTGTTGCATAGTGCCATTGATAATGTCATGTGAAATAGGGTAATTAGATGCAAGACTGCAAAGGAGATATAGGATGCTTTGGAGACAAGATGCCAGGGAACTGATGCAATCAAAAAGAACAGAAGGACTATACTCACTCAAGAGTATGAGAACTTTGACTCAAAAACTGATGAGTCATTAACTGACTTATATGACAGGTTTGTTTAACTCTTGAATGATCTGTCACTGGTGGACAAAGAATATGATCTTGAAGATTCAAATCTAAAATTCCTTTTAGCTCTTCCTGAAAATTAGGATTTGAAGTCTACTACCATAAGAGACAACTATGACCTTACTGAAACTACTCTTGATGAAATTTATGGCATGCTCAAGACTTATGAACTTGAGATGAATCAAATAAGCAAGAGGCATGAAAGAAAGTCAAGGACAGTTGCTCTTAAAGCTGAGGAGGAATCTCCTAAAGTGGTTACCTCAAAGAGGGGCAAAGGAAAGGCTCTCATCATAAAGTCTGATTCAGAGTCATCATATTCTGATGATGATGATTCAGAAACTGAAAGTTTACCTAAAATGGATGTTGATGCAGAGATGATGCAACTCTGTGCTCTTATGGTGAAGGGTATCACAAAGATAGGCTACAAAAAATTCAAAAAGGCCAAGAAGTTTTCCAGGAAAGGTGGAAGTTCTGATAAGAAAGGGTTCAGAAAGTCTGAAGGCAAAGGAGGAAAGTCTGACAGAGGAGACAACTCAAATGTTAAATGCTACAATTGTGGTAAAAGAGGCCATATATTTCCTGACTGCAAGAAAGGAAAAAGTGACAAAGGCAAGGCACTTGTCACAAAGAAGAAAAGTTGGACAGACACTTCAGATTCTGAAGATGGGGTGAACTATGCCTTGATGGCAAATGCTGATAGCAGTATTGAAACTGCTGAATTGAAGTACCTCAAACAACTTATAGTTTTCATACTGATGATTTTACTGAGTTGAGATTATATCTTAAAACCATGTTCATTAGTTATAGAGATCAGACATTAACATGTGAAAGATTAACATCTGAAAATCTTGCTTTTAAAAACAAAAATGACTATTTAGAAAAGGAGTTAGTTTTTCTTCATCAAACTAAGAAAGAAAGAGATGAGGCTTTGTATGTTAGAGATGAAGTACTAAAATTGAATGAATCTCTAAAAACTGATTTAGTATAGGAAAGAGAGATCATCAGAACTTGGACTAACTCTGGCAGAACAACTCAGGATATACTAAGTAGTGGAAACTGGAAGGAGGGCTAAGGGTATTGAGATGATAAAAGTGAGAAAGGAACTGTGAAAATTGAGCCAACTGTTGTTAAACAGAAAGTTAAGTCAAAGGTAAATCCTGTTAAGTTTGTAGCAAAAACTGTAAAGTCTAATTCTGAAAAGATGAAAGAGTCTAGGACAGAAGTCAAAGAAAAGTCAACTTCTGAAAAATTAAAACAGGATAAACCAGTTGAAGTTAACATAGGCTTAATGACAAAGAAGCAGCTTAAGTATAAGCTGAAAGAGATAAGAAATGTGAACAAGGTAAAGGAAGCTAGGAAAATAGGAATGGAAATGAAGGTGTGAATAAAAGCAATAATTATATGCCTGTTCCTAATGCTCCTAGAAAGAAATGTTATAACTGTGAAAACTCTAACCATCTTGCTTCTTTTTGCAGGAAAAATAAAGATATAAACTATTTACCTTCTAAATTAGGAGTTAAGAGTCAGTCTGTTAGGGTTAAACCACAAAATCCTTGTTTTCATTGTGGTAGTTTATGGCATTCCATTTATACTTGTAAGGAATATCATAGTTTGTACTATGATTATTATCAAATAAAACATTCTTTGAAGAAAGTTAGTGTATTTTATTCTAGTGTGGATTCTGATGCAAAGTCTGATATAAAGTCTGATAAATAACATGTTAGCATAAACTCTGAAATTAAATCCGCTACAAATGCTAACAAACTTAAAAAGGCCAAAGGATCCAAGCAAGTCTGGGTCCTTAAAACTAACCAATAGTGGTCTTTGTGATTGCAGGGCAATAGGAAAAACATCCTAGTTCTGGACAGTGGATGTTCAAGACATATCACTAGAAATAAAGCCCTGCTATCAAACTTTGAGGAGAAAGCTGGCCTAGGAGTTTTTTATGGAGATGGAAACATGGGAAAAACTCTGGGATATGGCAATATCAATCTTGGGAATGTCATCATTGAAACAGTAGCTCTAGTCTCAGGACTTAAACACAATCTGCTAAGTGTGAGTTAAATCTGTGACAGAGGTTATCATGTGGATTTCTTTGAAGAACACTGTGAAGTTGTAAGTAATTCTACAGGCAAAGTGGTTCTGAAAGGTTACTGGCATGGTAACATATATGAAGCCAGACTTTCAACAAATTCTGATGGTTCTGCAATCTGTCTTTTAAGTAGAGCATTAATTGAAGAAAGATGGAATTGTCACAAGAGACTCTCTCATTTAATTTTCGACAACATAAATGAGCTAGTAAAGAAAGATCTTGTGAGAGGACTGCCAAAATCAGTATTTGCTCCTGATGGCCTTTGTGATTCATGTCAAAAGGCAAAACAAAGAAAATCTTCATTCAAGAGCAAAACTGAATCCTCAATTCTTGAGCCTTATCACCTACTGCATGTTGATCTATTTGGTCCAGTCAATATCATGATAATTGCAAAGAAGAAATATGCTATGGTTATAGTGGATGAGTTCACAAGATACACTTGGGTGTATTTCTTGCACAAGAAGAATGAAACTGCATCTACTCTAACTGATCATGTCAGACAACTGGATAAATTGGTCAAAGATTCTGTTAAAATCATAAGAAGTGATAATGGCACTGAGTTCAAGAATTCAATCATGGAAGAATTCTGCAAAGAGCATGGAATTAAGCATAAATTTTCTGCACCTGGAACTCCACAGCAAAATGGAGTTGTAGAAAGAAAGAACAGGACTCTCATTGAAGCTGCACGGACTATGCTTGATGAAGCAAAGCTGCCAACCTACTTTTGGGCTGAAGCTGTGCAGACTGCTTGTTTTACACCGAATGCTACACTCATAAACAAGCATGGAAAAACACCATATGAGATGGTGAAGAAAAAGAAGCCAAATCTGAAATACTTTCATGTATTTGGATGTAAATGTTTTGTTCTTAAGACTCATCCTGAACAGCTGTCAAAATTTGATCTAAAAGCTGATGAAGGAATTTTTGTTGAATATCCACTTTCCACAAAAGCCTTCAGAGTCTACAATTTAAGAACAAGGGTTGTCATGGAATCTATCAATGTATCTTTTGATGATAAAAAAATCATTATACTTGAAGATTACAATGATCATGATCAGCTGAGATTTGAAAATGAAGATTTAAATTCTGATTTTGTAAATTCTGAAGGATTAAATCCTGATCCTGTAAGTTCTGACGGGTTAAATTCTGATGTCATTGAAACTGTGGTAACTACTCCAAGGGAAAATGCACCTGTTCAGGGGGAGCAAGCTGAATATCCTACCATAACTCAAGACTCTCAAGAAGCATCAGAACCTGTCAGTGGCTCTTCAAGTTCTGATTCATCAAGTTCTGATGAGCCAAATTCTGATAATTCTGGAAACTCTGATTCTTCAAATCCTGAAGGATCCAACTCAAAATCTGAAGTCTCGGAGAGCATAACTACAGGGGGAACATCATAAAATGCTGATGGAGACAACATGGATCATGGGGGAGGATCCAGTTCTAGAAATCAACTTCCATCTGCAAGGAAGTGGACCAAATCACATACACCTGACTTAATAATTGGAGATCCTGAAGCAGGTGTCAGAACTAGAACTGCAACATCAAATGAATGTCTCTATCATTTTTTTCTATCTCAGACTGAACCAAAGAAAGTGGAAGAAGCTTTTCAAGATGCTGATTGGGTGCAAGCAATGCAGGAAGAGTTAAATGAATTTGAAAGAAATAAAGTCTGGACCCTAGTGCCAAGACCAAAGAACAGATCAATTGTTGGCACAAAATGGGTGTTCAAAAACAAAACTGACAATGATAGCATAATTACAAGAAACAAAGCAAGGCTGGTTACCAAAGGCTACTCTCAACAAGAGGGTATTGATTATGATGAAACATTTGCACCAGTTGCTAGATTGGAAGCCATAAAAATCTTTTTGGCTTATGCTACTCACAAAAAGTCTTTTAAATGGATGTGAAAGTGCCTTTCTCAATGGAGAATTGGAAGAAGAGGTATATGTTAAACAACCACCATGATTTATAGATCCAAAATTTCCAAATCATGTCTACAGACTTGACAAAGCACTTTATGGCCTTAAGCAAGCTCCAAGAGCATGGTATGAGACTTTAACTCAATTTCTTCTGGAAAGTGGATTTCACAGAGGTACAATTGATAAAACATTGTTCTACCTCAACCATGGAAAGGACTTACTTTTGGTACAGATTTATGTTGATGATATCATATTTGGTACAAATTCCAAACTCTGTGAAAGGTTTGCGAAGCTAATGCAGTCAAGATATCAAATGAGTATGATGGAAGAATTTAGCTATTTTCTGGGACTTCAATTCAAGCAAAATGAAGAAGGTACTTTTATCTGTCAATCTAAGTACACCATAAATTTATTCAAGAAATTTGGAATGCAAGATTGTTCAACTGCATCCACTCCCATGGCCACTGCAACCAAGTTAGATAAAGATACTGGAGCATCAGTGGATATTACTAACTACAGAGGTATGATTGGCTCTTTACTCTATTTAACTGCAAGTAGACCTGATATCGTGTATGCTACCTGTCTTTGTGCAAGATTTCAGGCTGATCCAAGAGAACCTCATTTAACAGCTTTGAAAAGAATTTTCAAGTACCTTAAGGGTACAGCTGATCTAGGATTGTGGTATCCTAGAGAATCAGATTTTAAGCTAATAGGTTACTCAGATGCAGATTTTGCAGGATGCAAAATAGACAGGAAAAACACTAGTGGAAGCTGCCAATTTCTTGGAGGTATATTGGTTTCTTGGTTTAGCAAGAAACAGAAATCAATTTCCACATCAACTGCAGAAGCAGAATATATTGCTGCAGGAAGCTGTTGTGCACAGATTCTTTGGATGAAGAATCAATTACTGGACTATGGGTTAGAATTTTCTAAAATACCTATTTACTGTGATAATCAAAGTGCTATTGCTATGACAGGTGTTCCAGTTCAACACTCAATGACAAAGCACATCAGCATAAGGTACCATTTCATTAGGGAACATGTAATAGAAGGTACAGTGGAATTGCTTTTTATTCCAACAGATCAACAACTAGCAGATATCTTCACCAAACCACTATGTGAAGCTACTTTTACAAGACTGGTAAATGAACTTGGAATGGTTTCAGTTTCCTTCTCAAAATATGCTTAGTTTTTGTTCTCATGCATCAGAATTTATGATCAATGTTTACAGATTGTCTTATTTCTATGTAATCTGTGCTTAAATTGTTATATATTAAATACTGATTGTTATCTGATGTGTTCTATATACTCTGATAGTGCTTTGAATGATCTGTGACTATTAAATCCAATGAGGATTACTGTGCTAGATGTTGACCTAGTAGTCTTTAACATACTAGAAATCCCATGTTTGAATTAGTTATTTATGTGGAAATTCATTAACACAAGCAAATTCTGATTTTGAGCTTAGTCAAATTTACTTTGTGTATCTTATCACTAAGTCACAAACTAGATTCTTGCTTTTTATCTGTCAAATTCTGATGTCAGTAAATCTTAAGGATGAACTATATGCTAGATAAGCCTCACTTATCTGAAGAAAAGAAAAGAAAAGAAATTAAAGTCATGTACTCCTTTGAGATCTAGAGTAAATATGTGAAAGGGAAGATCCAAGTGCATTGCTGGTATTAAATTATATGCATTAGAAAAGCAAATAAATTTTTCTTAGTGACTTTTCACATTCTCTGATTACTGGAGAAATACTCTGATTATATCATAAATTCTGATAGCAGTTGTGACTCACTTACACTGAAAATCCACTGTAGAAAGAATGTCAAAAGATGCATAAAATGAGCACAAACAGTTGCGGTGGACTCTTGCATAAATTTATTATAAAGTAGACTTTAAAATTAAAGACATATTTTAAGCACTTGTCTGAGTTATGCCTTATTTCTAAGATATACTGAAGTTTATCAGACTTTAATCTTTATCTGATATTTTGCTAAATCACACACTCTCACTCCATATGAATAATGAAAATTACTGTGGTGATTAAGTTGTTTCAGAAAAACAGTTAAGTGTCATTTGTATAAATTCTGAGGATAAGTCCTGATGAAAGTTCTGATGATTAAACTCTGAAGAAACAAGTCAGTATTTGTATGAAGAATCACAGAAATAGACATTCACTGTTTGAGTACATAAGCCATATTCTGATGACTGTTAAGTTCTGATAATAGTCAAGTTCTGATGCAAATTATGATGCTTACATGGCATTATTTAATTACTTGGCTTAGTTTTATTATTTACAGTAACGGTCATATTTTATCAGAATATATTTAAGTGCGATAAAAACAGTCATAATCATTTGGTTAGTGGAAAACGTGTTTGCCTTGAAAAGCTGCATGTGCACAATAATTACTGCTTATTTCTCGTGCCCACTAACTACTGCTTTAACTATTTACTGGCTAACAGGTGTAAAGTGTCTGTTTTACTTCCAAAGAGAGTTGTTGAGTGGAGAGAGTATATATATAGGAGTTAAAAGATTTTACAATGTTTTACCTACTTTCTAATTCTTTTCTTATCTCTATTATTCTCTCTCTCTCTCTCTCTTACTATTATTCTCTGAAGCTCTATTTCTCACAGGCATTTTATCAAACACCTTCTCTACACACAATTTTCTCACTTATTTCTCTACAGAAATTGCACCAAAAGATCTGATTTATGATGGAGCCAAGTTTGTTCCTAATAACTACATGGCTATTCTTTCTAAGGATGAAGCACCATCAGAACTTCACTTCATCCAAGATTTTTTATCTTCAAGTGAAATTGGGTATGCATTAACCCAACCAGAAGCACTCTCAGGAACTCAAGTACTGGAGTTTTGGAGGAGTGGTGTATATGATGATGGTGGTTCAAAAGGATCCCCTAGTATTATTTTCACAACATGGGAGGATGAACATGTGGCGACTGTGTCTACAGTTCGCCAAGCTCTACATCTGCCAGAAGACTGCACTTTTAATTCAACAGTTGAGGAACCACCTCTTAACAGATGATGGCCAATCTTGGCTATGAGAAAAGTTTGACAAAGCTTGGACAATTGAAGAGGCCCCACATCAGGAGGGAGTGGAGTTTCTTTTTCGACTGCATCACAAAGGCCTTTGTCAACAAGTGCTCCAATTTTGATGTTATACCCATACTGAGTCAGCAAATCGGGTATGCTCTCTTAAATCAAACACATTTTGATTATGCAAGTGTTGTTTTAAGGATTCATAGGTGATAGGATGACAGAAGATAGAAACACAGTTTATTTTGCTAGATTCTGTCAGATTATATACAGTTTTTGTTGCTCTGATGCACCCCAACTAGCTAGTGAGTTGATTGAACCCTTTAAACTTGCTAAAAGGGCCTTCACTGACTTATTATCTACTGATAATAAGAAGACTGTACTAAGACCCCTCCAAATTCCCATATCTGTCAAACAAGTCTTAGTAAACTCTGATCCTCACAAATACAGTGCTATATATCCTGATGTAAAACCAACTCAACCTCCATCAGCACCTACCACTACTACACACACAGCTCAAACTTCTCAACCTCAACCACAACCAACCATCAGAACATACTTCCAACCAGCTCAATCCTCACAACAACCATCAGTACCTACCATCAGAACTTCATACTCTAGGCCTAAAAGAGCAAAGTCTGTTCCTAAGTCTCCACCAAGGAGAAGAAGGATGATTCTTAGGGATGAATCTGATGAAGAAGAGGAGCAAGTCCAAGTTCATGCATCAGAACCTGTGACAATTGAAGCTAAAAATGTGATTTTTCAGAAGACAGTAGAAGCTACAGGGTCAATCCATCAGAAAAATATTGAAGCTGAGGGTTCTGATAATTTGAAGAGGAAAAGAACTGTAAGTTCTGATGCTACTCAAGCAACTCCTTCACTATCAAGGAGATTAAAGAAAATGAGGGCAGGTAGGCATATGGCTAAGCCTCCATCTGAGGATACTGAAGAAGCTGAGGAAGGGGATCAGGAATCTCTGATCTCAAAGCCAATAGTAATTGAATCTTTGCCACCTCCAACTCAGGCTGAAGATACTGTTCAGGATACAGTGATCACACCTCTTGTCTCTCCTCTTCATGACAAAGTTACAGTTGAAGATTCAGGATTAAGTCCTGAAATTGACATCCATAGGCTACACATTCCAACTGTTCTTTATCTGGAAGCTCCAATAGCAGCTTAGCCATCTACAGTTAATTCTCCAACCTTAAATGCTGAGATACCATCTACACCAATTCTGGATCAGGAACCTGAAGATCAGAATTTAGATGAAGTTGTACCAGAATCTCCTATAGCCTCACACACTCTTGTGTTGTCATAGGACAATGAGTCTTCTTCAAGTTCTGGAGACAGTGTTTCAGTAGATACTCCATCTCCTATTCTTGGAAAGGAGGCACTCATTGAGAAATTTGTTGAAAAGGATGCTCCTGTTCCTTGGGAAGAAACTCACAGATGGGTTGAGTGGACCAAGAAGTGGAATAAATATGATTTCATTCCAAGATCTAAAGTTCTGACAGAGCATATTGCTAAAGTTGATGAGCTGATGACAAATTCTGATTTCAAGACTCAACTCAAAGTCACAACTCTAAGTGTCAAGACTCTTCAAGGTTAACACTCTACAACTCATGAAAAGGTTGACAAACTTCTGGAAAAAGCTGAAAAGCTGGATATGGAGACCAAGCTTGATAAAAAGAGGTTTATCAGACCTATTTCTGAAAATGTTGAAGCAATTGAGAAGGTTCAGGAGAAGCAACATGCCCAAATTACTGAGGTCCTGCAGAATTAAGCTTCTTAAAAAGCTCAACTGGATGAAATTTAATCTTCAGTAGAACTTCTTCTCTCTCTCCTACTACCTGATGATGCCAAAAAGGGGGAGAAGGTAGTTAAGTCCAAATGCTCAACCAGTCAGATACTGAAGAAAAGGGATAATAATGAAGATGACCAAGAAAGCCCTAGCAATGGTCAAGGTCAAGGGCAAAGCAACAAGGTTTCTTCTAGAAAACTAATTTCTGATGCAAGCTAATCTTCTACTCAAAAGAAGACAAGTTCTGAAGCTGCTCAAACTCAAAATCTGATAGCAAGTGCTGATAATCAAAATCTGATATCAAGTTCTGATGTTCTGATATAAGGAGGAAGTAAAGACTCTCAGAAGTTTTTACAAACTCTGAAGCTCAAGGAAAATGAGACTACTCTCTACTACAAGGATCCCAAGATTCAGACACTTGATGAAGAGATTGCTAGAAGATTATTTCTGAAACATAATCCTGGAATGGATTTAGAAAACCTCAAGGAGGAAGAAGCTAGATTTAAAGCTGATAAGACAAATCTAAAGTCAAAAGCTTCTGTTGCAAAGAAACCTCCGAGGCCTAAGGAAAAAGGCATTGTGATCAAGGAGAAATCAAATACCGAGGCATCAAAGCCCAAGACTAGATCACATACTGAGATTGATCCCAAAGATAAAGGGAAAGGAAAAGTTGATGAACCAATAAAGCCACAAGAGATAAAAATTCCTCAAATCCTGATGGAACCAGTGTGCAAAATGGTTCAAGTTCATGATGATACTCTTGTTGAAGATGAATCTGTTCAAACTCTGAAAAGAAGAAAGATTACTGAAGAATCTAAGACAACCTCTGACAAAGCTCAAGTTGTTCAGAGTGAAGAACAACAAGCTACAGAAGAAACAACAAGTGCTGATAAAGTCATCAAGACATCAACCTCTGACATAGCTCAAGTTGATTTAGACAAAATGAAAGTTGCTGATAAAAAGAAACTTTTATGGAAAAATGTCAATCTATCAGATCCAAAGAAAAGCCAATTGTTGTCTGATTTCATGACTATTGGGTTAAATGCTAGAGAACCAAGAGACAGAGCAGGGCTAGGTTCTGATGAAGCTAAGATCAAGACAGGAGTTGAAGTAGCTACTAGAGATCCATTTCTATTGACTGACTGACCTCTTGAAGATGTTACACGGAAACACCTTGATAAGGTTATCTCTGTTCAAGTGGTACTGGATGCTCATGATAAGCATAATGTTAAAGAAAATCTGATTCTATTTCTTGAAGATGGAAGAACATATCAAATGTTAGAATCAGATATGCTGAACAAATCTCTGAAAGAACTTCAATTCTTTCATTATCTATTAGAGATAAAGTCTGAGATTACCAGGAGATGGTCAAATTTCATTATGAAGACCAAAAGAGATAAAGCAAGAATTTCTGGTTCAAGGGTTACAGAATTCATTCCAAACATAGTTGAAGATGATGGAAGTGAAATTCCAATGAAGAAGGATTCTGCTAAACTTGAAGTGATTCTGAAAGAGAAATGTATGTGCTACAATGAAGACTCTTCTCATCCAAGGGTGATTAGACTTGTTGATGGTTTAAAAAGAAATCACATCTCAGCACTAAGGACTGCAATCTACCAGATTGGAAGTCGGAATGAAGAATTGAAGCAAGTCAAAGCTACACTATCTCAAGTCCTGATGAATAAAGAAGAAAAGCTGATATCAAACTTTGTCAAGAATCACTTTGGATTCAGATTGACTCAGTGAGATTGGTACTGTAAGTTGTAGTTAATTGTCTATTTAAACTCTCATTGCATTTGTACTTAAAATGTTTTTGACATCATCAAATCTATTAACTTGTATATTTTTCATAATTTACAAGTTGGGGGAGATTGTTATATATATTTGAGATGTCATGTCTAATCTGATTTGTATTTAGTTTTCAGAACTTAACAATAGGACATATCAGGACTTACTGAAATCAGAACTTACTGAAGTCAGAACTTAATATCAGAACTTAAGGTGTCAGAAGATACATATCAGTACTTAAGTGCGGGAAAACTTTCAGATAAGGAATGCGGCTGATTTACAAGAGAAGATCTGGACTAAAACAAAAGAAGATATGCATGAAGAGTTAGAGGACTAGAAGACTTGTAGAAGATATCTAATTGATATATTTTAGGAGACATAATTATATTCCATATCAATTAGAATATATCTTGTAACTGTGTACTATATAAACACAGCTTAGGGTTTACACTATATGTGTTATCAATATCGAGAATATTATTCTTTGTAACCTAGCAGCTCTTAGTGATATTGTTCATCACTGAGAGAGAACAACAGTTCGTATTGTATGTTAGATATATTTAAGATGTCATGTCTAATATGTTTCATGTTTAGTTTTCAGATCTTAACAAACAGGAAATATCAGTACTTACTGGAATGAGTACTTACTGGAAGTCAGAACTTAAGGATATCATAACTTAGATTATCAGAAGATAAATATCAGAAGATGGATATCAGAACTTAAGTACGAGAGGACTAACAGTAAAGGAAGGAAGTTGATTTACAGGAAAGAAGATCTAAACTAATACAAAAGAAGATATGCATGGAAAGAGTTAGAGGACTTAAAGAATTGTATAAGATATCTGATTGATATATTTTAGGAGACAAAATTATATTACATATCAATTAGAAGTTATCTTGTAACTGTGTACTATATAAACATAGACATAGGTTTACATTATATGTGTTATCATTATCGAGAAGATCATACATTGTAACCTAGCAGCTCGCGTGATATTTGTTCATCACTGAGAGAGAACAGTTCCATTGTAACAGAGTTTATTATATTGAATATATCTGTTTACTGTTACTTGTGTTCGAAATCAATTTGATTGTATTCTACACTGTATTCAACCCCCTTCTACAGTGTTGTGTGACCTAACAATTGGTATCAGAGCTTATCTGTTAACACACATACAGTAAAGATCCAAACAATCATGTCTGAAGAAGCAGAAAATCCAACCAAGCCCACCAAAACTGAAGAAACTAAAAACACTCAAATCCATAGTCGATATGAGACTATTAGGGTTCCCATACTGAGACCTTCTGAGTACCCCATATGGAAAGTGAAGATGGCTATGTTTCTGGAAGCTATAGATCCAGAATACCTTGACAGAATTAATGAAGGACAACATAAGCCAATCAAACTCTCTGTTGTAGTTGCAGATCAGCCATCAAAGACCATACCAAAGGAGAAAAGTGAGTATACAGCTGAAGATATCTCATCCATTGCCAAGGATGCAAAGGTAAGGCATTTGCTGCATGGTTCCATTGATAATGTCATGTCAAATAGGGTAATTCATTGCAAGACTGCAAATGAGATATGGGATGATTTGGAGACAAGATGTCAGGGAACTGATGCAATCAAGAAGAACAAGAGGATTATACTCACTCAAGAGTATGAGCACTTTGACTCAAAAGCTGATTAGTCATTAACTGACTTATATGACAGGTTTGTCAAACTCTTGGATGATCTGTCACTGGTGGACAAGGAATATGATGTTGAAGATTCAAATCTAAAATTCCTTTTAGCTCTTCCTGAAAGTTGGGATTTAAAGGCTACTACTATAAGAGACAACTATGCTCTTGATGAAACTACTCTTGATGAAATTTATGGTATGCTCAAGACTTATGAAATTGAGATGGATCAAAGAAGTAAGAGATATGGGAGAAAGTCAAGGACAGTTGCTCTTAAGGCTGAGGAGGAATTCCCCAAAGTGGATGTCTCAAAGAAAAGCAAAGGAAAGGCTCTCATCATAAAGTCTGATTCAGAATCATCAAGTTCTGATGATGATGATTCAGAAACAGAAAGTTTACCTGAAATAGATGCTGATGAAGAGATGATGAAATTGTGTGCTCTTATGATGAAGGGTATCACAAAGATAGCCTACAGGAAATTCAGAAGGGGAAAGAAGTTTTTCAAGAAAGGTGGAAGTACTGATAAAAAAGGTTTCAGAAAAGCTGAAGGCAAAGGTGCAAAGTCTGACAGAGGAGATAACTCAAATATCAAATGCTACAACTGTGGTGAAAGAGGCCACATATCTCCTGACTGCATAAAAAGTAAAAGTGACAAAGGTAAGGCACTTGTCACAAAGAAGAAAAGCTGGACAGACTCTTCAGATTCTGAAGATGAGGCGAATCATGCTTTAATGGCAAATGCTGATGGCAGCCCTGAAACTGCTGAATTAAAGGTACCTCAAACAACTTATGCCTTTCATACTGATGATATTATTGAGTTGATATTATATCTTAAAACCATGTTTATTAGCTACAGAGATCAAACTTTAACATGTGAAAGATTAACTTATGAAAATCTTGCTTAAAAGAAAATGAATGATTATTTAGAAAAAGAGTTAGTTATGTTCCATCAAACTCAGAAAGAGAGAAATGATTCTTTTTATGTTAGAGATGAATTGCTAAAATTGAATAAATCTCTAAAAACTGAGTTAAAAAAAGAAAAAGAGATTATCAGGACTTGGACTAACTCTGGCAGAACAACTCAGAATTTATTAAGTAGTGGAAACTGGATAGAGGGCTTAGGTTATGGAGATGATAAAAGTGAAAAAAGGAACTGAACAAATTGAGCCAATTGTTGTTAAACAAACTGTTAAGCCAAAGGTAAATCCTGTTAAATTTGTAGCTAAAACTGTAAAGTTTGATTCTGAAAAGATGAAAGAGTCTGTGACAGAAGTTAAAGAGAAGTCAACTTCTGACAATTTAGAACAGGATAAACCAGCTGAAGTCAACATAGGCTTAATGACAAAGAAGCAGCTTAAGCATAAGCTGAAAGAAATAATGAATGTCAACAAGGTTAAGGCAGCTATGAAAAGTAGGAATGGAAAGGAAGGTGTGAATAAAAGCAATAATTATATGCATGTTCCTAATGCTCCTAGAAAGAAATATTATAAATGTGGAAACTCTAACCATCTTGCTTTTTTTTCCAGGAAAAATAAGAATATAAACTCTTTACCTCCTAAGTCAGGAGTTAAGAGTTAGTCTGTTAGGTTAAAGCCACAAAATCCTTGTTTTCATTGTGGAAGTTTATGGCATTCCATTTATACTTGTAAGGAATATCATAGTTTATACTATGATTATTATCAAATAAAACCTTCTTTGAAGAAAGTTACTTTAATTCCTTCTAGTATAAAGTCTGATGCAAAGTCTGATATAAGTTCTGATAAACAGCATGCTAGCATAAACTATGATATTAAATACGCTGTAAATGCTAACAAACTTAAAAAGGACAAAGAATCCAAGCAAGTCTGGGTCCTTAAAACTAACCATTAGTGGTCTTTGTGATTGCAGGGCAACAGGAAAAACATCCTAGTACTTGATAGTGGATGTTCAGGACATATGACTAGAAATAAAGCCCTGCTTTCAGACTTTATGAAGAAAGCTGGCCCAGGAGTTTCTTATGGAGATGGCAACATGGGAAAAACTCTGGGATATGGCAATATTAATCTTGGGAATGTCATAATTGAAACAGTAGCTCTTGTCTCAGGACTTAAACACAATCTGCTAAGTATGAGTCAAATATGTGACAGAGGTTATCATCTGAATTTCTTTGAAGAACACAGTGAAGTTGTAAGCAATTCTATAGAAAAAGTGGTTCTGAAAGGTTACAGGCATGGTAACATTTATGAAGCCAGACTTTCAACAAGTTCTGATGGTTCTGCAATCTGTCTGTTGAGTAGAGCATCAATTGAAGAATGCTGGAATTGGCACAAAAGACTCTCTCATTTAAATTTCAACAACATAAATGAGCTTGTAAATAAAGATCTTATGAGAGGATTTCCAAAATCAGTATTTGCTCCTGATGGCCTTTGTGATTCATGTCAAAAGACAAAACAAAGAAAATCTTCTTTCAAGAGCAAAACAGAGTCATCAATTCTTGAGCCTTATCACCTACTGCATGTTGATCTATTTGGTCCATACAATGTCATGTCTATTGCAAAGAAGAAATATTCTATGGTTATAGTGGATGGATTCATAAGGTACACTTGGGTGTACTTCTTGCACAAGAAGAATGAAACCGCATCTACTCTAACTGATCATGTCAGACAGCTGGATAAGTTCGTCAAAGATTCTATTAAAATTATAAGAAGTGATAATGACAGTGAGTTCAAGAATTCAATCATGGAAGAGTTCTGCAAAGAGCATGGAATCAAACAGGAATTTTCTGCACCTGGAACTCCACAACAAAATGGAGTTGTAGAAAGAAAGAACAGAAGTCTCATTGAAGCTGCACGAACTATGCTTGATGAAGCAAAGCTGCCAACCTACTTTTGGGCAAAAGCTGTGCAGACTGCTTAATTTACACATAATGCAACATTCATAAACAAGCATGGAAAAATACCATATGAGATGGTGAAGAAAAAGAAGCCAAATCTGAAATACTTTCATGTATTTGGATGTAAGTGTTTTGTTCTTAAGACTCATCCTGAACAGCTGTCAAAATTTGATCTTAAAGCTGATGAAGGAATTTTTATTGGAAATCCACTTTCCATAAAAGCCTTTAGAGTCTACAATTTAAGAACAAGAGTTGTCATGGAATCTATCAATGTATCTTTTGATGATAAGAAGATTACTGGACTTGAAGATTTCAATTATCACGATCAGCTGAGATTTGAAAATGAAGACTTAAATTCTAATTCTGTAAATTCTGATGACTTATACCATGATCCTGTAAGTACTGATGTCATTGAATCTGTGGTAAGAACTCCAAAATAAAATGCACCTGTCCAGGGGGAGCAAGCTGAAGATCCTACCACATCTCAAGACTCTAAAGAAGCATCAGAACCTGACACTGGCTCTTGAAGTTCTGATTCACCTAGTTCTGATGAGCCAAATTTTGATAATTCTGGAAGCTCTGATACTTCAAATCCTAAGGATCCAAGTCAAATTCTGAAGTCTCAGAGAGCATAACTACAGGGGGAGCATCAGAAAATGCTGATGGAGATAGCATGGATCATGGGGGAGGATCCAGTTCTAGAAGTCAACTTCAATCTTCAAGGAAGTGGACCAAATCACATACACCTAACTTAATTATTGGAGATCCTGAAGCAGGTTTCAGAACTAGAACTGCAACATCAAATGAATGTCTCTATCATTCTTTTCTATCTTAGACTAAACCAAAGAAAGTGGAAGAAGCTCTTCAAGATGCCGATTGGGTGCAAGAAATGCAGGAAGAGTTAAATGAATTTGAAAGAAATAAAGTCTGGACCCTAGTGCCAAGTCCAAAGAACTGATCAGTTGTTGGCACAAAATGGGTGTTCAGAAACAAAACTGAAAGTGATGGCATAATTACAAGGAATAAAGCAAGGCTGGTTGCCAAAGGCTACTCTCAACACGAGGGTATTGATTATGATGAAACATTTGCACCAGTTGCTAGATTGTAAGCCATAAGAATCTTTTTGGCTTATGCTGCTCACAAAATGTTTAAAGTCTTTCAAATGGATGCGAAAAGTGCTTTTCTAATGGAGAATTGGAAGAAGAGGTTTATGTTGAACAACCTCCAGGCTTTATAGATTCAAATTTTCCAAATCATGTCTACAGGCTTGACAAAGCACTTTATGGCCTTAAGCAAGCTCCTAGAGCATGGTATGAGACTTCAGCTCAATTCCTTCTGAAAAGTGGATTTCACAGAGGTACAATTGATAAAACACTGTTCTACCTCAACCATGGAAATGACTTACTTTTGGTACAAATATATGTTGATGATATCATATTTGGTTCTACAAATACCAAACTCTGTGAGAGGTTTGCAAAGCTAATGCAGTCAAGATATCAAATGAGTATGATGAGAGAACTCGGCTATTTTCTGGGACTTCAAGTCAAGCAAAATAAAGAAGGTACTTTTATCTGTCAATCCAAGTACACCAGAAATTTACTGAAGAAGTTTGGAATGCAAGACAGTTCAACAGCATCCACTCCCATGGCCACTGCAACCAAGTTAGATAAAGATACTGGTTCATGAGTAGATATTACTAACTATAAAGGTATGATTGGCTCTTTACTCTATTTAACTGCAAGTAAATATGATATTATGTATGCTACCTGTCTTTATGCAAGATTTCAGGCTGATCCAAGAGAACCTTACTTAATAGCTGTGAAAAAGAAATTCAAGTACCTTAAGGGTACAACTGATATGGGATTGTGGTATCCTAGAGAATCAGATTTTAAGCTAATAGGTTACTAAGATGCAGATTTTGCAGGATGCAAAATAGACAGGAAAAGCACTAGTGGAAGCTGCCAATTTCTTGGAGGCAGATTGGTTTCTTGGTTTAGCAAGAAACAGAAGTCAATTTCCACATCAACTGCAAAAGCATAATATATTGCTGCAGGAAGCTGTTATGCACAGATTCTTTGGATGAAGAATCAGTTACTGGATTATGGGTTAGAATTTTCTAAAATCCCTATTTACTGTGATAATCAAATTGCTATTTCTATGACAGGTAATCCAGTTCAACACTCAATGACAAAGCACATCAGCATTAGGTACCATTTCATAAGGGAACATGTGATGGAAGGTACAGTGGAATTGTATTTTGTTCCAACAGATCAACAACTAGCAGATATCTTCACAAAACCACTATGTGAAGCTACTTTTACAAGACTGGTAAATGAACTTGGAATGGTTTCAAGTTCTTTCTCTAAATCTGCTTAGTTTTTGTTCTCATGCATTAGACTTAATGATCAGTGTTTACAGATTATCTTATCTTCATGAAATATGTTCGTTAATTGAAAATTTATTAAATGCTGATTGTTATCTGATATGGATATTTAAACTCTGATAGTGTTTTGAATGTTCTGTGACTATTCAATCCAATGAGGATAACTGTGCTAGATGCTGACCTAGTAGTCTTTAACTTACTAGAAATCCCTTGTTTGAATTAGTTGTTTATGCGGAAACTCATTAACACAAGCAAATCCTGATTTTGAGCTTAGTCAAGTTTACTTTGTGTATCTTATTACTAAGTCACAAACTAGATTATTGCTTCTTATCTGTTAGATTCTGATGTTAGTAAATCTTAAGGATGAACTGAATGCTGATAAGCCTCACTTATCAAAAGAAAAGAAAAAAAAGTGAAATAAAAGTCAGGTACTCCTTTGAGATCTAGAGTAAATATGTGGAGGGGAAGACCCAAGTGCATTGCTGGTATTAAGTAATATGCATTAGAAATGCAAATAAATTTTCTTGGTGACTTTTCACATTCTCTGATTACTGGAAAAATACTCTGACAACATCATAAATTTTGATAAGCAGTCGTGACTCACTTACACTGAGAAGCCACTGTAAAAAGGAATTTCAAAAGATGCATAAAATGAGCACAAACAGTTGAGGTGGACTCTAGCATAAATTTGTTCTATAGTAGACTTCATGATTGATGACAGATTTTAAGCAGTTTTCTTAGTTATGCCTTATTTCTAAGATGTACTAAAGTTTATCAGACTTTAATCTTTATTTGATATTTTGCTGAATGCACACACTTTCACTCCATATGAATGATGAAAATTACTGTGGTGATAAATTCTGAGGACAAGTTCTGATGAAAGTTCTAATGATTAAACTCTGAAGAATCAAGTCAGTATTTGTATGAAGAATCACAGAAAACGATTTTCACTTTTTGAGTACAGAAGCCATATTATGATGACTGTTAAAATCTGATATGAGTTAAGTTCTGATATTAAATCTTGATGGAATCCTTGATGCTTATGTGACATTATTCTTTACTTGACTTATTTGTGGTAAAAAAATGAAACAGTCATATTTAAATCAGAATATATTTGGGTAAGATAAAAACAGTCATAATCATTATGGGTTAGTGATAAACGTGTTTGTCTTGAAAAACTGCATGTGCAAAGTAATTATTGTTTATTTCTCGTGCTCATTAACTCCTGCTTTAACTTTTTACCGACTGTTATTATTACACATCGGTCTAGGGAGACGAGGCATCATTATTTTTTACTCTTAATCGTTAAACAGTCCTCGCGTCCCTTGGTATTCCATTGGCTATTTAAATGACTGATCATCCTTCAGTAAAATCACATCTTTTCATTTCTCTCAAACAATGGCACATTTTAGTTGGTTTTACTACTATGGCACAGACACTGTGACCATTTTTAGAAATGGAATTCCGACTTCATATTCTATCAGCAATATTCCTTTCGACATCTGGATTCAACTTCCAGACAATATTTAAAATGATTTGTTGTCTTTCCAAAGAGAAGTTCATCTCCGTATTCTTAAACAGCAGGAGAAAATCATTCATCTTGTTGTTCTCTTTGTTGAAAGTAGGAAGAAGAATTAAATGTCATCCATCCGTATCTCTTCACCATCAGCTTTGTCAGGCTTCTTAGACTAAGGCTGTTGATGTTAAGATTCTTAGACTAGGACTATCTTGTAATTTTTGCATGTAATCTATAAATTTCATGAAATGTACTCGTTTGATATATTAATGGAATTTCCCTTAATTGCAAGATTTAGTCTCTGTTTCTCTCATATTATGTGACTGTGAATGTTCTAATTGTAATTTGTTAATCTTTACTTCATCTATTTGAACTTTATCCTTTGATGAATATTTTGATTACAATTATGGTCAATAATAAATTGTGATGATTTGAGGAAACTGTTGAAGTACGGGTTCATGCATCAGAACCTATGATAATTGAAGCTGAGAACTTTACTTCTCAGACAGAAACAATAGCTCAAAGTTCTGATACTTTAAAAAGAAAGAAATCTGTAAGTTCTATTACTGTTGAAGCAACTCCTTCATTGGCAAGGAGATTGAAAAAAATGAATGCTATGAGGTATTTGGCTAAGGCTCCATCAGAAGATACTGAAGAAGCTGAGGAAGGGGATCAGGAATCTCTGATCTCACAAGAACCGATTATCATTGAAGCCCTTCCAGTTCAAGCCAAAGACACTGCTACTGATATAGTTGTAACCCCTCTTGTCTCTCCCATTAAAGCTACAGATGATGCTAAAGAACAAACTGAAAATTCTGAAATAGATATTCATAATTTGAATATACCAAATGTTCTTTATTTGGAAGCTCCATCTACAGAAGCTCAGCAATCTCCAACTCATTTTCCAATTTTAAATGCTGAGATACCATCTACATCAACCACACCGGCTCTGGAGATAAATTCTGGTGCTCAGAATTTAAATGAAGTTGTTCCTGAATCTCCAGTTGCTTCACACACTGTTGTACTGTCAGAACATAATGAGTCTTCCTCAGATAATATTTTTGTTGAGACTCCAGTTCCCATTCTGGGAAAGGAAGAATTGGTGAAGAAATTTGTTGAAAAGGAAACACCTATTCCTTGGGAGGATACTCACAGAGGTGTAGAGTGGACCAAGAAGTGGAATGACACTGATTTCATTCCAAGTTCTAACGTTTTGACAGAGCATATTGCTAAAGCTGATGAGTTGCTCACAAATGCTGATTTAAAGACACAACTCAAGATCACTGCTCTATCTACCAAACATCTTCAAGGTCTACATTCTTTTACTTATGAGAAGGTTAATACACTAAAGGAACATGCTGATAAGCTAGATCTACAGCTTAAGCTTGATAAGAATAGATATATCAGACCTACTCTTGAGAAAATTGAAGCCAATGAGAAGATTCAAGAGAAGCAATAGGCCCAAATTGATGAGGTTCTGGCTAACCAAGCTTCTCAGAAAGCTCAAATGGATGAAATCCAATCTTCAGTTGAACTTCTTCTTTTTTTCTTACTTCATGATGATGCCAAAAAGGGGGAGAAGGTAGTTAAGTCCAAATGCCCACCTACTCGAATACTGAAGAAAAAGGATGATAAAAGTGATGACCAGGGAAACTCTGATAAGAGTAGAGGTCAAGGAAAAGTTCAAGGAAAATCTTCTACACAGAACAAGTCAAGTTCTGATGCTATGAATGCTAAAAGTATGAAGTCAAGTTATGATAAACAAAGTCTGATGTCAAGTTCTGATATTCTGATTCAGTCAGGATCTAAAGACTCTCAGAAGTTTTTACAAACTCTGAAGCTAAAGGGGAAGCAGACTACTATTTATTACAAAAATCCTAAAATCCAGACACTTGATGAGGAGATAGCTAAAAGATTATTTCTGAAACAAAATCCAGGAATGGATTTGGAAACTCTCAAGGAGGAAGAAGCTAGATTTGCAGCTGAGAAGAAAAATCTTAAGTCTAAAGCTTCTGATGCAAAGAAACCTCCAAGGCCTAAGGAAAAAGGCATTGTGATCAGGGAAAAGTCAAATTCTGAGAGTTCAAAGTCCAAGACTAGATCACAAACTGAGATTGATCTTAAATCAAAAGGAAAATAAAAGGATGGTGAACCTTTAAAGATTGAGAAAAAGATAAGTTCTTCCATTCCAGTCTATCAAACTACAATGCATGATGATGATTTGATAGAAGATGAAACTGTTCAAATTCTGAAGAGAAGAAAGATAATTGAAGAATCTAAAACAACCTCTGACACTGCTCAAGTTGTTCAGAATGAAGAACAGCAAGCTATAGAAGAAACATCAAATTCTGATTAAGTTAATTTGGAAAAAATGACAATTGCTGATAAGAAGAAGCTATTATGGAAGAAAGCTACTCCAGTTGAACCAAAATCCAATCTTATGATGAATCAACTCGCAACATTTGGGTTGAAATCCAAGCAACCTAGAGATAGAGCTGGATTAGGTTCTGATGAAGAGAAGATACAAATAGGAGTAGAAGTTACTCTAAGAGATCCTTTCATGTTGATAGACAAACCATATGAACAAATCAAACAAAAGCACCTTGACAAAGTGTTGTATGCTCAAATCGTGATAGATGCTCATGATAAGGAAAATCTAAAGGAGAAATTGATTTTATTTCTCAATGATGGATTAACTTACAGACTAGCTGATACTAATGTGCTAAAGAAGTCTGTCAGAGAATTTCAACATATTCACTATCTTCTGGAAGTAAAATCTGATATTACAAGAAGATGGTCATAATACATTTTGAAGGCAATAAGAGATCTATTTAGAATCTATGGTACAAAGACTTCTCATTATATACCAATGATTATTGAAGATGATGGAAGAGAAATTCCTGTGCTGAAGAATTCTGCTAAGGTGGAAGTTATTCTGAAAGGAAAATGTTAATGTTATAATGAAAACTCTTCACATCTTAGAGTTATCAGACTTGGTGATGGACTTGAAAGAACATCAATTCAAGCTCTCAGAACAGCCATTTATCAAAGTGGTGATAGTAAAGATGAAGAACTGATACAGGTCAAAGTACAGTTAGTTGAAGTTCTGAGAAAAGCTGAAGACAAGCTGGTAAAAGATTTTGTTAAGAATCATTATGGATTCATATTGATCCATTGATACTGGTAAAGCTACAAGGACTGTAAGTTGTAGTTAATAGTCTTATTAAACTCTTATTGCATTTGAACTTAAATGTTTTTGACATCATCAAATCTATTAACTTGTATATTTTTGCATAATTTATAAGTTGGGGGAGATTGTTAGATATATTTGAGATGTCATGTCTAATATGTTTCATGTTTAGTTTTCAGATCTTAACAAACAGGAAATATCAGTACTTACTGGAATCAGTACTTACTGGAAGTCAGAACTTAAGGATATCAGAACTTAGATTATCAGAAGATAAATATCAGAACTTAAGTACGAGAGGACTAACAGTAAAGAAAGGAAGCTGATTTACAGGAAAGAAGATCTAAACTAATACAAAAGAAGATATGTATGGAAAGAGTTAGAGGACTTAAAGAATTGTATAAGATATTTGATTGATATATTTTAGAAGACAGAATTATATTCCATATCAATTAGAAGTTATCTTGTAACTGTGTACTATATAAACATAGACATAGGTTTACACTATATGTGTTATCATTATCGAGAAGATCATACATTGTAACCTAGCAGCTCTCGTGATATTTGTTCATCACTGAGAGAGAACAGTTCCATTGTAACAGAGTTTATTATATTGAATATATCTGTTTACTGTTATTTGTGTTCGAAATCGAGTTGATTGTATTCTACACTGTATTCAACCCCCTTCTACAGTGTTGTGTGACCTAACATTGTAACAGAGTTTATTGAATATACTTGATCTTTGTTACATACTTGTGTTCGAATCGATTTGATTATATAAACACTGTATTCAACCCCGTTCTACAGTGTTGTGTGACCTAACATCATGTGTACAGGACAAATTGAATGGAAATAAATAATTCAACAAATTGTTGCTTTTAATGCACGTACACTGATTCACTGTTGTTGAAACCTTGTTAGTATTGTTCACTACCGGTTTTTTAGTAGTATGGGCAGTTGCAAATTTATCAGTAGGATTCATGGGTATTCGTTTTGTTCCTGCAACAATTTAAGAATCATTTAGTAATATAAACGTATAACACGACATGACAAATTTGTCTATGGATGTCTACCGTGCTTCGTTGCATCTGATGTAGCATCAGATCTTGCATTTTTTACCACTGAACTTTGTTGTTTTGATTTCAAAAGATGTGTGCATGTCTTGTTGTTTAGTATTTCAGACACTAAACAGAACATACATTTAATCATATCATAATAATTTAATAATCTTAAATATCACAGAAAAAATAAATAAAAATACAAACCATGCTTTGGCGTTTCAGTGTTGTCAACAGATTGCCTAGCATTAACGTGTGCATTTTCATTTGCAAAAATTGATGAACCTGGTTCACGAAAAAGCAAGGATTTTTGGCAATATTTGAATACAAAACATGATTTAATCATGTGAAATTAAACAGTAAAAAAGTAATACAAACACCTTACCATGCTTAGAAATTTCAGTAATGTCAGAAGATTGACTAGTATTTATGTGTGCATTTTCATCCGCATAACATGATGAACCTGGTACGTCCAAAAACCAAACAATTCTTTGCTATATGACACCCAATAAACTCAGCACAAAATACTTATTTGGCAAAACATAAACAAATATTGCAAGGCACACATACCACTCATTTAATGTTCTGCAGAATGAGAACTATATTTCGTAAACAGATTTCGTTTTGAAAGAGAAGATAATTGCTTTGTTGTATGTTTCAATCGTCGCTTGTTATCTGGTGTTAAGATTTAGATCAATAAATAAACATGTTGTACAGAGATATAATCTATGATTAACATTAACAAGATATGTACAATCTAAGATGAACATGCACTGTATAATAAAAATAGCAGAATACTCATATTACCAGGTTCCAATGAAGGTGGGGACAGTGGCAAGACCGTAGGCGGTCGTTTGGAAGCTGTAATTCATGAAAGAAAGGAATGAGAAAACGTAATGTACATAATCGATAAAGGAGGACGAATTGCTAACCTGAATGATTTTCTGGTGTTCGATATTTGGGTTCTTCATCCATTGGTTCTTTCATCATTAATCTTCAGGTTACATATTGATCTATATGAAAATCATCAAGCCAAACAAAACAAAGAAGAACTTTGCAATCCTTTGGCAGCCATCAATGGTGAATGAAATCAAGAAGCTGAGAAGAGAGTTAATCTGCAAAAATCATGTGCTTGAATTGTGGATCAGTTTTGAAAACTGAGAAATTTGTTATAATCTGTTAGGTATAGATTTAATTTTTACCCATGAATTTGATTATTACCCATGGATAACTCATAACCCGATCCGTTAACCCATTTTATATGCTTCATTTACATATATGCTCATATTTTTAAAAGGATTTTTCTAGTATGTGCCCATGGGCACATGCTAAAAAACAAGTGGGCACATGGTAAGAAATTGTGATAGATGAGTTGTAAAAATTTGATTGGTAGAGAGTTTTATCACAATTTTTTAGCATGTGCCTATGGGCACACAGTAGACAAAACATTTTTAAAAAAGTTAAGTAGAAGATTTTAAATATTTTGAATACAAAGATAATTTCATGGAATTATTAATAGTAGATATATATAATAGATTCACAAAAACCCGCGAGAACCGATTGTGATCTTAGAACTGTCATTTAAAGTTGGTACCAAAATTTAAATCCAAACAATTACCTTTAATCCGTTAAAATCAAACTCGTCGCCGTTGGTAAGTTCCAGCGAAGCAATCGCCGGACTCTTAACACCACAATCGTCCGGTAACTGAAGGCCTTCTTCACTCGAAACGTAATTTACTTCCTTATTTCATTCATTACCTGATTTTACAAATCAGTCTCATTTCTCTCTCATCTCATATCTCTCTCTCTCTCTCTCTCTCACACACACACACTGACTAACTGGTCGTACTCGAGATTCCACAAATTAGAACTTATCAAACAGTGATCATGATTTCAGTTTCGAAAATTAGCGAAGAAGTGAAAACAAGAGCGAAGTGAAGATTATGACATGAAAACAAGAAAACGAAGTAAATCAGTTGTAGATGAATCGGATATTTCATTCTCGATCTCCGCACCGCCATCGTTAGCTGTGTATGTTTCTAATCGAACAAGCATTTATTTTTATTCTGTATCGCGATTTGTTCAGGCTATCTATTTATTCGTATATGTAATTAAACTGCTCTAAAATTACATTTGATGTATGTGTGAACATTTTTATGTGTTCGTGGAGCTATATATACTAATTATCCGGATCCGAGGATGGAGAACTGTAATATTTTCCAATTAAGATCCCTCTACTGGATATTATATGTTTTTTGAAGCTCAGATGAAATCGTATTGAGTTTGATGCTGAAATTTGAAAGATCTACTTCATAATCAACACGTTGGATTTAGTTTTCGGTTGTTGGGATCAGTGAACCTATTTGGTGATACGATAAGATATGATCGTTAAATATTAATTCACTACGCTATGAACAAATTTAGGAAATTAGAAAGACAAGTATTTCACACCGTGCTTGTACCTCAGGTTTTTTATATTACGGATACATCTTTGATTTTCGATTATTATTGTTGGATCATATGCAATTTCATAGATTCAGCTAAAGAACATAAATGTGGCTTTTGTTGTGATATGTAAACTTTTGCCTCTTTAAACAGAAGCACGGTTCATGCTTCTCCAATGGAGTGGAGAGGTTGCAAGTGTAAGCATTCCAGATGTCTTAAATTGTAAGTTTGCTTCACTTCGTGTGTGTATGTATTTGTGGTGCCTAAGATTTAGGTAGGTGAATGATTTTCGGGACTAATATAGTCTTCCATATTGCTGTATCATTCGTTATTGAACGTAGAACCGAGGCATGTAGGATAAGACATCCTCTGCTTAGTTAATCATTTATGGTTTGAAAGGAGTATTGTTATTGGCTTTACAATGAAGTTCTTATTCAAACAACTCTAAGGTACTGTGAGTGCTTTGCTTCTGGAACATATTGTGACGACTGTGGCTGCAACAATTGTCGAAATAATTTTGAAAATGAATCTGCAAGACAAGATGCAATTAGTTGGACCTTGGAGCGAAAACCAAATGCGTTCAGGCGTATGGCTGGCGAACATTTAACTCTGAATAGTGAGGTATGCTACTACCACTGTATATATATTGCGCACTTGCACATATTGCTAACCTCAAATTGGACTTAGATGAAAGAATCGAGCTACAAACATGGGGCGGGCGGGGGGGGGGGGAGGGGGTTGGATTCACTTATGTTAAGTACTTTTTGCCTCATGTAAGAGGCATAAGTAAAACCAAACAGGAAGCATAAAAATTGTTTTATATTTAAAGAAATTTAATGAGTTTCTGTCACAAAGTACATAATATCATAATATAACCCATTACGAGTAGGAAGGTTTAAGAGCTTTCTGCTGAAGTATCATAAAGGTAGAGTATTATGTAAGTTATATATGGGAACCCAAATATATTGTGCTCAAATCAACTTCTTGCTTGATATTGATCCAGTGATAGGAAGTTAGTGTAGTTCTTCACATAAACCTTATAGAGCTTTTGAGTATAATAAAATAAGGTATGCATGATTCAGCTATTGATTTGGCCAAATTTAGTTCTAAAGATCAAGTGCCCATGCTTGGAGATTTGGGGTAGGCCTATTCATATGTGTGAATTACTGAAAATCTAACCTCTTTTTATCTATTATTGTTAAACTAAATATGAAACATTTATTGGATCCTGCAAAACGTGTATCGATGGAGGGATGCAACTGCAAGAGATCAAGATGCCTCAAGAAGTATTGCAATTGCTTCAGAGCTAACAGCTTGTGCTCTGAAAAGTGTAGATGTATGGACTGCAATAATTTTGAGGGATGCAAAGAGAGGTTGGCTTTTGATATAGGGAAAGATGCGAGTATGTTTACAAAAGTTGAGCAGGAAAATCTTGTAATAGATAGTGCAGTTGAGCATTCTAGCTATGGGCCATTTCAAGATTCCATGAAATGGAATGATCAGAGTTTGCAAATTTTAAACAAGGAGGATCCATCAACATGTGAAGCTGCACAAACTCATCAGGTATTAAATGCTTAAGCCTCAAACAAAGAGAACATATTTGATGTGTCCTCGTTTTGTATTTCACAGTGGCACTCTCTTAAGAACATGAAAGCATGTGTCATTTGTAGGAAGTAACATGCCTATTTTTATTTTTTGCAATAATATAAATTTCCATGATTGACCTTTTTGTCACCAAGTTGGACTTAATTGTTAAGCACAGCTCTTACCCTTGTCTATTTTGTTGGATATGCTTAATGAAATATTGATAACGACAATACTTACTCCCGTTCCCTTCTTTTTCTCTCATATCCTCCCATCGGTCAGCCTTTTGCACCCGCAACAATGGACTCTTCTAAGGGGACCTACAGGTTTATATCTGTACTCGAAGTCCTTTCTCTGTAAACTGTTGATATTCTTATGCATGTGCAAGCATTCACGAATATTAAAGGTGTTCATAAATGTGGCTGAAGATCTTTGTTAGCTGGCCTCGTCCAACCACATGACATAAGAGAGCTTTCAGCACATTTAGTAGTTGTTTCTGATGCAAAGAAATATTTCAAAGGTATGTTCTGATGTAGATAACCTATAGAGTAACATGCATCTATAGAATATTCTGTATCTTGTTCTTTTTTTTTTTGCTAAATTATATCTTGTTCTTTTACTTTCATTAGAATGTCACTCATAGTCTATCAAAATTATTCGTTTTTTGATTGCTCATATATACAACTGGGACATATCTGGTAGACAGGTTTAAAATATTCTTGAACGATAAATCACGTTGGCGATCAAATGTATGGAATCTATCAACAGAAGTAATTAGTTTAGTTAAGGAACCATAATAATTACTAATACTTCTATGAGTAGTTTCATGTAATTCGAAATTCTGTATAGTTTTGTTCATATGATGTGCTTAATCCAGATTTTCCTTTGATTTTAACTAAAATTTTACTTGCTTCCACTTAATACTCCTTGGGAATAATTAAAAATATATCTAATTCTGCAGATGTATATGCACAGCAGGAAAGGCTAGTTTTGGGTAATTTTTGTGATTGTCTTGTCAAGCTCATGTGTCGTGGAATAGCAAAAGGTAAAGAGTGTACCTCATTCAAAAATCGAGTAAGCTTATTAATTGTTGAGATAAGCTAACTGGCATCTAGATATACGGAGAGAAGGCATTGCAAGTCCTCAGACCTCAATGGTTTATGTGATTAGTGGACTGAGCATGTTCTTCCGGTTAAGCAGTACTTTGTTTCCTAACTTTTGTGTCGATTTCTCTTCTGTAGTAAATATTAACTTCATGAGTACATGAACTTTGTGTAATGATTATCTATTTCTTCCCTAGTCAGTCCTCTTCATTTACTGAACATACATTACGGACATTGCAGAAAGGCAAGTTTCAATGTCAATTCGCTTTGATACAGAAAAGCAGAATGAATCTGTTGTTTTAGATCATGAAGAGGAACTACGAGTAAACCAGAGATCTCTGGAAATGAAATCATAAACACTAGAAGTTGTGGATACTATGAAAATGCTGCGACACATCAGACTCTTATTGTTCCTGAGAAACCGTGAAAGAAAGGTGGGAAATGAAATTAGGCTTTCGAGCACAAATCCTCTCAGCCCGGATCTTTCTTTTCTTCCTATTGAGGTAAAGAACTCTGTAAAAAAGCAATGTACCATACATACTGAAAAGAATTTAGACACATGTACCTAAACTGGTATGGAAATTCTAAGTTCTGTAAACCTTGGTCTGGTAATCAATATGCGTTCTTCTGGAACATTTTTTTTTGTACATAAGCTGACCAGACACAAATTGCTGCAACAATTCCCGTAATTCTATTATTTTGATGCCTGTTAATTGTCGTCGGGTGACAACCTTCTTCTGTGCTAAATTGGGTACTTGTTTCAAAAGAATTGTGGATGTATTGCCTAAAACGTGACCTAGCATCTGCCATTAGCTTTTACGACTTAAAAGACGGTGATATTTATTTATTTCCACTTCGCACAACATTTTTCTAATATCTTGTATAAAACTAGAAGGTTCAAAGAACATAAAAGGTCAAATAATAAAAGATGCAGTAACGCCAAAAATCAGAGTAATAGCACCACTGTTAAATATCTGAAACTGAGTCAGATATATTAGAAAATTTATTTCACATCCCAGCCCCAGGTTGGAGATTTAAGTTGTCAGCCAGCTTATTCTGCCATCAGCTACAGGTAACAAAGCAGCCAATGGAAACACCATCAACATTTCATGATTTCAAGCATGGTGCTATGCACTATATTGGGTCATTGACTTGAATATCATTTCAATATAGCAAAGGCATCTCATGTACAATCTCCCCTTCGGAGTAGGCAATAATTACATTGTAGGTCTGAGTCATCTCTGCTTCGGAGTCCATCTCCATAGCCATTGAAACATCATGGATTCCCATGTACATGTAAAATCTTCAAGTTCAGTCATAAGGATACATCCTTCACCTTGCTTGAGAGTGTAACAACAAATTTGAACTCTATAAATCAGCATATGCTCCGTATTGCATTGAATCTCATGATTCATGAATGGTCTTCTGGCTACCTAACGCCTTGTTGTATCTTACCAGAAGAAATAATTCTAATTACAGTTTGTGGTGAATTAATATATTAACATAATTCACCAATAATCACTACAGGAACAAATTCCATCTTTGAAATGATGATATCGATTAACATCTCTGATAATGATTTCCCTTTGAGTAATTTTTGAAATGAACTTAATAGCCACATGGCAATCTTCACATACGCGCAGATTCTTGGTGACTAGAAGCTTGGTCCCAGGAGGTGTACTTATGAGTCCAAAGGCAATTGCAAGTCTTTCACTGTGACTGCATATCATTCTTCTCTTCTCATCATCATCCACATCATGAAAAACAGGTGTGGTGTTCGGCACATACCCAGCTTGAGCCATCAGTGCTCCCAACTTCTCTAATTCTTCATATATCTCATCAGCCATTGGATGAGAAGTATCTCCAGAAAGAAATGCATGTATTTTATTTTTCACCTCAATCCAACTGCAAGCAATGCTTTTCTTTAGCCCCCTGTCTGTCATTAGTTTCCGAAGCTTTGCAACTCCTTCCCACTTGCCTGCTTGAGCATACAAGTTCGACAAGATTACGTAGTTTCCGGAGTCATCAGGTTCAAGCTCTATCAGCCGTTCCAATGCAAGTTCCCCCATTTCCATATTTCCGTGAATTTTGGATGAATTAAGTAATGCACCCCAAACACCAGAATCTGGTAACATTCTCATCTCCATTATGAGATTATAAGCCTCATCCAATCGACCACAGTGCCCAAGGAGATCAATCATGCAAGTATAATGTTGAACAGTTGGTTCTATACGGTAATCTTTTTTCATTGATTCAAAAAAGTTTCTACCCTCATCCAGCAAACCTCCATGGTTGCAAGCCGATAGAACACCAACAAAAGTAATGTGATCCGGCCGAGCCACCTGGATCATTTGCTGAAACAAATAAAGAGCCTCACTAGCATGACCATGCATTGCGTACCCAGTAATCATAGCATTCCAAGAAACGATCCTTCTTTCCTTTAGGTGTTCAAACAAATTTCGTGCAACCATTAGAGAGCCACTCTTGGCATACATATCTACCAATGCAGTATTAACCTTATCCTGTGATCCATACCCTTGTCTCCAGCTAAACCCATGAAGCTCCCTCCCTTTTGGCAAGGCAGCTATATCAGCAGCTGCTGAGATAGAAGTCACAAGTGTCGCATCAGTAGGCCTTAAACCCAGCAATGCCATCTCACCACATAAAGTCAAACACTCTTCCGGACGCCCATTCTGTGAGTAAGCAGCTAGCATCGAATTCCATAACACAACATCCCTAACCACAATTTTATCAAACACTTCCCGAGAACTATCTACATAACCACATTTCGCATACATATCAATCAATGCAGCACCTACGAAAAAATCCGTCTCCCACCCACTTCGTATAGCATTTTCATGAATATCCCTCCCAACTTTAATATCCGAAAGGGCAGCACACGCCTTCAAAACAAAAGGGTAGGTGAAATTATCAGGCACAAGCCCAAAATCAACCATTTGGTAGTAAAGAGATATAGCAGCCTGGTAAGGGCCATTCCAAGCATACCCGCGAATCAAAACATTCCACAGGAAAATATTTCCCTTGGAAATTCTATCAAACAGATGGTGGGCGTTCTTTAAAAAACAACAAGTACAGTAAAAATTGACAAGTTTGGTAGCTAATTTAGTATCATAACCGAGTCCGATGAGGCAAATGCGGGCATGGAGCTGCCTACCAGGCTCAATTGCTTTGTATTTGATACAAGATTGGAGAATAGAGGGGTAATCAAGATCGGAGTAATTTAGGATAGGGTGATGAATAGCTGATGATGAATGAAAGAAACGTGGAGTACCAGAAATGAATGCTTCTACATGCTGAGCAACTGTGAGTCTCTTCAGAATTGTTCCGGTTGGAAAGAGCATTTCAAATAATTTCTATAAATTTATATGGAAACTGAGGGAGAGAGATAGTTGTTATTGCATACAAAAGAAATTGTATTGCTTGTGGCGGGAGGATTTAACTACAATATTTAAACTTGCTAGCTTCACAACTAGGGTGCATGTCACAGCGGCACGAGGATGGGCCGTCAAGCTTTTTTTCATGATTAGGCATGTTTTTTTACTATTTTTTTTATCTTTTAATAATTATTTTAATATTAGAAATATTCATAAATAATAAATATAATTTTAAAATATTTACATCTATTTTAATATCTAAAAAATTACTAATTTAAATGAGTATTATGATGATATTTGGTTGTTACTGTCAACTAACTTTAATTTTATATTTAAATTCAGTATATATTAGTATAATAATTATTTATTAAATTTTATTATATTTAATTGATAAATGGAATGCCATTTGGGCATGCGTTTTGGCAAAAAATATGTCTATATACATGCCTTCGGGAAGTCTCGTGATAGGTACCGTATTCACAACACTTCATTAACATTTTATATATTTCATTTTATGTTACTTATTATTTCAATTAAATTTTAATATATGTAATATAATATTTTAATATACATAATAAAATAATAAAATTAATTAATTTTGAATCGCATTCTTATTTTTAATTTGAACATATATAATTTTTGATAAACATCAAATAATATAATATAGTCCATGATTGATAAAATATGAACAACTAATCTTACTTGTAGCATCGCTTATAACATCTGTGATGCACCAATTTTTGAATTAGATATATATATATATATATATATATCAATTACATCGTTAATCTTTTATTTTTGAATATATTTCAATTTCTACATATATTTTCACTTATAAAAAATAATAAATAAACATTTGGTACAAGAGAGCCGCTACAATTATTTTAACCAGAAATCCCCCCACACATGCTGCAATGTTAGATGTATAAGCATGACTCGATCGGCTTCTTCTGACGAATTTAGGTAGAAAAATATTAGATTCAAATTCGGCTTGATTTATTATAAATAAGTTAAACATAATTACGATCATGATTGTAAGTATCGATTTATAAATGAAATAAATTTAATCACAGAATATTTTTTATAATATAATATATATTGTTTGCCTGGTATGTGTATATAGCCACATGATAAATATTAAAATTTTATAATAAATTTTAGTATATTTTAATTATTGTGATTATTATGAATTCAGGGGATTTATCATTATAAAAAAATTATAAATCAATCAAAATAAATTAAATTTATAGAATTTTATAGGCTCGTGTGCACGTCACAGACAAACCGGTACTATAGTAGCCCGTTTAGGAAATCTGGGGCACATGAACAGAGGCTGTGTGAGAAATGTCCTTTTTTTTTGAAAAATCAGCACTTGCATTAAATCATTTCCGAAATAAGATTACACTGAATCATATCAGGTACGGTATCAAGCCATTCCTGATGATCTGTCATAGAACAAGAAGCCCTTGCTAACACGTGGGCAACATTATTCGCAGATCGATGAATAAACACAACTAACACTTCAACAAAGTGTTTCAATAATTCGATACAATCACTAACAATAGTATCAAAAAATGATCTTCCCCTTACTCCATTGATAGCATCCACCAGAAGCTTCGAATCCGTTTCAAAAATACACTTACTAACTCTCCACTCCATCACCCATGACAAAGCCTCCTTCAAGCTCAAAGCCTCCGCTTCCCTTGGTTGCCTTCTTTCCCTAACTGCTTTACACCTCGCACGCAAAAAATCCCCTTGCTCATTCCTAACAACACACCCCAGTCCCGTAGTATTCCTCCCACACGCTGCGTCTATGTTCACCTTAACCCATCCAGCAGGCGGCTTACCCCAAGTTGGCGCATCTCTCTGTCTATGAGAGAGTGTTTTCACCCCTGCTTCATTCGCCCTCCTCCACTCACTTAGCATACGCACAGCTGTCTCACGGACTCCAAACACAGAGGTACTGACATGATCCCAGACCCATTTGTTCCTCCTATTCCACAGACTCCAACAGATCAAAAACACCAACGCACACTGATCCATCGTACTCATAGTAATAATCCTGCAAAACACCTGAAAAAGCGTTTCACCTGGTCTATCTTTAATAATTTGCCACAAACCAGCAGCCATCCAAACATCTCGAGCAAAACTACAATTAATTAATACATGCATCGGAGTTTCCTCAAACAAATGACACCACGGGCATTCCACATTAATCTGTACGTGCTTTGTTATCAACACAGTAGCAGTTGGCAAAACATTCCTCATGGTCCTCCATACAAAATTCACTACCTTCCCTGGAACCTTCAGCCTCCATAACTTCTTCCAAACTGCAGCATCTGGCATAACCTCCTCCCCCTTCAAAGCTCTATAACCACTCCTAACTGTATACTCCCCCTTGTTATCAAACAGCCAAAACCACTCATCCGCTCTACTCCGCATTGGTAAGGGAATTTGTGTAATTAATGACCTATCTCGATCATTACAAATATCCTGCAACACTTCCTCATCC
This sequence comes from Apium graveolens, assembly GCF_009905375.1. Classification (NCBI taxonomy): domain Eukaryota; kingdom Viridiplantae; phylum Streptophyta; class Magnoliopsida; order Apiales; family Apiaceae; genus Apium; species Apium graveolens. The sequence goes on from NC_133655.1 coordinate 130,548,263, forward strand.
CAGACTCTCTGATCCACCTGCATAAATCCTTGTACTGTAATATGCTTCAATTGATCTGGCATTTCTGTCGTCATAAAACCATTCTGCTCACATGGCAGCCACGGTACAGACCATACTTTCGTACTGTCTCCATCTCCAATGCGCTTCCGACATCCTTTCCTAATCAAATCTTTAGCCTCCAATATACTTCTCCAAATATAACTTGGGTTAGCTCCTAATTCAGCATTCAAAAAATCTGATCGAGGAAAGTACCTTGCCTGCATCAGTTTTGTCACCAGAGGATTCATATCATTCATAATTCGCCATCCCTGCTTTGCAAGCATCGAAATGTTGAATTCTTTTAACCTTTTACATCCCAAACCTCCACCTTCTTTAGGAACACAAATCTTGTCCCAAGCCAGCCACTTAATCCCCCTTCCTGTTCCTCCACTTCCCCACCAGTATGCGTTCATTTTTCGTTCAATCCCCTCACAAACTTGAGCTGGTATCAAGAACAAATTCATCCAAAATGTTGGTATTGACTGTGCCTCTGTTTTTAACAGCATTAACTTTCCTGCTTTTGACAAACAACGATTACTCCACCCCTGTATTTTCTGCTCCACTCGATCCAATAAAAAAGAAAACGATGTCACCTTATCCCTTCCCACTTGCATTGGCATTCCCAAGTATTTACCCGGGTTTTGAATTTCGCTCACCCCCAACTGAGCACAGACTTCTCGTCTATTATCATTCGATGTATTTGGCGTGAAAATAACAGTCGACTTATTAAAATTAACACACTGCCCTGACACTTTCTCATACCTCAAAAGAATATTTTTCATCACCGTAGCCTCTGATTTGTTTGCTTTGAAAAACATATAGCAATCGTCAGCAAAAAGGAGGTGTGAAATCGTTGGAGCTCCCCTTGCAATCGTACACCCATGTAATAAGCCAGCCTCCTCGTTTCTTCTAATCATCGAGCTCAGACCTTCCGCACACATAATATATATGTACGGGGAGATAGGATCCCCCTGTCTAACCCCACGCTGTGGTTGAACCTCCCCAAATTCTACACCATTGTGCAAGAAACTGTACGAAACAGATTTCAAGTATCCCATTATTCTGGCTATCCATACTTCACTAAATCCAAATCTCACCATCATATTTTCAATGTAACACCATTCCAACCTGTCATACGCCTTTGAAATATCTATTTTAAGTCCAGCTATCCCAGTTTTACCTTGAGTCCTTCGCTTCATATAATGATTTATTTCAAAAGCTATAAGTGCATTATCTGTCAGCAATCTCCCTTCAATAAACGCACTTTGCTTGTCCGATATTAACTTCCCCAGACACGGTTTAAGTCGATTAGAAAGCACCTTAGAGAGTACTCTCACTAGCACATTACACAAAGATATAGGTCTCAGCTCTGACATTGTTTGCGGAGTCTTAACCTTTGGAATCAAGCAGACCAGTGTACGATTTACTCCTACAGGTAACTCTCCTGTATTCATATATTCTTGACAAAACCTTACCACATCCTGTCCAACTATACTCCAAAAAGCTTGGAAAAATGTTGGATTCAGTCCATCAATCCCTGGGGATTTATCAGGATGCATTGAGAATACTGCTGCTTTGACTTCCTCGTATGATATCTTGGCTGTTAATAATTCATTCTCATCTTCTGTTACTTGGTTTACTTTCTCCCACTGTGAAATTGTCCCCTCCAAGGTTGATGCCCGAAACAGTTTTGAAAAATATCCAGTGATAACCTCCTGTATTCCCTCACCTGTTTCATGCCATACTCCGTTATCATCCTTCAAGCGTTTGAATTGATTATTCTTCTTCCTTGCCGAGGCATACTTATGGAAAAATCTCGTGTTCTTATCTCCCTCTCGTAACCAAAATTGCTTCGCGCGTTGTTTCCAATACTCCTCTTGTTTCTCAAGCAACTTAAGAAAATCCCATCGAGCATCATTATACACCTGCACTCCCATCCTGTCCCTTCTTGATCTGAACTTTTTCAACTTATCCCTGTATTCCCTCATCTTCACTCTATACTCCTGACTTACCCCTCCACCCCATTCTTCAAGCTTTAATCCACAAAATTCAATCCGCTCCATAATTTCTCCATTCACAGAATTTTCCCAACTGTTCTTCACCACATTATAGCAATCACTCTCTCTAATCCAATTATTTTCAAAACGAAACCTTCGCTTCTTATGCACATACACTCGCCTATTCAACTGCAAAACTAATGGAAGATGATCTGATGTTGACATATCCCACACTTTCACCTCTGCTTCAGGGAACATCTCTTTCCAACTCTCATTCGCGAAGCCCCTATCCAGCCTCTCTTGAACCCAATTACTCTTCCCTCGAAACCTTTCCCACGTAAATACCTCCCCTACAAACCCTAAATCCACTAGCCCACAATCATTTACTGTATTGACAAAACCTTCCATCAAGCTTCTTGCTCGATTCTGACCCCCTCTCTTTTCCTCAGCGTACATAATGTCGTTAAAATCCCCAATAATGCACCATGGGAGCATCGAGCGACCTGCTAAATCTTTCAAAGTATCCCATGATTCCCTTCTTCTCTCTCGTTCTGGACACCCATAAAAGCCAGTGTATCGCCATCTTCCTATCTGTTCATTTACTACCTCAAAGTCGATATAATGTCTACCAACATCCTTAATATCAACACCCCCCTCGTTTTTCCAGAAAAGTGCAAGCCCTCCACTATGCCCTTGCACCTCCACAGTCCTACACCCTGCATAATTAATACTACGACAAACCTCTTCTACTTTATTTTGCTTTACTAATATTTCAGACAAGAAAATAAGATTGGGCCTTATTTGTTGAATGATTTCTTTCAGAAATCGAACTGTACGTGGTTGGGCCAACCCACGACAGTTCCAAGCTAACAAACTCATTTTGCTAGGCGGGCCTGGTGTCCAGGACCCGCCTCTAACTCGTTTTTTGGCCCGATATTGTTATCAAGCCCACTTTTGTGAATTCCCTCCATACCAGTTTTTTGAAACCCCTCCACAACTGTCTCTTCCGTGATTTTCTCATTTTCTATTCTTTTCCTCTTTGCCTCAGTAACAACCCTATCATCCTCCCCCATAATCTCATCCTCCTGGTCTTTTCCACAACTGTTTACACCCTTATCCCTATAATTTTGCTGCGTAATTCGAATTCCCCCCTCATTTCCTACTTTCTCGCGCAAAACACCCTCCATCTCCGTAAATCTCTCCTTCTCTGTACCTCCTCCACTCGTAGTGGTGCCTGGCCTGAAACCCCCATTCCTTAACCACCGTGCTCCCACATTGCTATTTTTTGTACTACGCCCTTGTGCTCTAAGCCATGTACCATATGCTTTCTCTATCTCCTTTCCTGGATTTGCATAAACAATCGCACAATCTCTTTCCGAATGGCCTAACAATCCACATACAAAGCAAAATGTACTTAACCGTTCATATTTAAAATTAACCCAATTCCATGTACCCCCCTCCCTTTTAATCTTCATTCTACGCTTTAATGGCTTATCAGTATCAAGTATTACCCTTACTCGAGCAAAAGCCTTCCATGCACCTTCAACATCTATCTTGTCTATTTTAACAAATCCTCCAACAAATTCCCCTATACTCTGCAATATCCTTTCAGACATAAAACCTTGAGGTAGATCATGAACTTGTAACCATATTTCCATTTTGTTCAGCTTGATCTCCTTTGGATCCTCCCCTTCCCCCAACCTTTGAAGTACCAACGGACTCTGCTCAAACGACCAAGGCCCTCCGTCTATGACCTTCTGCAAATCCATAACATGGTAAAACACAAACGAGAATCTGTCTCCTCCTAACTCGAATACCTCCATTCCCTCCCTTGGCCGCCACAACGACGCCATAACATTTTGCATAGCATTAAAATTGATGTTCTTCTCCGATATGAATCGACCCACCAACACAAACGATTGTTGATTCTTACGTATTTCATCCTCCCCAATAATAAATCCACCATCATCCTCCTCCAATGACAATTTAGAATATAAATCATCCAGATTTGTTGATGATGACCCCATTTGGCTGAATACTAATCGCAAGTAGCGTACTGAATTAATATGCAAGATATAAACTTGTCATATAGACAAGACGACTTACCATATAGTAAGAGAGAAAAGACGCCCCCCTCAACACTCTTATTCACCAACTAAGAGCTTTCGCCTTAATTAAACACATACTATTTATTTTCACCAATGCCCCCTCGTGCACTTCATTACAACCTTAAGAGCCAAGATGTATTGATGTGTGAGAAATGTCCTTATTATATATAAAAACTAATCGAATTGGGTTAATTGGGTGGCTTGAGAGTAGGGTGTACACAGATCGAGTTCGGAGGGTTAAGAGAATTTATCAACCCAATTTAATTAATTCGGGTTTTTAAAATTTCAACACAAACCGAATCATTTAAATTTGTAACCCAAACCAATTTGTAATACTTCGGTTTGGATCGGTTTGATATATATTCAAAACTAATATTGATAATTATAAAATAAAGCAGAAAATCTCAAAATTTAAAATACTTGAAAATAGTTCAATAAAATATTATAATAATCCATGTCAGATATGGCTTAAACATCCAAAATAGAGTGATAATACAATACTTAGCGTTTAAACATTCTTTAAACATTGAACTCGATAAACGAAAATAATGGCATATTCTTTAAACATTGAGGATTGATGTTATAAGCTACAGATAAATGAGTTTATCTATTAGGTCTGAACATATTCACGATTACAAAATTAATAAATTAACGTGTAAGTATATTTTTAATCGGGTTGGATTAGATCGGTTTAAAAATATCGAAACCCATTAGGGGTGAGCAAAAAACCGCATAAACCGCAAAAACCGCCCGCACCGCAAAATGCAGTTTTTAATTTTCGTGGTGCGGTTGCGGTTTAAATTTTTAATAAACCGCGCGGTGTGGGTTGTGGTTTTAAATTTCTGAAATGCGGTTCAAACTGCACCGCACCGCAATATTTAATATATACAAATAATACTTATATTTCATGATTCCATTTATTAAGTTTGATTTTATTTAACATACTATGAGTGCTTGCTTAGTAATCATCTTGTTTCTGCAAGACCAATTGTTGCGTAGCGATCATCCTATTTGTGTTTTTTCAAAAATAATGAGACACATGATACAAAGCCACCTATTTAATAGTGAACTCATTTAATTGTCGAGCCAAGCTTCTACGTTAAACTTTACAGTAGGGAATTTCTAATTTGTATTATTGAAGAATATTGGCGACTTTGTTATATTAATCGAAAATTTAATTAATTTAAGTTTTGTATTTATTTAAAATTTTCGAACTTGTAATGTATAAACCGCAGTGAACCGCACCATACCGCACCGTATTTCTGTGGTGTGGTTTATGCGGTTTTTGAGGGTACGCGGTGCGGTTGCGGTTTGAAAATTTGATCAAACCGCATGTGCGGTTTGATTTGCGGTTTGAGGAAAAAACCGCAACGCCCGCACCGCGCTCACCCCTAAAACCCATATTCAATCCAATTAAATCGGGTTGACATTTTTTCAACCCAAATATGTATCGGTTTGAAAACAATCGGTTTGGATCGACCGAAATAAGGTCGGTTCGGATTAGTTTGGTCGGTTTGATCGGGTTGTGTACACCCCTACTTAGAGTATGAGTAGATTTTCAGATGAATTTAAAAGGATAGGCTTATCCACCTCTTACCCAAGTGGCACCTCATATCGGGAATCTCAAAATCTCTCTCAAGCAACTCTAACTACCCACGTGGCATGCTATTATCCATGCATGCACAAAAATAAAAAGCCACACCAAAACCAAGCAAGCATCAATAACCCATTCATATACAATCTGTAAAACTCATAAGTTAGTTTGAAGCAAAAAGGGGAAGTCATGGCATCTCTAGCAAGCTTTGCTGCTGTTCAACCTATTAACATTAAGGGCCTTGCTGGAAGCTCACTCACTGGAACTAAGCTTCACATTAAGCCATCATGCCAGTCTTTTAAACCCATCACTTACAAGTAACTACTACTAACCCCTTTTTTTTTTTTTTATTTCTTTAAATTTTCAAATGTTTGTTTCTAATGGTGTGATTATCGTGTGTGTTATTATATTAGGTCTGGTGCTGTTGTGGCTAAATATGGTGACAAGAGTGTATACTTTGATTTGGAGGATTTGGGCAACACCACTGGCCAGTGGGATTTGTATGGATCAGATGCACCTTCACCTTACCCTCCTATTCAGGTTTCTGTTCTCACTCTCTCTCCATACTTCATAAATTTCTTATTTTTTTTTTCCTTCTGAAATTTCATATAGACTCCGTTTAGCCCAGGATTCGAACTCTTGACCTTGTGTGGTACTGCCGTACTGGTACCTTTGATGCACAGTCACTTTGGTTGAATTACACTTTTTATGCTACTTGTTAATTGTGCATATGTATGCATTAACTCTACTCATGTTTCAACTGAATATGTAACATGAGTTTTTCTTTGTAAATTGGCTTGCCATTACTTAATTTAAATGTTTAATCTGACTAAATAGGAACTCATGTATGATTGGTATCTAGCATCCCAAGTGCACCATTTTATATGTTGTAAGAGTCCAACTTTCCCATTGGTACAACAAAGAAAAAGATAAGTTTTTTTCCCTCAGTGTAGTACTATAAAATGATGATACAAGTTTTAACAAAAAAATTATATGCTGTTAAAAGTTCCAGAATTGTAGTTGATATTGCACTATGACACTACTTTCCATGTTACATGTCTACAACTTATCAGCTCCAAATTCTCATTAATATTGACTGTTAATCGAGGGATCCAATGAATCTGAATTAAAACCACATTCTCATCTGAATGCAGAGCAAGTTCTTTGAAACATTTGCCGCTCCCTTCACTAAGAGAGGTCTATTGCTCAAATTCTTGATTTTGGGAGGTGGTTCTACGCTGGCTTACGTGAGCTCCACAGCCACAGGAGACGTTCTACCAATCAAGAAGGGCCCACAACTTCCACCAAAGCTTGGTCCACGTGGAAAAATCTAATTCTCTCTAGAGCGTGCACAACCTCTTGATTGTGTTTTAATGTATCTTCCCTTGTAAGTATGTTTGAATCCCAACTAAGACCTGATTTATTGTTCTATTAGTAATTGGGAGCATTCTTGTTATATGTCAAGTAACATATTTTGATAATCTGATCCAATATGCTTTCACAAGTTTGTTGAATTTCTCTATTGTGGATGCAATATTATCACCGTGACATTCTTAAAAGGTCCATCATATGTAACATGCATCTTTTACCTAAGACTGATACATTTTTAAGAGTTTATGAAATTATTTTGACATAATTCTTTCTTTATGAACATTCCTGCTACAGTTTACTGTAAGCTCTTTGACCGGCGTGAAAATCTTTCTTCTTTAGCACATTGTTTTCAGTGGTTTGTATATCTTCAGCCGGGGCATGTCCCCTGATATTAAATTTATAATTTACTGCTGGATATGTTCACAAAATTTTAATCGCCTTTATGGGTTGTTAGAAACTACAACTACAGGTCTATAGACAGTTAGTTACAATCAAGTAAAGTGAGAATTGCTGATAAATAGGCCAGAATAATATCAAATGCATGATTATTATGGTACAAGTCAACAAAGTAAGTCTTGTATAGAGGGAATAAATCCAGCAACTCCATATTAGACACCATAGGCCTCTCATTTCACACCATGTACCTGAATAAATAGCTTAGTATAACCTATGTTTTCGGTAATGTACATAGAAGGGCCAAGCTTTGCCCAACATTGTTGTAGGTTTTTGAGTTAAATATTGATAATGGTTTCACTATTGCACTTCTTTGTTGAAACTCACTAGTCTCGCGGTCTTGGACTTCTTAACCCGCTTCTTTCAAGTTTGTCTAAAAATCTCTTCTTAGTTCCGTGGCGGCCATCCTTACCTGATTCATCTAGCAAGTCCTTTTTCTGATCAATGGTGCTTAGGTCAGGATTTGAACCCATGAAATCTGATAATGTCATTGAGATGGGTGCCGTCTCTGAGTTAAGCCACTCTAACTCTTCCCTGGCATTTAGGAATTGTGAACTTCTAATTGCAGATTCTCTGAAAGAGGACCGCTGTCCATTTGATGCAAGAATATCTGCATGGAGAACGTCTTCTATACGTGAGATGACTTTATATGCCAGGCTTTCCAGTATTCTTGAATAACTCTCAAGAACAGCATGCCCAACGTCCTATGAAACAAGAAAAAAGAAAAAGAGTAAAATAATTTATGTACAAATCTTTATAGATACAAAACTTATATGTCATGTAGTACAAAAATGAAATCTTACATTAAGAAAGGTAAACTATTTAGATACATATCAGAATCATTTATTAGGAAACAGGTCTTGAACCTGAGACTGGGAGACAAGTAGCATTCTTGAAGCTAATGTGATTGCTGCGATGTCGGTGATATTTTAAATTGAATATGGGTCACCAGCCACAGCTGGATGCCTGGATATGAGCTTGTACTGAGTCAACCTATCTTACATTGTTGATGGGGTAAATATTACTGGGTGTGATTATAGGGTCTAATAGCTTCTCTTAAAGGGAAAGGGGCTTGAAGATTTTTTCATAGCCTAAGGGACCCTATTTTTAATCACCTTTCACCACTTTTAAAACTTACATTTTAACCTTCGACTGTAAGATATAGGCATACAGCGGTAAGTAAGTTGGCCTTTCAAACCCATCGACACTCTAAGGTAGGTCAGCTCAAATTTGCTTATTTACAACTGGGATTGCAAAACTGGACCCAGTTAAATTATAAATTTTAGAACTAAGAAACTAGTTATTTGAATTTTATGAATAAAGATGCATAAATCAGATGTGTAGGGAATCTAACTTACTCCATTGTATTGAATTTTACTTATTTCTAGTTGAGATTGAGGTATTCCAGGGAATCTTTGCTTCAGAATCAGTAGGATCGTCTCCAATCTTTCTTCAAATTGTTCTCTCTTTTCCAAACTTACAGTTGAACTCCAAGATGACTTTCCATTTTTATCGTTCACCTTCCTCCTCCAGATCACCTTGGACGCCTCAATCCTATTCTTGAGATCAAGAATTTTATGCTCTGTTGATAAGTCCATAGTTGTAAGGAAAATGTCAGGATCAAAACTATCCAGTGTGATACTTTTATACACTGCATCCCCGAGGCTTGTTTTCCCTTTCTAACATTGGAATGATGATAAAACATTAGAAACGCTAGTCAACAAATTTAAGAGAGTTCTTCTATGTATTAAAAGCCAAATATTGATTTAGTACCTTGGGGAGAGATTCAATGTAGTTTTCAGGGATCTCCATTTCTGCTATAATCTGTGCATTTATAGCCATGGATGCTTTAAGTACTTGGTTTACCGATTCCTTCTGAAAAAGCAGCCATTTCCTCGTCATGTCAGATAAACCATTTGGAGGCACCTGGGGGGTGGGTACCCACCATTTATCTTCATTTCTCTTGTTTTTCTTGTCCGAGCTCTTTGACGCATAAGTAAATTCGTTTTGATCTTTAAAGTTATCTAGACAGTCCTGTACATGATTATTAAAAACAGATATAATTTAGTTTAGCTTGGAATTATAAATCCAACAAGGACTCAGTGCTGTGTGTAGGTTCTTACAATAAGCATCAGATCAAGCTTGCGTAGGGCAGGAATGTTCATGAGAAGATCAGTTCTCTGTCTTGTACTCATGACCTGTACAAATAAACTAGAAGTCATATCCCCTGCTAATACAAGGTCAAGTTTAGCGCGTAAAGATATGTATAGATTAGAGGGAGAGAGTATTACTTCCATAGTAACCCCATTATTGTTCTGTTTGATAGGAACAAATTCTACAATGTGGTCTGTGACGGATAGATACCAATCCATTTCTTTCCTCCACCTTTGTTTCCTTTCTGGTTGCATTGGCTCTAATCGTGCAATTTCACCAAAGATAGAAGCTGAAATCGTTCCAATGTAGAAAAAGGTTCATGATGTGAAATTGCACTTGTAATCTAGATAAGATGAAATTAGAGCTCAATCCTAGCTTTTCAACCGAGTAGTGTTTGAAAGTGCGAGTGCATATGTACCTGCAAGATTTGTGATGGCATTTGACAATGCCAATGCTGATGAAACACCCTTCCCTCCACCAGACATGTCCTCCCCCAAAAGCAACTTTGAGAACCTTTCTTTAATCATATCAGTATCTGGTTACATATAAATTCCGGACATGCAAATTAGATTCACCAAAAGAAATTATTACAGTGAGATGTCTAATATTGAAAAAGTTAATTAGGAACATGAACAACATATTCAAGGAAACTTCTGAACACTGCCTCCTTTACCAAATTAAGAAAGAAATCTACAATGAAACTCGCCTGCTTGTCTAGAAGGGTCTTCATCACGTTCCAGGGGAGACATGATCACGTCCTTATTATTAAGCTCAGAACCAAATTGTTGTCTGTCGATAGGTTGAATTGGAGGTTTGGATGCAGTAATTCTGACTCTGTCATCTAATGACATGGAGCGCATCTTCATCTCGCCCATGCTATTTGCTTGTCGACTTCCATCATCTTGCATTTCCTCAAAATAGTGTACCCTAGCCTTAAAATTGTCTTCTTCACCCATAAGCGCCTGAACCATCTTCAGTTGGAGCAACGTTTTTTTTACATAATGTAGGTAGAAAAGAATAATTGGTATAGATTAATCTCGAAAATGATAAAAGACCTGATAATCCTTGTCTGACAAAAGGAATAATGCAAATGTATGTTGTTGGCAAAAATGGACCTGTATAAGTTTTCTGGTGCTGTGAATTATGAGAACAACGTGGGGTGCATGTTTGATAAAGATTCTGAATACAGGTCAAACATGAATAATTCTGCCAAACGTTGTTTTTGTCTTATTTTTTCGATATTTGTTTTTTCTTATTTTGTGGTTGGTACTTTACTAATTAAATTGGATGGACATTATTCAAATTGCTCTCTGATGGCAAGAAGGCTTGTAATAATGAGTTGAGATAACTACCATTTCTCATTCTTTTACTCTCCGTCTCCGATTCTCCATCATTCGTCTCCTATTTCTTATTTTAACACTCATTTTTTGGATTATCAACTCTTTTTTTTTAAATATATTTCTTTTAAACAAAAATATTACTACTTGTTATTAAATTCTACCCTAACAATAATATGTTGTGAGGACTTTATGTTCACAACTTCCCTGGTCGGCCATGCCCGTTTGTGAATACAATATTTATGCTGCATCTTGAGTACAACAGGCCCGCAAGCTGTTGTGACTCAGACAATTAACGAGACAGTATTGTACAATGTAGATACTTGTGTACTAGTCTTCTTATTTTTTTATTTTTTGGTTAGATGCCCAACCCCGCTAAAATCTTGAATCCATCCGTAGAAGATAGAGTAAGATGGAAAGCGGTGGTCAAAGTTTGCCAATTTCTTGGCAAAATGTTGGCTCAAGTTTGATAATTAAAATTATATTTTAGTGTCCGCCTTTTAAGATAGTGATGCCTTTTAAATGTCAATTAGAATGCGATATATGAATGTAAAATAAGGATTTTCATGGTTTGAAGTGAAATCAAGCCTTACCATGTCAATAACACGAGATGAGTCTGATGAGTCCGATGATATCCGATATTCTGGTAAGAGACGGCTTTGTAAGTGAATCTGCTAATTGATCTTCACCTTATATGTGCTGAACTCGCAAAGAATCTCGTTGTACTTCTTCGCGAATAAAATGAAAGCCCAACTCTAAATGTTTCATACGTGAGTGGAACATTGTGTGTTGCACCCAAATTGTCACAATGTGCGCATTTTTCTTTATTTTCCGAACGGTAAATGCTAGGAACTTGTTGAATACAAACTCCCAGTTCTTTGAGTACATACTTTAACCAAAGTATTTCAGCAGTTGTAGAAGCTACAGCTCAAAATTCCGCTTCAGTTGAAGATCGAGCTAAACTCTTCTGCTTTTTAGAGCTCAATGACAAAGGATTACGACCAAGAAAAACAATGTTTCCAGTAGTAGAGACATATGTGTCCCTATCACCAGCCCAATCCGCATCAAAAAGGCATGAAGCACAAGAGGTGAGTTACGACTGATAACCAAACCATGACGAGAAGTACCGTTGAGATGCCGTAGTAGTCTCTTCAAAGTGGCCCAATGTATATCTGTAGGTTTGTGCATGTATTGTGAAAGGCGATTTACAACAAAGGCTACATCGGGTCTAGTAAGAGAAAGATATTGAAGGCTACCAACAAGAGCTCTATAGTCAGTGGGATTGGCTAGTGGCGTACCATCATTAAGTGTTAAAGGAGGTTGCGACCATGGGAGTTGAAACAAGTTTAGCTTATTTCATCATAGCACGAACAAGTATATCATTAATGTACTTCTGCTGACACAAGAATAAACCATTGGGTGACGTAGTACCTCTACTCCAAGAAAATAAGATAGATCACCCAAATCCTTTAAAGAAAACCGAGTTGCAAGTGTAGTGATAAAATCTTGTAATGCTGAAGAGGATGGACCCATTACGACAGTATCATTAACATAAACCAGGACATAGATACTGACCTTATTCAGATTGAAAATAAATAGTGAAAAATCTGCCACTGAATTTCGAAAATCATAAATCAGTAAGAATTTGCGTAGTTACTGGTACCAAATCCTTGATGATTGTTTAAGCCCATAAATCGATTTCTTGAGTCTACATACATAAGAAGGATAATCTTTATCAATAAATCTGGGAGGTTGAGACATGTATACATCATCACTAAGATGCCCTTGAAGAAAAACATTGTTAATGTCAATTTGTCCCATTGACCAACCATTATTAATTGATAAAGAAAGCATTAAACGAACTGTGGTAGGCTTGATAACTGGACTGAAAGTTTCGGAGTAATCAATCCCTGGACGTTGATGAAAACCTTTGGCCACCAAACGAGATTTATACCTTTCGATGTATTGTCCGATTTGTACTTGATATGGTAAACCCATTTACATCCTATGACATTTTGAGAAGGATAAGGGAGGTACTAATTCCCACGTGTCATTTTGAAGGAGAGCAGCATATTCCTTGGACATGGCATCACGCCATTGAGGATCCTTATAGGCTTGAGTGATATTTCGAGGTTCACAAGAAGGAGATGGAGTAGTAGTGATGTGGTGCAAAAATTTTGGGTTAGGCTTCACAATATTGTTTTGTGATCCGGTTACTATTGTACGAGGAGGGATGTGAGATGTGGTGATTGAGATGATGGGTTTGTAGAAGGAGTGGATGATGATGTTGTAAGGTCCCGTATGAGGGCTATTTTAAGCTAATAGATTCGCTCACCCCTACACAAGGTACACACACTGTGCTTACTGCAGTCAAAGACTCAGTTCATGCACCTTCTCAAATTCAGTTTGATGTGGCTCCAATAAATGTGGAGTCACAACAAAAATATTTAATTATAGAAGCACCCAACACATGAAACTCACCTACAAATTCTCTGGACGTGGATATGATTCACACATCAATTCCTGATTCTCCATCTATAACTCTCATGGAGAAGCCAAAATCTACAGCAAGTGAGCATCATCTTTTAGATGATTTGTTAGCTCACTTGCCATTTCTTATGGATTCTACTGAGAATAATGTGAATAATCTCAAATCAATCACCACATATTCTATAGTAGTTTCTACTCCAAACTCTGTCATTTCTACTATCTCGACGGATATTGTTCATCCGTCGACTGGTGATTGTATCTCGACGGATGTGCTTAACAGCAGTCATCCGTTGATACTTCCAACTACTACTTCGACGGATGTTCCTCATCCGTTGGATATCACTACACAACTTCAAATCTCAAAAAATATTACAAGTGCAGATGATTTAGTAGTTGTATAATCACTCTTAGGATTGAGGGAAGGGAGTGAACAGAGTGAGAGGCTGAGTTGATCTCAGGCAAAAGGAGAGGAAAAGAGTGAAATTTTGCAAGCTATCTCCTCCAGCTTGGCAAAAGTGAGTGAGTGGAGTCCCACCTTAGTAGGTGAAGGTGAGGGTGTGAGGGTGGGAATCCAAGGGGAGCCCTTGATTCAAAAACAGAGAGAACATGAGAGAAAAGCAGGTACAAGAGAGATAAGGATGAAAACCATTGCTATTGAGTCAATGAATGTCAGTGATGTAGAAAAAGAGAAACTTTTTCAACAAGAATATCAAGCTGTTATAGATTCTATCTCTTTGGACGCTAAGACATTTACTCATCCTGTTACAGCATATCAAATTTTGGCTGGACAGGGAAATGAGGAGGCTGAGAAGCTACTCAACTTGGTGCACACTACTGCTTCTATGTAAAGGGCTAAAGATGCCATCACAGCTATGCCACCCATAGCTAGCGATGATGTTGATTATGGAACTGGTGGTTCTGAGGATATTTTTGGGGATGAAGATGATGATGAAGAAGAGTTCATGGACATAGGGGAGAAGCAGGCCCTAGCTCAAGATCAAACATTCCTTCTTGGGTGTTTTCTAAAGAATGTGATGAGCACCATTTCAAATCTACTCTCTTTCACATAATTCAACAAACTCATATAGCTCTTCAAGCCACTACCAATGCCAACACCAAGAGACTTCTTCAAGCACATCTAGACTCTCTTCAATTACACCAAATCCAGTCTCTCCAACACAATCTAGATGTAACTGCATTGGAAATAGAAATTGGTCTAGTCAAAAAGGATGTTGCTGAAAGATTGGAGGCCAAGTTTCCTAACACAACCATGCTAGACATAAATAGGCAACTTAGAAAAAACTCTCTTCTAGACACCAAAGTGGACTCTTTGGACAAAAGACTCAAAACTCTGGAAACCTCCATTACTCAAATTCATTTGCATCAGACCCAACAAACTCAGCTTCTTCAAAAATTGGTGGCTGCACAGACTTCTTCCTCAACTCAACTTGATGCTAACAAAAAGGGGGAGAAAGACTCTATTGTTCCAGTTAGCCAAGGGGGGTCAACAAGTGAGGGGGAGAAAGTGCTAAACATTCAAGTCAGTAAAGTAATTGTGCCAGCAATTGCTTTTTCTAAGCTACCAGCCTTGGACAACATTGATCTGATCAAGATAATAGCTGCTAAGTTGGAATCAAATGAGAAATCTAAAAAGCTTGATGTTGCAGCAGTTGAGCAAGAACTAGATGCAAAATGGAGGAAGCTTGATGAAAACATCAAGAAGAAATTTGGTCCAATTGAGAAGCAAGACAAGGTCTTTTCTCACTTCTGCAAATTGAGACAAATTTCAGCTAATGAAATGAGCCTATGGAACATGGAAAGGGGCCAACCCTCATCAATCAAGTCTCCAAAGGCTAGTGTGAATTTTTAACCAAAAAGGAATTATCCAAAAAATTCAGACAAAAATCCACTGGACCTATCTTATGAAACCCCTAGGCCAGATGAAAAGAAGCTGCTTTCAAGGTCTATTGCCTTATCCAAAGATCCTAGAGACACAATATCAAAGAACAGAATTGCTAACATCTACAGGAATGGTAAACTAATTTGTGTAGTGGCTGGACAGCCACAATTTGCAGAGGCTAAGAAAGAGGAAAAGGTGAGTCTCAAATAACAACAAAAGCAAGATGCTTTAGATGCCAAGAACCAAGCTAAGAAGCCTGTAATCACAGAAGCTATATTGCCAACTGAGATAATTGAAAATCTAGATGATGGAAAGAAGGAAGAACCAAATCATCCAAAGAGGAAGTTTAGGTACAAGATGTATGCAAAAAGGAAGATAGATTTTGATGAAGACAAGGAAGATTACATGCCAGACCAATCTATAACCACAAGCCAATCACTCATACCTACTGTGAAGGAGGCTGAGTTCAAGGTTGATCCCAACATCACCTTTCATGGTGATCCTATTGTTCCAAAGGATGAGCCTATAGATTGGGACAGCTTGCCTCTTCCTGATCTAAATCTTCCAATCTTTGCTAAACAAAGGAAGACAAAAGAAAGAGTAGTCAAAACAGTCAAGCCTACCAAGCTTAAATCCAAGCAAGTGGTAAAACCCAAGCCTAATGTCAACAAAGGGGATCAACTCTTCATTTATGACATCAAGGAATTTTTAGACATAAATCTCTATCTGGATGAGCTGGAAGAAGTCAGATCTATTGATGCCTACAAGCACCTTCCATAGAGACTAGTCTTTAAGTACAAGGGTGGTAAAGAGTTCACATGGCCACTTCACAGAATTCTCAATGAAGGTTATTCCACTCTAGTAACCATCTTCTCTGCTATCAAGAAAAACTTTGGATTCAATATAGTTGCCAAGAAAATGGTACTAAACAAGATTGAGGAGATAAGGAATAGTCGGAGAGGACCAAATGCACTCTCAAGAGTATTGACAATTCCATTCACTGGAGATAGGGTGTATTTAAGGCCATACTGGATTATGTAGTTCAAGGATGAAAAGAACATTAGAAGATTCTTCAGACTAGAAGATCAGCTAAAGATTGCAAGCAATGAAACTTTAAAAGAAATACAAGAAAAGCTGGATCTAACAAATGAGGATGAATCAGAATTTTTTAGACAAATCCAATTTCAGATTGAAGAAAATGATGTGAAGCTGGGAAAGAAGTCAAGGCCTTCAAGGAAAAAATCTAAATTTGCTCAATCCAGAGGAGCACCTTGAAAAAGATCTGTAAGACACTCTACAAATCTTTCTTTGTGAGATTTTTCAATAAACTGTAGCACTTGTAAATTTTAATCTACTTTATTTCATTCTGTATTCATAGATTATTTTGTTATCATCAAGTTTCTCTTAATTTATGGCTACAATTCCAGTAGACATAAATTGGGGGATATTGTTAGGAATATGTTGTGTACTTGATGATAACTTGAACAAAACACTTAGTAGATTTTATTTAAGTGAATTTGTAGCTTTCAACGGATGATCATTTCAACATCCGTTTAAAGAGTAGCTTATGTACAATAAGACTAGTAGCACATTTCTGTATACTTAAATGGCTTAGTGAACTAGGTGTTGTAGAATGTCTAAGTCATGTTGACTACTAGACTGATATGCAAGATAGGATGGTGAGCTGTAAATATTAGATATCTTGTAATCTTGTATAAATGAAATAGAGTTAACTACCAAAAAGTCAGTCTCAACGGATGATTCACAAAGCTTTAATGGATGATCAACATAAGTCTTGACGGATGATCAACCAGAGTTTCAATGGATGATCAAATAGATTTCCAACGGATGATCATCTAAGTTCCAACAGATGTTCAAATTCAAAAGAGCAGTTGATAGTGACTTGTAGCCTGTTTGAAGGATTTAGAGAACAAAAAAGCATTTCCATTTCCATGCTAAACAGGTGATATTCAAAGATGCTGAAAGGAGAAGTGTAGAAGCATGAAGTTAGACTAGATATAGTTTGTCTTATTATCTTGTCTTTTTATCATGTAACTTGATGATATATAAACCAAGGGTAGCAAGTTGAATAGTATCCTGGTTAGTAAGCAATTTACCAGAGAAATAGATAAGGCAAAATATGTGAAGAATTTCTCTGTTCTTGTTTTTCAACTTGTAAGCAGCTGTGTACATTTATAACACAGAGTTCTCTACTTAATATATATCTCTGGTGGAAAACTTCAATCCACCAGAAAGTTTTTAAATACTTGTATTTATTTACTTTGTGCTTTGATTTCAATATTACTTTCATTCCGCACCTTTGCTAAATCAAATACAGTTATATATTCATAGAGGAACAGTTACATTCAACCCCCCTTCTGTAATTCTTGTTTAGATTGTTTGGGAATAACAAATTTTTTGTGGTGCGGTTGCGGTTGACAAATCGTGCGATGCAGTGCGGTTTGCGGTTCAACATTTTAATATTACGGTTCAAACCGCATCACACCGCAATTTAATATATATATATATATATAATATTTATATATATTATAAATTCATTTCTCGTTTAGTATAGTTTTTTGTTATGATACCACTTCTATATTACAAATTACTGACATATTTTTATTTTTAATCAAAAACATATTATTTTTAGCTTTCTTATTAGCTAAATTTTTATTATATTTGTATGTATATATTAACTTTTTTGCATAAACAAACTGCGCAAACCATACCACACCACACTGTATTTTCGTGATGTGGTTTATGCGGTTTTTGAGGTTACTCTGTGCGGGTGCGGTTTGAAAATTTGATCAACCGCATGTGTTGTTTGGTTTGCGGTTTGAGGAAAAAACCGCACTGCCCGCACCGCGATCACCCTTACTTACAAATTATACACATTGATAAACACTAAACTTGTATTTGATATACTTTAGACGTTATACAATATTTACCAATAAGAAAAACATCAAGAATTTCACTAATATAATTGTATGGTGTAAAAAAATTTAGAAAATGACTCGTGGCTCGCACGGGTTATCATGCTAGTTATCTCACTATTGCACACATGGTACCTATTCCATACATACATGCATGTAAGACTAATTTATAATGTTAAAAATTGAATATAATTAAATATTACATAAAAATATAACAATAATAATTTTAGGTACATTTGAATATAAAATGTAGTAAAGAAATTATAAAAAACCTGAAAATAATATTTAAATAAATTAATATTCATTTATCTATAAATAAATAAAATATTAATTAATCGATAAATAAATAATTTATCTATATGAATATTTATTTTGATTCAAAAGATATTCATTATGGAGGTTCTACAATAAAGGGAACAAAATAAAATACTTGATTACAGAGTTACATGTGATAAAGAAGTTGACGTTGTGGAACAAATTACCTAAAATATTACCTCATTTTTGTTTCGACATAGACATAATTTTTTAAATAAGCTCTACAAAAAAATCTTGAACGAGGCGACCAATGATATTTATGAAGAAATTTTATCTGAGAGATCAACTATGGCAACAAACAATCGTTGTGCCCGCCTATCAACGTTTTCTTAAATCTGACAGGTGATATCAAATCTCCCTTCAATCAACGGCTCTCATTTCACCAGCTCATCAATCCGAGTGAAAGCCTTTTCACCAATCATATGATGCCACCTTGTCACATGATGCTCATTAATGTTCTATTAGAGCTACATAAGAGCTATTTCAGGCAACTATTTGTTATAATGAAAAGTTTTATAGAAAAAAAAGGTTAACTTGGTTTCAAAACTTTCTTTTTAAAACTTTTCCAAAACCTTTCTTATCAAGTTTTGTATTATAATATTCAAATCCAAAATTTTCTTTTGTAAAAATCTTATTTCTATAATTTAAATGGTGCACATTCCACGAACATACTTTTTATAAAATCGATAAGAATCAATTGGAGTGCATAATTTTTAAAAATCATACGGGTAATCAGTCCATACTAACCTCCATCTGGTCATATAAGATACCTGAGGCATTATATCGGCCTTTTAACTACCATTCCATTTCTGGTTTTCATTATGCTCCGGTCCATCTCCATGTTTCATACACTTGGCTAGACCGTTGTTGCACTGCCACTTACGCTTCCAATTTTTAATATTTTCATGAAAACCTTTATATTGAAAAACCATTTGTATTAAAACAATTTTCAATTTAAAAGATTTAACAACCTTTGAAATAATTAAGACTCTTTCAAGTGTGAAATTATTATTAGTTTTTTTTCCAGGAATTAAAGTATAGGGAAACAAAGATAGATCATAGTAATGCAAGTTAACCTGTGATCAATGGTGGAACATAGGTATTATCAATGAATCAGGATATCAAATTAATTTAGGCATATGTATAAGAAAAGGAAACAGGCTAGCCAAAAGTTTATCAGTGTTCAAGGGTGGTATTATCATAACCATAATTATATCATTTTCCAATTTCATAATTAACCTCTGATATTTATAAGAGCGGGCAGAGTTACTTACCTTACCAGATTTCCTTCTTGACTAGAAAAAGGTTACTGTCACCTATAATCGCCTTTCATTTTCTAATTTGGAGTGTCATCGCTTTTCAAATCTACACACGAAAATAAACCTCAATTAGGGACATTACACACCTTTGACTATTGTTGTGCAAGACATGCATGCACATAACAAAACTTCGTCATCTTGATAACCCTAAGGATAAATTGTACGATAATCTAATTTTGTATTGTGTAATTGTACTTCTTGAGTCTGTAAAAATATTAAGTAGATTAGACTGAAGGATTTTTCTATGAACATCTATCAAGCTAAAAAATAAACTCTGGAAGAAGATTAAATCCTGATCAGGCCTCAGAGAGAAGTGTAGCAGCTTGGAATTGAATAATGTTATTCTAGGAAAAAATTTCTAAGTCAGATATCGATAAGTCACAGATCGAGGAATATTTAAAAGTATGTCGAAAAGTCCAAAATGACTTGTAGAGAAGTCCCAAGAGATATCGACAAGTCAAAAAGCTCATGTAGAGAACTAGGGATATCGATAAGTTAATTCTTCATGTAGAGATCTAGAGATATCGAAAAGTCAAATCCTCATGTAGAGAACTGGAGATATCGACAAGTCAAAAGCCTATGTAGAGAACTGAAGATGTCAACAAGTCATTCTACTTGTAGAGAACCGGAGACCTCGACAAGTCATTAACACATGTAGAGAACTCAGTATATCGATAAGTCATTATACTTATCGATATTTGACATCTCTAGAGAATAAAAGAGATCTTGACAAACAACTTCATAATTCGGAATGCAGACAAATTGAAGATTTAAGATTTTCAGTCAACAAACAATTCTATCACTGAATTGGAAAGACTATAAATACATCTTGAAGAATCCAAGATCAAGGGCCAAGATTCATTGGACAAAGGAGGGTCACAGACCTATTAGATTCTGCACAAATTTGCTAACACCGGAAATGGAAAATATAATAAGTAGCTTTAGAAACTGTGTTAGTCCATTTTAGTGCAAGTTTTGTAATCTCGTGCATGTTGATCTATAAAGCATGTCACGAGTCTTTGCTTAGAATTAACAAACAGATCTAGGAAAAATCTTGTATTCTCTCTCAAGAGTTGTAGCTGAGTTCTTTTCTTTAAGAACACAGATTTGTAGCAAAATAAATTTGATTTAATACAAATCAAGTGAGTTTTTGATAATCTGCTTGTGTGTTTTTATTTAACTATAGTATCACTACAAGTTCATACATATGATTTGTTCCAAATAGCCAAACACTTTCACAGTTAATTAAAAACCTAAAAAATACATTTACCCCCCTGTGTTGCATTTCATACCTAATAAGTGGTATCAGAGCTTGAGGAGATGGTTGGCCCTTTGTGACCTTTGGAGACAACAACAAAGGATTTACAATGGGATATGACAAGTTGATTTTTGGAAATATTGTCATTGAAGATGTAGCACTGGTTGCAGGTTTTGAAGTAAATCTTTTTAATGTAAGTCAAGTTACTGAAAAGGGTTTCAAGGTAATTTTTGAAAAAGAAGATTGTTTAATCACAAGCAAGAAAACTGGTGAAGTTTCTCTAAAAGAAGTAAGGAAGGGAAGCCTGTTTGTTGCAGATTTAAATTCAGAAAACAAGGATATAATATGTTGCCTCTACACCAAGGCATCTAGTGAGCAAAGCAAAATCCGACACAAGAAGCTCTCTCACCTAAACTTCAAAGCAATCAACACTCTGATGAAAAGGGAATTAGTGAGAGATATGCTAACTTTGGAATTTGCTCAAAATGAAGTTTGTGATGCTTGTCAAAAAAGCAAATAAAGAGGTCCAGTGATAAAAGCAAATATGTGAATTCCATTAATGCTCCACTACAGCTTATTCACATGGATTTGTTTGGACCTGTAAATATCATGTATATATCCATAAAGAAGTATACCTTGGTGATGGCGGATGACTACTCAAGGTACACTTGGGTGGAGTTTATACATTCAAAGGATGAAACTCCATACATCAATATTGAACATATAAAGAAATTTGAGAAACATGCTGAAGATCAAGAATATTTCAAAAGATTGAGGAGTGACAATGGCATAAAATTCAGGAATGCAATTCTAAGTGAATTTTGCAAGGACAAAGGCATTGTTCAAGAGTTCTCAGCTGAAAGAATACCACAACAGAATGGTGTGATTGAAAGGAAAAATAGAACTCTAGTTGAAGCTGCAAGAACAATACTGCAAGATGCCAACCTGCCAACCAATTTTTTGGAAGAAGCTGTTAATACAACATATTACACTCAGAATAGATATTTACTAAACAAAATCATTGGCAAGTCACTCTATTCAATTTTGTCAAAAAGAAAGCCTATTGTTCAGCATCTTCATGTGTTTGGAAGCAAATGCTTTGTGCTAAAAGACAACTCTGAATATGTTGGAAAATTTGACTTTAAAGTATTTGAATCTATTTTTATAGGATATTCATTTGTACAATGCCTTTGTGCTAGAGTAGAAGAAAATTATGGAGAGCACAGATGTGACATTTGATGATGATAAGTATCCAGGCTTGGAATGCCTTGATGAAAGTGAAGCTGAAATTTTAAAGTTTGAAAATCTCAACATTGAAAGTGATTTTAAATATGAAGTTGAAGTCAACACAAATAATAGAGTGGAGGAAGAATCAAGTGAACCAGCGAATTCTGACAATCAGAATTCATCCCAAGAAAGAAATATAGCTGAATTTGGTGGCACAAACTCAAGGGGGAGAAAGAGATGATAGTTTTGCAAGTCATACCAACAATGAAGAAAATGAGGTCAATTCTAGTCAACAAAATCACACCGTAAAATGGGATAGAAGTCATATAAGAGATTCTATAATTGGTGATCCCCGTACTGGAGTAAGGACTAGAAGTGCCACTGCAAATGAATGCTTGCATGCATGCTTTCTGTCTCAAATTGAGCCTAAGAAAACTGATGAAGCTCTACTTAATTCTGATTAGTTTACTGCTATGCAAGAAGAGCTAAATCAATTTGAAAGAAATAAAGTTTGGGAATTGGTTCTTGCACCAAGAAACAGAAGTATCATTGGAACAAAAAGGGTGTACATGAACTACATGGATGAAAAGGGAATTGTGACAAGAACAAAGCAAGACTGGTTGCCAAAGGCTACTCACAAGAAAAAGGAATTTATTATGATGAAACTTTTGCTCCAGTTGCAAGGCTTGAAGCAATAAGAATTTATCTTGCATTTGCTGTAGATTCCAACTTTAAGGTGTATCAAATGGATGTGAAAAGTGCATTCCTTAATGGTGAATTGAAAGAAGAAGTCTATATACAATATCCATATGGCTTTGAAGATCCATAATTTCCAAATTTTGTTTATAAACTTTAAAAGAATCTATTTGGATCGAAACAAGCATCAAGGGCATGGTATGACACACTATCAGAATTTCTACTCAAACATGGATTCAGTAGAGGCATAATTGACATGACTCTATCCTACAGGAAATATGGTGATGACATCATCCTAGTTCTAATCTATGTGGATGATATCATCTTTGGTTCTACTAATGAAAAGTTGTACCAAAGATTCTCAAGACTCATGCAAAGTGAATATGAGATGAGCATGATGGGAGAACTAATTTACTTTCTTGGCCTTCAAGTCAGCCAAAGAAGTGATGGAATCTTTATCAGTCAAACCAAATATTTCAAAGATCTTTTGAAGAAATTTGGAATGGTAGACTGCTCACCTGTATCCCTATGTCTACAGCTACCAAATTAGATTAAGATAAAAAGGGAAAAAGTCTAGACATCTCAAGCTATAGGGGAATGATTGGATATTTGCTCAATTTGACTGCAAGTAGACCATACATCATGTTTGCCACATGCAAGTGTGCTAGATTTCAAGCAAATCCTAAAGAATCACACATAATGGCTGTCAAAAGGATTTTCAGATATTTTAGATAGTGAATCACACATAGAGGGGGCGGGGGTGAATGTGTTTTTGTGTTTTTCTGCTTTTTTGAGGTGTTTATGATTATGAACAAAGTAAATTAAAAAATCTTGTAGTTAAATGTGTTAATACTGAATTTAGACAGATAAAATAATGAATATAGATCTTTCAAAACTCACTTAATTTTGTATTAAAATTAAGAATGTTTTGCTACAAAATTTCTAGGCTCTTTGTTGCTAAAGAGCTTAGCTTCTTCCTTGAAAAAGAATACAAGATTTTTCTTATCTGAATTATTACAGCTAACAAAGCATCCAGTGTTTACTTTATAGATCAGTAAATACTGGTTATTACACAGCATGCAACAACATGTACTAAACCCTATTTTTGGAAAATCAAATCTTTCTATTTCTGGCTTAGTGTATCTTTGATAATCTTGCACGCCTGTGACTTTATTTTTCCAGTTAATCTTGGCCTTTGATCTTGTACTCTTCAAGCTACTTTTGTAGACTTATCAATCCAACTGATTAGATTGTTTGTTGATTGATAATCTTGATTATTGAACTGGTCTGCAATGTGTACTTTGAGTTTTACCTTGAGATCTCTAGTTTGATGTATAGAGAACTTGACATCTCGATAAGTATATTGGCTTATCGAGATCTCTAATTACTCTTCAGTTGTTTTGACTTATCGAAGTCTCTGAGTTCTCTATAAGAGAATTTAGCTTGTCGAGATCTCTTATCTTCATGTCTTCACTTTGACTTATCGATATCTCTGAGTTCTCTAGTGGCAAATAGACTTATCGATATCTCAGAGATCTCTAGTGATATTTTGACTTATCGATATTTCTAGAGTTCTCTAGTGGCAAATAGACTTATCGATATCTCAAAGATCTCTAGTGATATTTTGACTTATCGATATCTCTAGAGTTCTCTAGTGAAGAAATGACTTGTCGATATCTCCAATATTCATGTCTTCAATTTGACTTGTCAATATCTCTGAGTTCTCTAGTAGCTTTTCTGACTTCTCGATAAGTCATTCTAGAGTTCTCGAATGACTTCTCTATAACACTTAATCTATGACTTGTAGAGATCTTGACTTAGAATATTTTTCCCAAAATAGATTTATTCAACTCCAAGCTTCTTCATAATTCTTCTGAGGCATGATCTTCTTGATCTTCTTCCAAATAGAATTCTTAGGCTTGATACTGTTTACAGAAAAAGGCTCCAGTCTGCCCTAGAACATTTTTACAGACTTAAGTATTGCAATACACAATGCAAACATAGATTACCAAACAACTTACTTAGGGTTGTCAATTTGACTTAGTCTTGTTATTGTACAGGCATGTCTTGCACAACAATCTCCTCCAATTTGTGAGAAGATTGTTTAACACAAATTCATGCCTGTTAACAAGGCTAACCCCAAGCTATAATGGAAAATTAGACTAATACATAAAATTGACTCAAATATATCATTTATACATCAAGTATTTCTTGAGTTTAAACAGTTATATACATCATACAAAAACTGGGACTTGATTCTTCTCTAATGAGGTCCTTTAGATATACAAGAATTTCAAGTTCTTCTATGATTGTGTCCCTGTTAGAGCTTCCACCAGTTTGAGTCTGTCTTGCTTTGGATAACCATCTAACATCTAAATCCTAAACTTTGAGAATGAGCAAGCTTTTCTGTTTAGAAATCTTCTATCCTTGGAAATTCTACTCATCCCTTTTGCCTTGAGTTCTTCTAATCTTTTAATATATATTTCAATCTCCTCATCATAGTTCCTCTTCTTCTCCTCATATTCAGCTTTATTCATTTCTCTTCTTTCCTCCCTTGCAATCAATTATTCAGCTAGAACAAATCTACATGCTCTTGTAGCAGTGTCAATATCCTTTAGTAAGCTTATCACTCTTTTAATTTCTGTGGGAGAGAAAGTGTCCATTAAGTTGCTGCCAAGAAATGTGAAGGACCCATCTTCATAGTAGATTCTTACTTCCCTTAAAGTTACAACCTAGTCTCTAACTATTTCCTCAGCTAGTTGTTAAAAGTAGTCTTCATCTGAATTGCACCAGTTTAGAGGAAGAAAGTCACTTTGCTTGTAACAATTTCAGATGGCCCTATCAGTTACTTGCACTTTTTCACTTTGCTTGGCTTTTTAAGGTTTCCTCCCAACAGACTTGTAGTGAACTTTGAGTGATGGCTTGACAGAAGGTAGGTTTATGATTTTTTTGAGAAATGTTTTGCTTGAGGTGATTGGTATTTGTAGAAAGGTGTTGGCAGTTTGTTTGTATAGAAATTTTGGCTTTAAGGTGGGAAGTGGTTCAGTGAATGAGTTTGTTGTCTTTGAAGGTTGAGCTTGATTTGTTCAGATTTTTAGGGTTTTTTGTGGTTCTGAGCCATCCTGCTTTTTCTTGCTTCTCCTTTCTTCTCCCCTTTTCTTGTCACCATCCTTCTTCTCATCTTGCTTCTTATCCTTGCTACTAGTTGCTCTTGATTAACTTGGATTTGAGTCAGAAGGTTTTTGTTCATCATGCTTCTGCTCATCATCATCCTTGTCATTTCTTAGATTAAACTGAGTGGGTGGCAACATGGTGTCGGCATTTACAAAATACCTTTCAAGGATCCTGATCATTTCTTCAACTTTAATTTTCTTTTTCTTCTTATATTTTAAGTCAGATTGAATAGTCATGTTCAGTCTCATATTCCCTCTCACATGGTTCTTGGGAACATTTATGATTTTGTTCTTTTTGGTCTGTGAGAAGATGTAGGACACTTCCTTGCTTGGATATAGACAGGCTTCAGGAAAAGCTGTTATCTGTGCATTTTTGAGCTCATTAAGAAGCTGAGTGTCCTCTGTGATGACTCTGTGAACTTTGTCAATCACAACATCTAGCTCAGATGCCCTTAGAGTTCTGAGATTCGAGAGAGAGACTTGAAGGCATCTGTCCACACCACCATCATTAATATTGACAACAATCCTCTTCTAAAGATAGTCATCAACATTCACCACTACTTCCCTGACTTGGTTGATAGTTTTGGCCAATGCTCTCTTGTATGCGATGAAGTTATTTTGAAGAGACATTCTCAAGACTGCAAAAAGTTCACTGAATTCTTGATCTTGATTTGGTCCTTCTGCAGCCTTGATGAGTCTTTCTTTTCCAACATCAACTTGAGCACTTGAAGAGCTTTGACCAACCTGAATAGGCTCTTTAGACTTAACTTTAGCATCCATGGATTGTTGAATCCTAGCCTTAATTTCACCCTTAGTCTTGGTGACATGCATGAGTAGATGAGTTGGTAATTCTAGCCTTATTTCTTCAGGTAGTGAGGGTAGTAGAATGTTGAGTTTCCCCATGATGGCTCCCAAAGCAATATAATTTTGCATTTGGAGATGCTTGTGAGAGTCCACCAGGGTTTTGATATCAATTCGTTGACTCTGCACCGAGGACGTAAGAGCTTGAACCTGTGCACTTAGTGAGTCATTTGATGATTTGAGATAAGAGACTTGGTGTTGCAGTTCTTGAACTTGTAGTGTGGATGACGATTGGGATGTAGAAGAGGTAGAAACTCCAAAAGTGTCCTGAACAGCCTTTTTGATTTCATCCATAGACTACGACAAAAACTCCGTTATTCCCCCCCTTTAAGAGATAGGGCTATCGTCCTCATTAGAGTGAATGATGTGATTTTGGACTTGTTCATTAAGGGCCACAAATGAAGTCTTGAGGTTCTTCATATGAGTTTCCATTCTACTGAGATCATATCTTGACATTTGTTCAGGAAAGTTTATGAATTTGTTTTTGATTTCAGTTTGAGAAAAAATGATTTAATCCATCTTTTCCCTCACCATCTTCATTACTTTATCTTGATGTCCAGTAAATGTGATTTGAAGTGATTTCCCAAAGTTGTGGAAATCCTTGATTTGAGATTTATACACATCATTGATGGCATCATACACTTTCTGAGGAGTTAGGGATCTAACATTGCTTCCCAGAACAGTGATATACTCATCCCTAAATTTAGCTAGCACAAAATCCATTTCAATAGAGAATTCTCTATCCAGCCAAGCATCACAGTTTGCGTCCTGACCAGCTTCATCAACAATTTTAGCTTGATTTTCTTCAACATCAGCCTAGTAGGTGAGCATGATAGCTTGGTAGTCCTGGTTTGACATGTTGGATGTGAACAGCTGTTATGATATTTGTTCAAGGCTTCCAAGCTGATCAACTCTAAGATCTTCAATGGTTGAAGGTTGATCTACAGTTTCTTGGAGCCACTGGGAGATTAGGTGAGGTTGGGAGGTTGATGGTTGATTTTTTTGGGTGAGAAGGTGGCATAGTATCAGAACCACTTGTGACAGAAGTCACAGTTTGACTCACAGTAGGTACTGTGGTTATGACAAGTTTTTGTTCTCCACTTGTGGTGGGAACCTCCAATTAAATTGGAGGGGATTTGACCGGGTTACTGTCATGTGCACCAGTCTAAACCCTTATGTTTCTTACACCACATTGTCACTTAAATATGCTATACTTGCCTCTTCTATGATAGAATCATTGGCAATTGTACTCCTAGCATCGATTGCTAATGCAATTTCTGCCAGGGTTGTGAGGGGAGTTGTTCCTGGAACAGGAACCTCCAACTGAATTGGAGAGGATTTAGACCCCTCGGGAGTACTACCCTCAAACTTAACAGTCTGTGAAGACTGATTTGCACATGAAGGTGCATTTGTGATCTCCATGGGGTCTTCAGTAAAACTGATGAATCCCCTATATTTGTGTTGGTGTCATCAAGGTCTACCCCCAACATGTAGCCTCTCACCAATTAATTGTGGTTTCTGAGTGGTGAGTAAGGTTTCTTGAACCAAGTCACTTGAATGGGGCAATACTTGAGGATTAGATTAAGTGTTTTAGTTTAGGAAGAAGAAATTTTAAAGATAAGATGATTTTGATTATGAGTGAGTGTTGGCAGCTCCCCTTGAGTAAATAAGGGAGCTTCAATAGATGTGCTCTCACTGTGTGTGTCAACACTTAGATTTGTTCAAGTGTTGGTTGTGCAGACTCTATACAGGGTGCATTTGGGAGAATGCTCTTTTCAATAGAAACACCCTATTGAGATGATGTCTCTAGAATCTGTTTTAATCCCTTGCTTACAACTACATCCTTTTGAGAGGATGCAGAGGTGGATTGAGTGGTCAACTCAGTTTTCTTAGCCTTCTTTGTCTTTCTGACCAAGGGTGACTCAGTTTGTATTTGATCATCACCACTCTCAGTTATGATTTGTAAAGGTGCCTGATTTCTCTTCTTTTTACTCACTTCACCCTTTTGGGAGGATGAAGTGGTTGGTTTCCTAGCTGCTATAGGTATAAAATAAAGGGTCTCAGCATTGGAAGGTCCCTGTTAGTGTTCCTGTATTTTTACTTCCACAGGTTCAGGGACCATTATTGTACTAGATTGGGCATTAGTCCTCATGTCAGACATGGGGTAAGGGTAAGTCCTAAACCTCTCCATCATGAATGGAGTGATTTTGAGACTTACAGTTACCTTGTTATTTGTAACAAGTGATCCAAATAAAATTTTGGATACTTGCTTACAGTTTCCTAATAGTGATCTATCTACACCATCTATTAAGTGTATGTCATTTACTTTATAGTTCAAAGTAGACATAATGAATCTAGGCAGAAAAATTTCCTTACCTCTTGACTTCAATGGCATAGTTAGCCTGGTTCTCAACTCCTCCAGTATGTAGTGTCCTACATTGATCTGTTTATTGTGAGCCATTGAGTAGACCAGCTTCTAGACAACACTAGAGATGTTGTCAAACCCTGACTTTCTGCAAGTTAAAGCCCTTATCACTGAATCAAAAAGAAAGGACCATTCTCTTCTCAGATTCTTCTTGTTCATGCTTGATAGATTGATCTTCTCAGAATAGTTGATAAAATCCATGAATTCATAAAGTTCATCCTGAGTTGGAGCCTCCACCAGCTTGTTAGTAGGTATTCCTAGAGCCATATTGACATCATTCTCAAAGATTTCCACTTGTTGCCCCTTGATTGTGCAATTTATTATAATTGATACATCCTGGTTCTCATGCACAATTGTCCTTGTTACTGCTGTGTTCCAGAAATCCCCTAACATATCCAAGTAAAGTAGATGATTAGCAGTAAGAGCCCCTACAAAGTAAGACTCATACAAGAATTTCATAAAGCTCTTGAAGGCTTTAGGAGCTTAATTTGCATGTAGAAATGCAAGGAAGTTGGTCTCTTTTGGAATGAAGGGTACAATATTGTTAGCTGCCATTGTTATGAGTGTGAAGATTAATGGGTAAAAGAAATTGGAGAGAAAGGATTCAAAACGAGAGAGAAATCAGTTTTGAATTGAAAAAGCTAGGTCACTTTGAGTTCTCGAAGGAGTAAGTATATATGTATCGAGATGTCTGGGTATTTATAGTAAAAGCAGATGACTTATCAAGAAGTCAAAAATAGACGTTTGGAGTATACTTATTGAGAAGTCATTTTGAAGGTGACTTACATATCGAGAAGTCATTTTAATGAACTCTTTTTAGAGAACTAAAAATATACTTATCGAGATGTCGAATAAATACCCAATTTGTCCTAAAATGGACTGAAATAATTCTAATTTTTATTTGAATAAATCCAAATAATTTAGAATGATTTTATCAAAATTATTTTACCAAAATAATTTATTGAATTAAATTATTTCAGTTCTGAGTTATTTATAAGTCTAAAATTATACTTGTAGAGAACTCTGTGAGTTAACACTTATAGAGAACTCTATAATGACTTATCGATAAGTCATAACTATCGATAAGTCATAATAAAGCTTATCGAGAAGTCACTCGAGAAGTCAGTAAATTAACTTATCGAGAACTCACTCGAGAAGTCTTAAAATGACTTGTTGATAAGTCAATTAGACTTATCGAGAACTCAGTTCTCAATATACTTTTGATCATTTTGATTCTGCCTTGTATTAATTTTACATATTAAAGATGTAAATTAACTGTTAGACAGTTTTCTTAGAATTTGAAAAATTCCAAGCTGAATTTTGAATTTTAAAAAATAAATATGCAGAGATTTCTAAAATATTTATAATTCATTTTTCAGTTAATTTCTAATTAAATCAAATTAATTTTGATTTACTAGAAATTAATCGGTTGCAACACATTAGCTGAGTTCTTGCCTTAGGATGAAGAATTAAGCATTCCAATTTTACCTACAAGTCTAGTGAAAGTTGCTTCATCCAAAGGTTTAGTAAAAATGTCAGCTAATTATTTTTCTGTTGGAACAAAAATGAGCTCAATGGTACTATTTGCAGCATGTTCTCTAATAAAATGGTATCTTACATCAATATGCTTTGTCCTAGAATGATTAACTGGATTAGCCACAATAGATATAGCACTAGTATTGTCAGACATAATTGGAATTTTGTGTAACACTAGGCCATAGTCTATTAGCTGATTTCTAATCCAAAGCACTTGAGCACAGCAACTTCCAGCATCTATGTATTCAGCTTCTGTTGTGGAAGTGGACACAGATTGTTGTTTCTTGCTATACCAGGATACAAGTCTTTGTCCAAGAAACTGATAGCTTCCTCTAGTACTCTTTCTATCAACCCTGCATCCAGCAAAATATGCATATATGTATCCAACAGCTTCAAAACCAGTTCCCTTAGGATAGCATAATCCCAAGTTTGGAGTCCCCTTCAAGTATCTGAAAATCCTTTTCACAACCATCAAATGTGATTCTTTTGGATTGGCTTGAAATCTTGCACACAGACATGTAGCAAACATGATGCCTGGTCTACTTGCAGTTAAGTAAAGCAATGATCCAATCATCCCTCTATAGCTTGAAATATTCTTGCCCTTTTTATCTTCATCGGACTTTGTTGCTGTAGACATTGGTGTGGAAGCATGTGAACAATCAATCATACCAAACTTTTTCAATAAATCTTTAACATACTTAGTTTGGCTGATGAAGATTTCATCACTTCTTTAACTAACTTGAAGTCCAAGAAAGTAACTTAATTCCCCCATCATACTCATTTCATATTCACTCTGCATAAGCTTAGAGAATCTTTAACACGGCTTTTCATTAGTAGAATCAAAAATGATATCATCCACATAAATCTAAACTAGGATCATATCACCACCATGCAGCTTGTAGAAGAGTGTTTTGTCTATTATTCCTCTAGTGAAACCATGTTTAAGTAGAAAATCTGTCAGTGTGTCATACCAAGCTCTAGGTGCCTGCTTTAGTCCATACAGAGCCTTGAGTAGCTTGTACACAAAATCTGGAAATTCTGGATCTTCAAAGCCAGGTGGTTGTTGCACATAGACTTTTTCTTCTAATTCACCATTTAGGAAGGCACTCTTGATATTCATTTGATATACTTTTAAATTTGAATATGCAGCAAATGCTAGAAAAATCCTTATTGCTTCAAGTCTTGCAACTGGAGAAAAGTTTCATCATAATCAATTCCTTCTTCTTGTGAGTAGCCTTTTGCAATCAACCTTGCCTTGTTTCTGGTGACTATACCATTTTCATCCATCTTGTTCCTGAACACCTATTTTGTTCCAATGACACTTATATTCTTTGGTGCAGGAACTAACTTCTAAACTTTGTTTCTTTCAAACTGATTTAGCTCTTCTTGCATGGCAGATATCCAATTAGGATCCATTAGAGCTTCTTCAGTTTTCTTGGGCTCTACTTGAGACAGAAAGCATGCATATAGACACCCATTAGCAGTTGCACTTCTAGTCCTTACACCAGCATTTGGATCACAAATTATTGCATTTGGATTGTGACTCATTTCCCATTTTATGGTGTGAGTTTGTTGACTGGTGCCTTCATCATTTTCTTTATTATTGGTATGATTGGTAGATCCCTCTTCTATTTCTACCCCTGAGTTTGTGCTATCAAATTCAGGTGTTTGAGATGAGCTTCCATTTCCATAATTTTCCTGTTCAATAGACTCTTCATTCATCATTTGTTGTGCATTGACTTCACCTTCTTCATCAGAATCATTGTTAATGTTGAGATTTTCAAATGCAAGGGCTTCATCTTCATTATCATCAAGGAATTCCAAGCCTGGACACTTGTCATCATAAAAAATCACATATGTGCTCTCCATGATTTCCTTTTAATCAATTACATAGACCTTGTAGGCAGTTCTCTCCAATGAATATCCCAGAAAAATTACTTCAAAACCCTTTAAGTCAAATTTTCCCAGATATTCAGAGTTGTCTTTTAAAATATAACACTTGCTTCCAAAAATATGAAGATGCTTTACAGTAGGCTTTCTTTTAGAAATGATTGAGTAAGGTGATTTGCCATGTATCTTGTTAATGAGATATCTGTTTTGAGTGTAGCATGCAGTATTAACAGCTTCTTCCAAAAACTAGTTGGCAACTTGGCATCTTGCAGCATTGTTCTTGCAGCTTCTACTAATGTTCTGTTCTTTCTCTCAACTACCCCATTTTGTTGATGTGTTCTAGAAGCAAAGAATTCTTGAACAATGCCTTTGCTTTTGCAGAATTCACTCACTGTTGCATTTCTAAATCCTGTCCCATTATCACTTTTCAATCTCTTTACACAGTTTTGATCTTCAACATGTTTTTCTATCTTCTTTATGTGCTCAATTATGATGTGTGGAGTTTCATCTTTAGAGTGCATAAATTCTAGCCAAGTATATCTGGAGAAATCATCCACCATTACAAGTGCATATTTGTTCCTTGAAATTTATAAGACATTTACTGGCCCAAACAAGTCCATGTGAATAAGTTGCAATGGTGCACTTATGGAATTCACAATTTTTGACTTGTGACTTGATCTTTTCATTTTTCCTTTCTGACAGGATTCACAGACTTCAATTTGAGCAAACTCTAATTTTGGCATGTCTCTCACCAACTCTTTCTTGACCATAGTGTTGATTGCCTTGTAGTTTAGATGTGAGAGTTTCTTATGTCATAACTTGCTTTGCTCTATGGATGCCTTGGTGTAGAAGCAACAAATTCCATCCTCATTTGTTGAGTCCAAGTCTGCAATAAACAAGCTTCCTTTCCTTGCTCCTTTTAGAGCAACTTCATTGGTTTTCTTGTTGATGAAGATACATTCTTCTTTGTCAAATAGAACTTTAAATCCTTTATCTGCAAACTGGATGACACTGAGAAGATTTACTTCAAGACCAGCTACCAATACTACATCATCAATGACAACATTTCCAAAAATAATCTTGCCATATCCCATTGTGAATCCTTTGCCATTGTCTCCAAAGGTCACCAAAGGGCCAGCCTTCTCCTCAAATTGTGATAGCAGGGCCTTATCACCTATCATATTTCTGGAACATCCACTGTCTATGATCCATATGACCTTCTTCATTTTTCCATGCACACAATGAGTTTTAAAGGTGTTTAGCAACCCAATCAGTGTTGGGTACTTTCTTCTTATTAACTAATTTAGCAGAAGTAGAGTTAGAAGTCTTAGAAAGAATAGTATTCATAGATGTTTGTGCATTCTCCCTTGCAGCTGTAGATCCAATACTGACTACTTTGAGATCTACTCTCAGCTTGTGGCAACTCTTCGTTACTTTTAGATTACAAAGAATGCAGTCAAACTTTTCATAAAATGAATAGGGATTATTTGCCTTGGCTTCATTATACTTGCAGGCTCCCTCAACTGGCTTGCTAACCATCTTTTTACAAAGATAAGTTAGGTGATTCACAGAGCCACACTTTTCACACTTCTTTCTTGGAGCATCTGTAACATAAGCAAAGTTGTTGCTTTTATTTATCCCAATCTTCCCATTTCTATTCTTCTTCTTCTTTCTTGCATCTTCAGTTTTTATTTCCTTGACAGGTGTCTTGGAATCTTGGTTGACCATGGGCTTTTTTTCAGCTTTGAAAGTTGGAGTTGTTTCTGCATTCTTCTTCTCATTGTCTTCATCAACAATTTCTTGCTTTATGATCAACTCTTCACTGAAATCTACTTCACATGCTTTGAACATAGGTGAACCAAGCTTTTTCAGCATATCTGGAACATTTTCATTTTCATTTGCTTTTCCTTTTTCACCTACATCTTTCTTCTTGTTGTTCAAGGCATCATAATCAAGTCCAATAGCAATATTGGCGCATGGCTTGTTCTTCTCATGGTACTGTCCAACCAACTCAAATGCATTTCTGAAAGATTTCAACTTGACTTCATTCTTTTCTAGCTTCTCCCTTAACACTGCTTCAATCTTATTTGTACACTTGAGCTTGTTCTTTAGATAAGCATTTTCTTGTTTCACAGCTTCAAGCTCCACCAGCAACAATTCAGTTTCTTGCTTCTCATTTTCAAGTTTCTCATTTATCTTTGTTAGTCTGCTAAACTCTTCATTAGAAGCAACCATACTTGTATGAATGTGAAACATTTCTGTGCTCATCTTTTCAACAGTTTCCTTATATTAACTCACATTTAAATTAATAGTGGTAAGAGTTGGTACCTGTGTTTTTGATGAGGATGACTCTCCTTGCTCCAAGGCCATAAATGCATAATTTCCAACTTCATCATCTTCATCATTATCAGAATCATCCCAACTCTTTCCCTCTGCAATATAAGCTTTGTTTTGCTGTTTCTTCAGAAGAGCTTCATACATTGCTTCTAGTTCAAGATAAGCTTTGTCTTTCTTTGCTTTCTTGGGTTTCCTGCATTCTGTAGCAAAATGACCTAGCTCATCACAGTTATAGCATCTTATCTTTGATCTGTCAACAGATCCAGTTTTGTATCCATTTTTGCTATCAGATGTGTACTTCATTTTTCCTTTCCAGCTGCTATTTGAATGATTGTCCTTTACCCTTGAAGAATCTTGGCTTCTTTACTCTAATGTTGGAGAACTTTCTTGCCAGATAGACCATTGACTAATCAAGATCATCAAGTTCATCCAGGGTGTAGAACTCATCTTCTTCCAATTTTAGTATGACCTGTTCCTGTGAATCATTGTTTCTTTGCTCACTTGTTGAGGCAACTGGAGTCTGGGATCTTGGCTCATCATTAGAGGTCTGGCTTTCATTGACAATTAGAGCACTTGAACCATCTACAACATGCCCTTGACCAGCTCTTAATGATTTCCTTTGAATTATTTCCAATTCATATATTTTTAATATTTCATATAGAACTTCCAGAGTTATTCTGCTCAA
Source organism: Apium graveolens (assembly GCF_009905375.1). Lineage (NCBI taxonomy): Eukaryota > Viridiplantae > Streptophyta > Magnoliopsida > Apiales > Apiaceae > Apium > Apium graveolens. The sequence goes on from NC_133655.1 coordinate 130,584,364, forward strand.
GTCTCCCCCTTCTCTGATTGCTGAAATTTTCTGTTACGAATGATCAAGGAGTGTGAGCAAAAATTTTAAGATCAGTTCTTCATCTTCATAATATATATCATGCAGCTATAAGTCATTGATCAGCTTGTTAAACCTTTCAAACACATCAGTAATACTTTCCTTTGGCTTAGCCATGAAACCCTCATACTATGAGATCAGTATTCTTCTTTGATTTGATCTAACTTCCTCTGTTCCTTCACAAAGTATTTCAATCTTCTCCCAGATCTGTTTAGCAGTGTCACAGTTGACAATGTTATTGTACATCACATTGTCAAGTGACTCTATCAAGATCAGTTGTGTAACACCCCCAAATCCGGGGCCGGGGATTCGGGTTGTCACGAGTTCCATTTCCCTTATCAATACTTAATCTTAACAGTCAACCAACTACTGCGTACTGTGACCCCACAATATACACACACACACCACAAGTTATAGTCTCAGAGATGAATACCAAATATAACACAAGTCATTTTATTCCACAATTATAAGTCATTACACCTCAAAAGGGTTTCTGAATAAATTTACATATTCCTTGCCATTATTACAATTCATAAATATACATAAGTCTGGTACATCAAAAGTTGAAAGCCTAGCCTATTGATAGATCTACTTCAGCTACAACGACATCAACGCCTACAGGTAACTGCGGAACGTTTCCTATCCGCTCGTAAATTGGGAGCTTGATCATGTTCATCTTGTCTATCTATTGTTGTGTGATGAAAGAAGAAAGCAAGGGTGAGCAAGAAGCCCACCAAAATAATATGTATAATAATTAACAATATATGAGCATTCTCATAGTACTCATAAAAGTCTTGGTCAAGAAGAAATGAACCAAGTTTGATATCTTAACGTGACCAAGTCGTAAAATATTCAGTATATAAGTATATATACTTTTCAAAATCTTAGAATCCTCTTCCATGCATAATATACATAGAGTTCCAGTTTATAACTGTATAAAAATATTATTGCAGGGTGATCTCATATATCTAACCTTGTCTCAACGTTTTTCTGAAAATCTTTGTCATGCATAAGATAATCATTAACCAGATATAAGTTGAAAAGGTGAAGTTACGAGATACTCCAATATACTTATATCTTTTCCGAATACTACTTGAACTACCACCGTTCAAGGTATAATCAGTTTCAAAAGTTCATCACATAGATGAGACTACAAGATAAGATTTGAATAGATTCAATCTTTGAAATATCATTCAAAAGAAATGAAGTTACCAGATACTTCATTAAGTCCTGATATATATATCCATATATATCTCTCATACATTTCCTGAAAACCTCTGTCATGTAAAGTATGATCAGAGTTGTAATACCCAATGAATTTGGAAAGAAGAAAACATTGGCATAAACCTGATATCTTGCTGATCAAGCAAAGATACCAATAAGTAACCTTTTATACTAGTAGATGGATGAATCCCCCACCGGTCATCACCCTGGCCTCATTAGGACCTTGTGCTGGACCGCCCTGCCACCCAGCCACTTACACTTTGATAGACCGTACCCCGGCCTGTCGCTTACGTCGACTCAATTAGATGGACTTACTTCCCGAACGTTGGGTAAGTAATCAATTCATTTATCAAAACAACAACCTTGTTGCGAATATAAATTACACCACAGAGCCGAATCCCTCAGATTTTGAGCGAGTATTTAAATCCCCTTCGAAAGGAGGATCTTAAATTTAAAAATGAGTTTTGGGATCCGCCCTAATTTTTAAAAATCATTTTGAAGACTCGAAAATATTTTTAAGAATGTTTGGAGTAATGCTGATTTAATAAAATAAATCAGTCCCAATATATTAGAAAATATCTGAATATTATTATTTAAATAATATTCCCATAAAGAATAATCTTTATAAAAATAATTGAAGTAGAAGTTTTAAAACTCATACATGAAATGAATATTAAACAACCAATGATATACTTATGCGAAGTACGATCTTTATTTGAATAATCGAAAATAAGTTTGATTATCGAAACATTATTCTTTAATAAAATAAAGAATATTATTTAGTAAATAAGGGGAGTCATAAGTCCTCGAATGAATATTCAAAATAATATTCATTAAATAGAATAAACGGAGTCATAAGTCCTCGAATGAATATTCAAAATAATATTCATTAAATAAAATAAACCGAGTCATAAGTCCTGGAATGAATATTCAAAATAATATTCATTAATAAAATAAAGTTATCGAATAAACCTTATTCGATTAATAGTTTTGAAAACTATATCTATATATATATATAAAAAAATATATATAATATACTCGGGAACATCGACTCCCGGTTTTAGAAAATGTTCGCCTTTGGGTCCCCTATACTAAGGGTATACGCAACTACTGCTTATCTCTAGCATAAGTATTATGCAACTTATAAGCATTTGAATCAATAATTAGATATCCAGATTACAAAACAGACATGCATATATATACCATATCAGCATGCTCCAATATATCGCAAAATTTGATAAAAACAATCATGCACTTATCACAAGATAATGCATATACATATATTTACATCACAACAACAGTATAACGGGTAGAAAACTTGCTTGAGTGCTCCCGGATAGACTTAAGCTTAGAGTGGGTCCGATAACCTATGAACAACAACATAAGTCCGAATAAAACCCCGGTCGCTTAAGAATTTTAAGGCGATTCTTTCGCGAATACCCTACCAACTTCCTAGTCCACTTTACATAATTGTTTCATACTCCAATTAGTCATTTAAGGGCCTTAACCAATGTTTCAAAGTAAGGCGAGGGGTAATGGTTCGTTCGCGAAATGCCGTTACTTAAAACGGTCGTTTCTCCTAAACCGTACATCGGATTCAAGCGAACCACATATCAAAACGAAGCTCGTAACATGAACTATCTAAAAATGAAAAGGTTGGAATCTTTCAGTGAGTTCACGGGTCCTAAAGTTAAGAACAGAACAGTTAAGGAAAATCGGGCATTATGACGTTTATGTTTACGCGATTTCTAATTTAATTAACACTCTAAATTATCATCAATTCACTCACAACCACCAATACAACAATATTCAACCATCATACTACAAACTCAATTCCCAACTCCATGTTTTACCAATTTATCCAACCAATCAAAGACCCAATATTCAAAACCAATATAAATCCACCAAAACTACTTATAATCAAATATCAAGCCTTAATACTAACAATGCTTCAATAAAACTTAATGGAATCATAAAATTAAAGTTAGGATTTGAAGTTGATACCATCCTTGGTAGGTGTTAAGTTTCTAGGAAGCCTTAGGGAGCCTTAATCTAACCTCCTACAAGCTTGATCTTTCCAAAGAAATCAAGAACACAAAGTTAGGTTTTGAAGTTTCTAAAAGTCCGATTTAAAGAACTGTAAAAATGAGGGTCTTATAATGCTTATTTGGACGAGACTTGTGAACAAGAGTTGTAGGCCATCTCAATACCTTTCCAACGAGATATAGAACACAACATTTGAGTGAATATTGAAGGAGATATAGTAGTTTTAAATTGCTGCTCTGGTTTTGGCCGAGAGCAAGGGAAGAAAAAGTGAAGTAAAAATGTTTCTAGTTTGATTAAATGATTTGTGTGGTGTTTAGCTTGGTTACTTTCTTTTGTTGTTAATTAGATTGTTACCATGATAAAAATTGTGTGGCTCACAATCAACCAACCAATCCCTCCATTTGTCATGCTTATGTCACCTTGCCTATGTCATCTTTCTCATGTCATCCTCTTACACTTGTCTTCTTCTTATTGATGTGATGACATCATCATCCACTAACCTCTTTGATTAACCCCTAATTACTTGGCTAATGACCGCTTATCTGTTATACGGTTCGCATAACTTTCGTTCTCGTTTATCATTTGAGGGATCATACCTGGGATCTTATTACTTAGGTTTCCCCTAAACCTTTCTTAATATTTTATATTCCTTTTATGATCCTCTCTAAAAATCCTTGAATTTAAATCCTTTTTATCATGTTACCTTATACTCAATTCTTTCGGTATCTGGTGGATTTTCGGGAAAAATCAAAGTGTTCGGATTTGGATTCTGACGATCTTTACATACACTTTTATACCATATAGAGTACTAATAAGACCTCAGAATATCAATAAAAGAACTGCTACATTGTGTGGCATGAAAAGTTTTCTTATTCAGCATAATCAGCAAAATCACTATTCATAAGATTTACAAAAAGTCCAATTTTTTTTTTGGATTATTACAGTCTCCCATCCTTAAAAAGATTCCGTCCCGGAATCAGATAGAAAATGAATAGGGATACTCTCTTAGCATTGCACTTTCTAACTATCCAGTAAATTTTCCCACATTGTGGTGCTACCACCAAACTCTGACTAGTTTGATAACCCTTCTCCTAAGCACTTGTCCCTTTTCGATCTATAACCCTTACTGGTTGCTCCATATAGGTCAACTCTGGTTGCATGTCTATGCGCTCGTATGCCCCTATTTGTCTGGCATCCGAATTATACTTTTTTTAACATTGATACGTGGAACACGTTATGAACTTGCTACATGTTCGGGGGTAGGGCTAGCTCATATGCTAACTTCCCAATACGTCTTAATATATTCAAGGGTCCAACAATTCGTGGGCTTAGCTTTCCTTTCTTTCCAAACCTCATCCATCCTTTCCAAGGGAATACCTATAACAGCACTAGGTCCCCTACTTCCTATTCTTTGTCCTTTTGTGTCCAATCAACATACTTCTTATGTCCATCTTGGGCTACTACTAGCCGTCCTCTGATTAGATCTATTATATCCTTGGTCCTTTGGACTACTGCGGGTCCGAGCATCTTGCGCTCTATAACTTCATCCTAACATAAGGGAGATCGACATTGTCTTTCCTCAAGGATCTCATAAGGCGATATCTCGATACTGACATACGATCTATTATCGTAAGAAAACTCAATCCGTGTTAAGTGATCATTCCAATTTCTCTCAAGTCTATTGCACAGACTCTCATCATAGCTTCTAGCATTATAGCTTTTGCTTCTCAATACCCATTCTTTTCCAGTTCGTAGTCATTACTATCTTCCGTACATAATACTATACTGGTTACACTTTTGCTCGTTAGCATTCTATAACCTTTTAATAATTGCGTCAACCTTAGTATCACGAACGCGTTAGATTCGGAATACCACCGCACTGATACTACTCCTTTCTAGCTGCTTCTATCTTTGAAAGCTTGATCCATCGTATAGAAGTAAAAGAATTTATTGAGAGATCAGTATGATCATGAACACTTGTTATATCGCATAGTTAGTACAGAAGGTGGCCAGCCTTTAGTACTTGACAAGCAATTAAACAACATGTGGTATCCTACTAGGCTTCTATCACACAGATAGATAGTCATTCGACAATACCTCCCCTTCTGGAAGGGTTGTTCTTCTCAGCTTACATGAAATGAAAAGAAGAGAAAAGAATGAACTGAAGAGAATTGTATATACGTAAAAATATTGCCATAAAATATCTGGCTTGGAATCTACCTCTAAACTATAGAGGTTTGTCATAGGAGAACAAAACATATACGTATATATATCAACATCAAGTATTATAGCATCGTATTTCACATGCCTAAATATTTTTTTGCTATTCCGTCCATCATTCTATGGACCCATGCTCTTCCTCGAGCTTATACACAATCACCTTTGAAACTCCCTCGATATCGAAAATCGAATCTGGGATCTCATTCTAGACATCATTGTTACTAGAATTCTATGCTTGTACCGCAACCTTCCTCGTATAGTAATACGACTCTCTATTGATAAGAAGGAATAAATATTCAATAGGTAAATAATCGACCTAGTTTTTCTATCAAAGATAACTTATACGTTAACACGACCCGATTAGTGGTACTCAATCTCAACATCCATTCTAATATAACTCTCACGGTTGTAATCAGCTCATTACTCGCAGAATCATTGCTGCATTACTATGGTCCACCATTGATCTACTGTCGTCATTTACTTTCCATAAAATCTTAATATCTAACCATACGGAATCCATACATGTCGTATAGAATTCTTCTAAGGAGTTAACATAATCACCATTCATAATTCATGAAGAACACTCCAGATTCTGACGTACTTTCATGACATGAAGCAGATAAAATTGCAGAAGAGTTTCAATCAAAGCAACGATAGCAGGTTAATACCATTTTTAATCATATGCCTTCAATAGAAGACTTAACTCAAAGGTTCGTTTAGTCCTTTTTGAAACATGGTCCTGGATTATTCTCAAGATAGGACCTTCTAAGATAGATAGCCCGCTCACAGCGATTACATGAATTAAATCTTTACCAAACTACTATTACGGTTGAGTATCGCACAATCATCAGAAGGAATGTCAATCTTTCACACCATAATACAACCTTCACGACTTTAACCATCATCACTGTATTCCTCTGACACGAGCGCCTATAATTGTCCTCTTACACTTAAAGTGTCGGCCACCTCTTTGGCCTTTCCTGATAGAAAAATTTCCTTACAATCAATGTCGTTTTAACCACCTCCAAATAAATTTTCTACCTCATTTCAAATCACTGCTTATGTGAAAATGCTTTTCTTAAGTCCTTGTGGAAAAAAAATCACCATTTTTCCATAAGTCACTGCCTTAGTCTTTAAATGTAAACATTATCATGGCTGACTCTCGATCGTACTTCAGACGTCTCTTATCTTGGGTCCTACTTGTTTTCACCAATCTCGACCTTCATTGGGTCGATCTATACTTTCTAATGGTTCAACACGTGCCCACGTGGCATTATTATAATTACGTCACATTTCCTTTATCAAAATTTCTATTCTTGAGAACTTTGAATATTACCTTTTTCCTTGTAAAACCTTTAAGGTTATCCTTGAATCGTTCCTCCTGTATTCCCTAGATACAGGGCATATCAAAATACCATTTACTAATACTAGAACCATTGTCTATGTACTTCTGAAAAATTTCTCTACTGATCTTTAAAGGTTGTTGTTACCTTAGTCCTTCCTTCCATACTACCCAAACTCATAATATCCCTATTAAGGGTGAAATGCCATCCTTTATGCATTCCCCTAGGATTCATTTTTAGTTATCGATGTTCTATCCTTAATTCCACCTTTAAAAAGGCACATGCATCCTTACATGGATAAATCAAGTCATATATCCCTGATAAGGGTATCTTATTCAATCATTCCCATCTCGATAGTATATGCCTAATTTCACAATAACATCTGTATTCAAAATGAGGTCAATCAATATGGCCTCCAAAAGATAACAACGGTTATCTACTTTTCTTGCCTGATTCAGTAATGATAACAGGGATGTTCTAGAAGATATTGGTCATGTTCAACATGAACTTCTTTTTACTAAATCCTCATTTACTTTTGTTTTTTTATCTCAACAGTCATCTCAATGTTGAGATATCTTCTATACTTGGTGTCTCCCTTTTTGGGTATCAAGTCACAGGTCTTTCATACACTTCCCATTCTTGAAGGTCACTTCCTTCATCCCATTTTCCTAATATATTGTTATCCTGTCTCCCCAGCTCATCTGTGTTTCCTTATTAATCCATCGATCTATCTCAAAGTTTCATCGAATACTCTCAACTTAAAGGGGATTAATTATACGTATCGCTTACGCATTCAACCTTGACTTTACCTCATGATCAGTCACCATCGCGCTGATGATGACACACTTCTCTATATTTATTGCTAAAGGTTTCTTAGGGTTTCCCATACCTAACTCCCTTATCACTTCTCAACTCTATTTCCTTTATATCCCTTTATATTCCTTCCCTTTTCAGTCTTTTATTTTCATTTCTATCACAACCATTACATGAACCAACACAACATAAGCATTGATTTCAACCATCCCGTCATTCTGGATTCGTGTCCTCAGAATGAATCTTGACAACTTTTACAACTTAGATTCATAATTCATCATGCTCGTCCGCTTTTGTTCTGGCTCTAAAGCTTTTACACTATCTCCATAACCTTGGGAATTACTTTCCCGAAAACAATTGACTGAACTTTAATCAGTTTATTCTAACCTCTGGCTCCGTGCCTTTCTTGGTCTTTCACCAGCGGGTGGCCTCTCTCTTAGGAGGGTAAGTGACAAAAATAGTCTTTTGTGATTCGTAACTCATTTAGAATCTCAAATGATTCCTATATTTCCTTTAGCCAAGCTCTTGCCTCGACTGGGTCAGCTTGTTCTTTGGAACTCTGAGAGCTTAGCGACTTAAAGGACCAGAAAGAATTTCTCACCGCATTGTTTCCTCAAGGTGGTGGTTGGGGGTAATAGTCTAAGTTCTCTTTAGACAGGTCCATGAATTGTCGTATAGGAGTACCGTCTCGGTTCTCCTTTCCTTACTCGACTTTCTGTTTCTTTAGTATGAAATGTTTCATCCTTCTCCCATACTTGGGGTTATCTTATACGTTAAAATCCTTGTTTTCCATTTCATTGTGTAATGGGCTCCTTCTTTCTTAATGGCAACCTCCCTGACTATCACATTCGGGGTTTGCCCTAAATCTTATTCCTCGAGCTATGGATTTCATCTAAGATCCAGTCCTTAAGCTCTTAAACGTTGGAACCCAAATTTTGTAGGAATACCTCGTTATTCCCTTATCATCTTTCTTGGTATTAATCTCTTCTCCAGTCATTGACTCTCTGCCTTCATTCATCACTTTTTCTTGGCACAATATGATCTTTTTTGATAATTCGGGCTGTATTGCAATCTCAAACAGCGTTTCGGTACCGGCTCCGGTTACCTTCACTTCTATTTCCATTTTCTCAAAATCTCTTATCAACTCTCCCAAAGACATTTTCATCTAGAGTCTCTCCTTTCTACTAAGGGCGTCAGCCACCATATTGGCTTTTCTTGGATGCTAAAGAATCTCATAATCATAATCCTTGATTAGCTCTAACCACCTCCTCTGGCGCATGTTGAGCTCTTTCTGCGTGAAAATATACTTGAGCTCTTGGGGTTTGCGTAAATCTCGTACTTCTCTCTATACAAGTAGTGCCTCAAATATTTAGGGAAAAACTATTGCCGTGAGCCCAAGATCATGGGTGGGATATCGAATTTCATATTCCCTTAATTATCTTGACGTGTACGCGATTACCTTACCGTGCTGCATAAGCACGCACCCTAAGCCCTTGTGCGAAGCGTCACTACACTTCACAAAATCTCCTTTTCCCTCCGGCAACGCCAACATAGGGGTCGTCACCAACCTTTGCTTCAGTTCTTAAAAGCTGTTCTCGCATTTCTCTGTCCATTCGAACTTCTCAGTCTTATGAGTAAGCCGCGTTAAAGGGGCTACTATCTTTACAAACTTGAAGGAACCTACGGTAGTGACCGACCAATCCTACCTCTGGTAGTTTCCCTAACCATGGTTATCAATTCCTCAGTGGTCCTTTATTCATTCTTGTCAGGATCCCCCACAGGATCCTCCTCAGTAACAATCCCTTCTAGGACAACATCCTCAACCGCTATATCCTCAATATGAACATCATACGGTCCCTCATTAGGACGCTCTATCGGATCCACAATCTGATCCCCAATATGTAGTAAAACATCATCCCGCTGTTGCTCCTCAACCTCAGGGTTCGGAGTCCCGCTACCATATACGATAATGAACTACGCTTCTATCATGATATTTATAAGGGTTCCCATAAGGGTTTTAACTGTCAATACTACGTTAGGTAGTCCGACTATGAACTTGGAAAAAGTTCTTATTATCTTAGTGAACTTATTATTTAACGTCACATCATCTCTGAGATTTATAACACTTAGCTCTGATACCATTTCTGTAACACCCCCAAATTTGGGGCCGGGGATTCGGGTTGTCACGAGTTCCATTTCCCTTATCAATACTTAATCTTAACAGTCAACCAACTACTGCGTACTGTGACCCCACAATATACACACACACACCACAAGTTATAGTCTCAGAGATGAATACCAAAAATAACACAAGTCATTTTATTCCACAATTATAAGTCATTACACCTCAAAAGGGTTTCTGAATAAATTTACATATTCCTTGCCATTATTACAATTCATAAATATACATAAGTCTGGTACATTAAAAGTTGAAAGCCTAGCCTATTGGTAGATCCTACCTCAGCTACAACGACATCAACGCCTACATGAAACTGAACGTTTCCTATCCGCTCGCGAATTGGGAGCTTGATCATGTTCATCTTGTCTATCTGTTGTTGTGTGATGAAAGAAGAAAACAAGGGTGAGCAACAAGCCCACCGAAATAATATGTATAATAATTAACAATATATGAGCATTCTCACAGTACTCATAAAAGTCTTGGTCAAGAAGAAATGAACCAAGTTTGATATCTTAACGCGACCAAGTCGCAAAATATTCAGTATATAAGTATATATACTTTTCAAAATCTTAGAATGCTCTTCCATGCATAATATACATAGAGTTCCAGTTTATAACTGTAAAAAATATTGTTGCACGGTGATCTTATATATCTAACCTTGTCTCAACATTTTTCTGAAAATCTTTGTCATGCATAAGATAATCATTAACCATATATAAGTTGAAAAGGTGAAGTTACGAGATACTCCAATATACTTATATATTTTCCGAATACTACTTGAACTACCACCGTTCAAGGTATAATCAGTTTCAAAAGTTCATCACATAGATGAGACTACAAGATAAGATTTGAATAGATTCAATATTTGAAATATCATTCAAAAGAAATGAAGTTACGAGATACTTCATTAAGTCCTGATATATATATATCCATATATATCTCTCATACATTTCCTGAAACCTCTGTCATGTAAAGTATGATCAGAGTTGTAATACCCAATGAATTTGGAAAGAAGAAAACCTTGGCATAAACCTGATATCTTGCTGATCAGGCAAAGATACCAATAAGTAACCTTTTATACTAGTAGATGGATGAATCCCCCACCGGTCATCACCCTGGCCTCATTAGGACCTTGTGCTGGACCGCCACCCGGCCTCTTATGCGTTGATGGCCTGCCACCCAGCCACTTACACTTTGATAGACCGTACCCCGGCCTGTCGCTTATGCCGACTCAATTAGATGGGCTTACTTCCCGAACGTTGGGTAAGTAATCAATTCATTTATCAAAACAGCAACCTTGTTGCGAATATAAAATACACCACAGAGCCGGATCCCTCAGATTTTGAGCGAGTATTTAAATCCCCTTCGAAAGGAGGATCTTAAATATAAAAATGAGATTTGGGATCCGCCCTAATTTTTAAAAATCATTTTGAAGACTCGAAAACATTTTTAAGAATGTTTGGAGTAATGCTGATTTAATAAAATAAATCAGTCCCAATATATTAGAAAATATATGAATATTATTATTTAAATAATATTCACATAAAGAATAATCTTTATAAAAATAATTGAAGTAGAAGTTTTAAAACTCATACATGATATGAATATTAAACAACCAAAGATATACTTATACGAAGTACGATCTTTATTTGAATAATCAAAAATAATTTGATTATCGAAACATTATTCTTTAATAAAATAAAGATTATTATTTAGTAAATAAGCGGAGTCATAAGTCCTCGAATGAATATTCAAAATAATATTCATTAAATAGAATAAACGGAGTCATAAGTCCTCGAATGAATATTCAAAATAATATTCATTAAATAAAATAAACTGAGTCATAAGTCCTCGAATGAATATTCAAAATAATATTCATTAATAAAATAAAGTTATCGAATAAACCTTATTCGATTAATAGTTTTGAAAACTATATCTATATATATATATATAAATATATATAATATACTCGGGAACATCGACTCCCGGTTTTAGAAAATGTTCGCCTTTGGGTCCCCTATACTAAGGGTATACGCAACTACTGTTTATCTCTAGCATAGGTATTATGCAACTTATAAGCATTTGAATCAACAATTAGATATCCAGATTACAAAACAGACATGCATATATATACCATATCAGCATGCTCCAATATATCGCAAAATTTGCTAAAAACAATCATGCACTTATCACAAGATAATGTATATACATATATTTACATCACAACAACAGTATAACGGGTAGAAAACTTGCCTGAGTGCTCCCGGATAGACTTAAGCTTAGAGTGGGTCCGATAACCTATGAACAACAACATATGTCGGAATTAAACCCCGGTCGCTTTAGAAACTAGACTTTAACCAATTGAACCCTAATGTTCGCTTATGGTCACTCCTACGCTTAACGAATCACATAAGTCGTTCGAGTACCCTTGGCTCCACCATTTTTAATAAATTAACCATTAAGAATTTTAAGGCGATTCTTTCGCGAATACCCTACCAACTACCTAGTCCACTTTACATAATTGTTTCATACTCCAATTAGTCATTTAAGGGCCTTAACCAAGGTTTCAAAGTAAGGCGAGGGGTAATGGTTCGTTCGCGAAACGCCGTTACTTAAAACGGTCATTTCTCCTAAACCGTACATCGGATTCAAGAGAAACACATATCAAAACGAAGCTCATAACATGAACTATCTAAAAATGGTAAAGGTTAGAATCTTTCAGTGAGTTCACGGGTCCTAAAGTTAAGAACAGAACAGTTAAGGAAAATCGGGTATTATGACATTTATGTTTACGCGATTTCTAATTTAATTAACACTCTAAATTATCATCAATTCACTCACAACCACCAATACAACAATATTCAACCATCATACTACAAACTCAGTCCCCAAATCCATGTTTTACCAATTTATCCAACCAATCAAAGACCCAATATTCAAAACCAATACAAATCCACCAAAACTACTTATAATCAAAGATCAAGCCTTAATACTAACAATACATCAATAAAACTTAATGGAATCATAAAATCAAAGCTACAATTTGAAGTTGATACCTTCCTTGGTAGGTTTTAAGTTTCTAGGAAGCCTTAGGGAGCCTTAATCTAACCTCCTACAAGCTTGATCTTTCCAAAGAAATCAAGAACACAAAGTTAAGTTTTGAAGTTTCTAAAAGTACGATTTAAAGAACTGTAAAAATGAGGGTCTTACCATTCTTATTTGGACAAGACTTGTGAACAAGAGTTGTAGGCCATCTCAATACCTTTCCAACGAGCTATAGAACACAATATTTGAGTGAGTATTCAAGGAGATATGGTAGTTTTAAGTTGCTGCTCTGGTTTTGGCCGAGAGCAAGGGAAGAAAAAGTGAAGTGAAAATGTTTCTAGTTTGATTAAATGATTTGTGTGGTGTTTATCTTGGTTACTTCCTTTTGTTGTTAATTATATTGTTACCATGGTAAAAATTGTGTGGCCCACAATCAACCAACCAATCCTTCCATTTGTCATGCTTATGTCACCATGCTTATGTCATCTTTCTCATGTCATCCTCTTACACTTGTCTTCTTCTTGTTGGTGTGATGACATCATCATCCACTAACCTCTTTGAATAACCCCTAATTACTTGGCTAATGACCGCTTATCTGTTATACGGTTCGCTTAACTTTCGTTCTCGTTTATCATTTGAGGGATCATACCTGGGATCTTATTACTTAGGTTCCCCTAAACCTTTCTTAATATTTTATATTCCTTTTATGATCCTCTCTAAAAATCCTTGAATTTAAATTCTTTTTATCATGTTACCTTATACTCAATTCTTTCGGTATCTGGTGGATTTTCGGGAAAAATCAAAGTGTTCGGATTTGGATTCTGACTATCTTTACATACACTTATAGACCATATAGAGTACTAATAAGACCTCAGAATATCAATAAAAGAACTGCTACATTGTGTGGCATGAAAAGTTTTCTTATTCAGCATAATCAGCAAAATCACTATTCATAAGGTTTACAAAAAGTCCAATTTTTTTTTGGGGTTATTACAAGTTGCAAGCCACTGTCTAGGGATACTTTTTCTTTTTCAGGCTCGGTGTACTCTGAAGGATCTTTAGGAGCATAATGAGTTGGAATGACCATGTTTTCATCTGTAGATTCCACAACTCTTATCATAGGAGTGAAAGGCCCATTCTTGAGAATCTGAATATATAATTGATTGGCCATCCTGATAAACAGCAACATTTTCTTCTTCCAGTGTAGTTGGTCTTATCAAAAGTAGGGATTTTGATGCTACTGATATTTCTGTGTATTCATTCTTCCATGATTTTGAATCTGTTTACATTCAGATTTTGCTCTGATACCACTTGTTAGATAATAAATCACACACAGAGGGGGGTGAATGTGTTTTTGTGTTTTTCTGCTTTTCTTGAGGTGTTTATGATTATGAACAAAGTAAATTAAAATTTTATATTTAAATGTGTTAATACTGAATTTAGACAGATACAACAGTGAACACAGATCTTTCAAAACTCACTTAATTTTAAATTAAAATTAAGAATGTTTTGCTACAAAATTTCTAGGCTCTTTGTTGCTAAAGAGCGTAGCTTCTTCCTTGAGAGAATACAAGATTTTTCTGATCTAAATTGTTACAGCTAACAAAGCATCTAGTGTTTAATTTATAGATCACTAAACACTGGTTTTTACATAGCATGCAACAACATGTACTAAACCCTATTTCTGGATAATCAAATCTTTCTATTTCTGACTTAGTGTATCTTTGCTAATCTTGCATGCCCGTGACTTTATTTTTCCAGTTAATCTTGGCCTTTGATCTTGTACTCTTTAAGCTGCTTTTGTAGACTTGTCAATCCAACTGATTAGATTGTTTGTTGATTGATAATCTTGAAGATTGAACTGGTTTGCAATGTGTACTTTGAGTTTTACCTTGAGATCTCTAGTTTGATGTAGAGAGAACTTGACATCTCGATAAGTATATTGGATTATCGAGATCTCTAATTACTCTTCAGTTGTTTTGACTTATCGAAGTCGCTGAGTTCTCTATAAGAGAATTTAGCTTGTCAAGATCTCTTATCTTCATGTCTTCACTTTGACTTATCGATATCTCTGAGTTCTCTAGTGGAAAATAGATTTATCGATATCTCAGAGATCTCTAGTGATATTTTGACTTATCGATATCTCTAGAGTTCTCTAGTGGCAAATAGACTTATCGATATCTCAGAGATCTCTAGTGATATTTTGACTTATCGATATCTCTAGATTTCTCTAGTGAAGAAATGATTTATCGATATCTCTAATCTTCATGTCTTCAATTTGTCTTGTCGATATCTCTGAGTTCTCTAGTAACTTTTCTGACTTCTCGATAAGTCATTCGGGAGTTCTCGAATGACTTCTTTATAACACTTAATTTGTGACTTTTAGAGATCTTGACTTAGAATATTTTTCCCAAAACAGATTTATTCAACTCCAAGTTTCTTCATAATTCTTCTGAGGCATGATCTTCTTGATCTTCTTCCATATAGAATTCTTAGGCTTGATACTGTTTATAGAAAAAGACTCCAGTCTGCCCTAGAACATTTTTACAGACTTAAGTATTGCAATACACAATGCAAACATAGATTACCATACAACTTTCTTAGGGTTGTCAATTTGACTTAGTCTTGTTATTGTACATGCATGTCTTGCACAACAAGATATTTGAAGGGAACTCCAAACTTGGGATTGTGGTATCCTGAGAGAACTTGATTTGAAGCTATTTAATACACAGATACAGATTTTGCTAGATGCAGGGTAGACATAAAAAGTACAAGTAAAAGCTGCCAATTCCTTGGTCAAAGACTTGTATCATGGTATAGTAAGAAACTACAATATGTGTCAACCTCCATAGTTGAGGCAGAATACATAGATACTTGAAGTTGTTGTGCTCAAGTGCTTAGGATTAGAAATCAACTAATGGACGATGACCTAGTGTTACAGAAGATTCCAATCATGTGTGGCAATACTAGTGTTATATCTATTGTTGCTAATCCGGTTAATCATTCTAAAACTAAGCACATTGATGTAAGGTACTATTTTATTAGAGAACATGCTGCAAATAGTACTATTGAGCTTGTTTTTGTTCCAACAGAATAATAGTTAGCTGATATTTTCACTAAACCTTTGGATGAAGCAACTTTCACTATTTTTCATCCTAAAGACAAGAACTTAGCTAACATGTTATAGCATATTAATTCTTGACAAATCAAAATTAAATTTGATTTAATTAGAAATTAACTGAAATATGATCTATAAATATTTCAGAATTCTCTGTATATTTATTTTTCAAGAATAAAATATAACTTGGAATTTTTCTGATTCTAAGTAAAACTGTCCAAATTTTAGTTTACATCAGTAATATGTGAAATTAATATCAGACAGATATGAAAAAGATCAAAGGTATTTAGAGAACTAAGTTTTCGATAAGTCTAAATTACTTGTCGACAAGTAATTTTGTGACTTCTCAATAGAGTTCTCGATAAGTCTCTTTTATGACTTCTTGATGGACATCTCGATAAGTAATTTTATGAATTCTCGACAAGCATTGTAGAGATCTCGATATACTTATCGATATGGAGTTCTCTACAAGTTCAAATTTTAGACTTATCAATAACTCAGAACTAAAATAATTTAATTCAATAAATCATTGCAGTACAATACTTTTATATAAAATCAATTTTACTTTTATTTTGACTTCTTCAATATAAATTAGAATATTTTAGTTCAATAAGGACAAACTGGGTATTTGTACAACATCTCGATAAGTCACAAGCTAGTTCTCGATAATAGTCAAGAAAGTGACATCTCGACATGAGTTCTCTATAGGTCATGTGACTTTTCTACAAGCAAATATCAACCGTACATTCTTTACTTGTCGATAAGTCACATCTTGTTGGGAACCACGGACTTAGGGTGTTACTACGTTTTACGATAAAGATTACGAAAAGAGGATTACCTTGTTAATGGTTGATTCCACGCTCTTCTATTGTATTCCCAAATTCCCTTGAGCGTAGTATGGCCTCCGTCTTCTCAAGTTATCATCTCTTCTTGCTCCTTGGTGGCTACAATATGTTTTCACCCAATTCCAAGCAAGAAGAGAATAAGAATATATATAGGCTACAATAGGGACCATGGATAATTAGGTTGGGCCTTCTAATTACATCTTGAGCCTAGCCCAATGTAATTAAATATTAATTCAATCCACTAAAGAATTAATATTTGTACTACCTTTCCTAATACCGTAATTTAATTAATTCGGTTCCAATATTATTTGCTTATTAAATTCCCCATGTTTAAAATATCATATGTCCATTAATTAAATAAATTACTGATAATTTATTTAATTAATATCTTTTATCCTTGATCATCCACTCAACCTTTATTTAATTATGCCAGAATAAATTCCACCTGCAGGGTTTCACATAATTAAATCTTTTTGAGCTTTCAAGGGGACATCATTAACCCGAATATTATCAGGACATGGATTCCTTCAATAAATAATATCCACCATGTATATAATTCCATCACCCAAAATATAATGATATAATTCAAAAGAATTATTTCATATATAAATCAAAGCATGTAAATAATATACACGTGTCAATTACTAATTCTGGATTAAGAACCTAAGCATTAATAATAACATAGAATCTTAGTTCTCCTTCTTAATCAGTATTAAGGGAACAATTCTAAATTTGATCCTGTTCAATATACACAAAGTATACTAGTATTATTTATTAGTCAATATAAACTAATCTAAATAATACTACAGCCATACCGGTGGATTGTCCAACACCACCTGTGCTGTGAACCTTATTATATTATATAACCGTATTTAACAATCTAATATTCTGTATCTCATTTGATACTAGATTGTTCACAATATATAATATTAGACAACATGTAAACATTCAAATGATTCTCAAATAAACTGGCCAGAAATAAATGTACATACTTCAAATAAATATTTTCAGTATACACTAACAATCTCCCACGTATACTCAAAATATTCTATGTGTACATCAGTGTTTATTTAATCCACTATTACATAAAAATCTATGTGTCCATCCATCTGACTCCTATCGCTTCCACATGCTTGTCAAAAACCTTGGTTGGCAAGCTCTTTGTGAAAGGATCTGCTCGGTTGTCTTCTGATGATATGTGAGCCACAACTATATCCCCTCGCTTTACGATTCCTCGTATGAGATGATACTTACGTTCAATATGTTTAGCTGCTTTGTGGTCTCGCGGTTCCTTTGAATTTGCCACAGCACCAGTGTTATCACAATACACCGTCAAGCTCCTAGGCAAATTAGGTACCACATCTAAGTCCAAAAGGAAGTTCCTGAACCATACAGCCTCCTTGGCAGCCTCAGAGGCCGCCACGTACTCGGCCTCCATGGTGGAGTCTGCAATGCATTTCTGCTTTACACTCCTCCATATAACGGCTCCACCTCCCAAAGTAAAAACATATCCCGAGGTTGATTTCCTCTTATCCCTATCTGATTGGAAATCTGAATCAGTATATCCCAAAGGAAATAGATCTGAGGCCTTGTAAATTAACATATACTCCTTAGTCCTTCTCAGGTACTTGAGTATAGTTTTTACTGCACTCCAATGTTCCTGACCTGGGTTCGACTGATATCTACTAACCATGCCTACAGCAAAGCAGATGTCAGGCCTCGTACATAACATAGCATACATTAAGCTTCCACATGCTCAAGCATAAGGAACTGCTTTCATGCTCTCTATATCCTTAGATGTCGAAGGACACTGCTTCTTAGATAGAGCAACTCCATGCTTAAAAGGTAAAAAACCTTTCTTGGAGTTCTGCATGTTAAAACGAGCTAATACTTCATCAATGTAGGGCTCTTGAGATAAAGCCAACATCCTTTTCTTGCGATCCCTTATAACTTTGATCCAAAGGATGTATGCCGCTTCACCTAAGTCCTTCATGTCAAATTGTTTGAACAACCATGCCTTTACTGATGACAACATCTCAACATTGTTTCCAATGAGTAAAATATCATCTACATATAGTACTATAAAAACCACTGCATTACCTTCACTTCTCTTATACACGCACGATTCGCTTGGACTTTGATCAAATCCATATGAATGGACTGCCTGATCAAAACGAATATTTCAGTCTCTAGAAGCTTGTTTAAGTCCATAAATAGACCTCTTAAGCTTACATACCAGATGCTCTTGGCCTTCCTTAATGAATCCTTTTGGTTGCTACATATAGATGGTTTCTTCAAGACTTCCATTAAGAAAAGCTGTCTCGACATCCATTTGCCAAATCTCATAATCGAGATGAGCTGCTATAGATAAAAGAATACGGATTGACTTAAGCATGACTACCGGTGAAAAGGTTTCCTCATAATCAATACCTTCTTTCTGAGTATACCCTTTCGCAACAAGTCTTGTTTTCCAGGCTTTCACCTTTTTATCTAATCCCCTCTTTTTCTTGTAGATCCACTTACATCCAATAGGTTTTATACCTTTGGGTGGTTCCACGAGCTCCCAGACCTGATTAGAATACATTGATTCTATCTCAGATTCCATCGCCTTTTGCCAAAGATCTGCATCTTTGTCTTGTACTGCCTCTTCGTATGTACGGGGATCATCATCATGTTCACCAGGGACCAAGTCTGAAGACTCTCCCAAAAACATGAATCTATCAGGCTGTTGAACAACCCTCCCACTACGACGAGGCACTGGTGCGGTATTAGTGACAGGTTGTACATTATGTTGTGGTTGTTCTACTTGTAATACAGCTTCATGGGTATTATTTGTCCCTCCCACTAGTTCCTCTAAAACGACACTACTCATGGGTTTGTGATTAATTATATAGTCCTCCTCCAAGAATCTTGCATTGGTGCTAACAATGACATCCCGATTCTTCGGACTATAAAATAAATATCCTTTCCTTCCCATGGGGTAGCCTACAAACAACCTTACTTCTGTACGAGATTCTAACTTAGTTGCGTTCTTGTTCAGCACATGTGCTGGACAACCCCATATTCGAATATGTCTTAGACTCGGTTTATCCCCGGTCCACAATTCTAAGGGGGTTTTGGGAACCGACTTAGAAGGTACTAAGTTCAGAAGATAAGTTGCTGTCTCTAAGGCATGTCCCCAAAATGACTTGGGTAAATCCGAATAACTCATCATCGATCTAACACTCTCTAAAAGAGTCCGGTTCCTTCTCTCTGCTACACCGTTCTGATGGGGTGTGCCTGGTGCAGTTAAATGGGATTCTATCCCATTTTCTGATAATTATTCCCTAAATTCTCCAAGCAAGTATTCTCCACCACGATCTGATCGTAGTGACTTGATACTTTTATAAAGTCGCTTCTCCGTTTTAGCTTTGTACTCTTTGAACTTATCAAAGTACTCAGACTTACGGTGCAACAAATAAACGTACCCATATCTAGAATAATCATCAATGAAAGTGACGAAATATTCATAACCACCTCTTGCTTGGATATTCATGGGTCCACATAAATCAGAGTGAACCAATTCTAACAGTTGTTTGGCTCTATTCCCTTTTGCCTTGAAAGGCCTATTAGTCATTTTACCTTTCAAGTAGGATTCACAAACTGGAAATGGCTCCACTGCCAATGAGCTTAAAGGCCCGTCTACTACCAGTCTTTGAATCCTCCTCAAGTTAATATGACCTAATCTCAAGTGCCAAAGATATGTTTGGTTCAAACTAGAAGGTTCCTTTCTTTTAGTAGAGTTAGAAGATGTGTTATTCAATTCCCTAAATTGTAGTTGCAGTGCAGGTTGACTAGGATTAATTATATACAAATTGTCTTGCAATGTACCAGAACATATAATTTGTTTATTCATCATAATAGAAACATTACGATCCAAACAAACATTATAACCATCCAAAGCAATTTTAGAAACCAAAATTAAATTCCTTCTAAAAGAAGGTACATAAAGACAATTGTTCAAAACCAAAATCCTATCAGAACCAAAAGATAAATGAATAACTCCTACTGCAACTACTGCTACTTTCGTAGCATCTCCCATGAACACGTATATCTCACCATCTCTAAGCATTCTGGATAGTTGGAACCCCTGCATAGAATTACAAACATGATCAGTGGCTCCTGTATCTACACACCAAGTGCTCATAGATATAGCCGCTATAAATGTTTCTGTAACTAGAGAAAGAGACATACCAGTATTGTTTGTCTTCTTAGGAAGAGGACAATCCTGTTTCCAGTGACCTGACTGTTTGCATCTGAAGCACTTTCCCTTAGGCTTTTTCACACCACCCTGAACTCCCACTGCCTTCACAGCTTTCTGTGTCTGAGCCTTTTTCTTCTTCTTAATACCTTTCGGCTTAGGGGAAGAACCTTTCTCAGCCACATTCACTTGAACACTCTGCCGAAATAATCCTTCAGCTGCCTGAAGTTCTGTCAGCAGTTCCGTGAGACTATACTGCCTCTTGTTCATGTTGTAATTCAAGCGGAACTGCTCAAAACTCTTGGACAAGCTCATAAGGATAATGTCAATCTGGGTTTCCCCGTCAAGTTCAGCACCAAGGATCTCTATCTCATTCAGATGCAACATCATCTTGAGAACATGATCCCTTACAGGTGTGCCTTCAGCCATCTGAGTGTTCATTAAAGCCTTCATGGCTACTTGCCTAGCAGCCCTATTCTGATCTCCAAAAAGTTCCTTGAGATTAAAGAGCATATCCGAAGCAGTGGCCATAGACTGATGCTGATGCTGCAAAACACCCGACATTGCTGCCAGAATGTAACATCGCGACATCTCATCAGCCTTAATCCACCGTTTATAATACTCTTTCTCATCTTCAGGAGCATCAACAGCAGGCTGTTCAGGCTTGGGTTCATAAGTGCAAAACTTGTACTCCTCAGCAGTCAACACAATGTCCAAATTTCGTTTCCATTCAATATAGTTAGGTCCGGTAAGTTTGTTATCCTTAAGTATGGTGAATAGTGGATTAAAACCCATTTTATCCTGAGAATCATGCATAAAAACATCACATAAATAAGGGTGCATTAATTATTAAGATCTATTGATTTCTCTAACAATTATTAAAATTTAATGCACTAACATATAAACACCATAAGCTTCTGGTACGCCACGATGTGTGATATGTATACCACCTAATTTTGTTTAAATGTTACTTCGGTCCTATTACTAAACAATATGCCACGTTGGGGTGGACTATATTATTTTTCATAGCTAAGTGTATACCATCATCAAATCTTAAATTATTTGAAATCTATGGAACTTGGTACGCCACGATGGGTGGCGTGTATACCTTCCAATATTCGTAATTTTGCCTTGAATAGAATACTTCAATTCAATATTCATCAATGGTTTGATTTCCAGGTAGTGGAGGAGTCATATCGGTTTCGCTTAAAACCCACAGCCTTACAAGTTCGATGAACTCGTTTTTGACAAAATCGCCCCAAATCAGAAATAAAGAAAATCCGTATTTTATTCCTTTTAAAATTAATTTAAGAAGTTTGTTCTAGTAATTTCTATAACATTCTAGACACCATAAATTACATGCCACGATGGGTGACGTATATATAATTTATATTCGTCTTTATGTTAAATTACCTACAACCAATAATGGAGACCATGGGATTTCATATTAATTCCCTCTCCCACTTAGAATTTTTTATTATTAAAATTGAGGAATTTTAAAATTAAATGGGGCCCTATGTTGTTATAATTATGTCTAATCATGCATTCAAAATACACACATAATTTTAGCAACATATAACATTTAATTAAAGTAATAAATAAATTTTATGTCCATGTCGTCCTAATTAAGTTAAACATGCAATTTTAAAAGAATTACACACATAATTAACGACACACATAATCAATAAATTAAAGCAATAATTAAAATTTACTGGAAAAAATTAAAATAAATTTTCCACTATTATGGCCCTTGAAAAAAAATCCAGCTCTAAAAAAAAATCTTCCCCAAGCGCGCCCCGACGTCCCCAGCAGCCCCAGCAGCCCCAGCTGCCCCAGCAGCCCCAGCTGCCGCCGCGGCCCCAGCAGCCCCAGCAGTCCCAGCTGCTCCAGCAGCCCCAGCAGTCCCAGCTGCCGCAGCGGCCCCAGCAGCCCCTTGTAATCGCACAGCGGAACAAAAAACTACCGGAATTGATTTCCGATCGCACATAACTATTACAAAATACCCGGAACAATTACAAAAAAAATAGATCTAATACAAAACTAATTTTGTAAAATCTATTCTAACACGATCAACCCTCGTGTAATTTACAACCACGATTAAACCACGTGGAAACCAAAACAGAAATTAACCACGATTAAACCACGTGGGATCCAAACACATAATTAAAATATACATGGCCATAATAGTGGATTAACAACCTGCATCAAAACCAATACAAGCAAAACACTATATACACGCATATATAATTACGACATGGACATTATATCATAAAACGTAGAACCCATTACCAGGCTCTTGATACCAATTGTTGGGAACCACGGACTTAGGGTGTTACTACGTTTTACGATAAAGATTACGAAAAGAGGATTACCTTGTTAATGGTTGATTCCACGCTCTTCTATTGTATTCCCAAATTCCCTTGAGCGAAGTGTGGCCTCCGTCTTCTCAAGTTATCCTCTCTTCTTGCTCCTTGGTGGCTACAATATGTTTTCACCCAATTCCAAGCAAGAAGAGAATAAGAATATATATAGGCTACAATAGGGACCATGGATAATTAGGTTGGGCCTTCTAATTACATCTTGAACCTAGCCCAATGTAATTAAATATTAATTCAATCCACTAAAGAATTAATATTTGCACTACCTTTCCTAATACCGTAATTTAATTAATTCGGTTCCAATATTATTTGCTTATTAAATTCCCCATGTTTAAAATATCATATGTCCATTAATTAAATAAATTACTGATAATTTATTCAATTAATATCTTTTATCCTTGATCATCCACTCAACCATTATTTAATTATGCCAGAATAAATTCCACCTGCAGGGTTTCACATAATTAAATCTTTTTGGGCTTTAAAGGGGACATCATTAACCCGAATATTATCAGGACATGGATTCCGTCAATAAATAATATCCACCATGTATATAATTCCATCACCCAAAATATAATGATATAATTCAAAAGAATTATTTCATATATAAATCAAAGCATGTAAATAATATACACGTGTCAATTACTATTTCTGGATTAAGAACCTAAGCATTAATAATAACATGGAATCTTAGTTCTCCTTCTTAATCAGTATTAAGGGAACAATTCTAAATTTGATCTTGTTCAATATACACAAAGTATACTAGTATTATTTATTAGTCAATATAAACTAATCTAAATAATACTACAGCCATACCAGTGGATTGTCCAACACCACCTATGTTGTGAACCTTATTATATTATATAACCGTATTTAACAATTTAATATTCTGTATCCCATTTGATACTAGATTGTTCACAATATATAATATTAGACAACATGTAAACATTTAAATGATTCTCAAATAAACTGGCCAGAAATAAATGTACATACTTCAAATAAATATTTTCAGTATACACTAACACATCTCTACCCTATAAATACCCAGACATCTCGACATAACCCGTCTTTAACCTTTCGAGATCTCAATTGACCTAGTTTCTGCAAATTTTCACCATTCTCAACCATTTTAAGCTTTCTTTCTCTCAAATCACTTACCCACTAAAACCCAAACTCTTCAATGGCTACTAATAACATAAGGGTTGTAATCCCCAATGATGGAACCAACTACCTGGCTTTTGTGGATCGAACCCAAGCACCTGATAACTTCAAATGCTTTGTCAAGTTTATTACTGATTCCTATCTTTCAGGAGGCCTAACTGTAAACCCCGTGATCTACTTAGATGTTCTAGATGATTTCTGGAACACTGTAGTCATCAACACCATTGTTCATGACAATCAAGCAGTTTCCATGGTGGTTAACTACACAATCAGGGGTGTGGCTGTTGAGTTCAATACAAATGACATCAACAAAGCACTGGGAATCCCTATAGACAATTTTGTTGAAGCTCCTACCACTCAAGAGTTGGATGAATTCATGGACTTCATCAACTACAGTGAGAAGATAGACATGGCTAGGCTCAACAAGAAGAATCTGAGAAGGGAGTGGTCCTTTGTCTTTGACTCAATTATAAGGGCCTTTATATGCAGGAAGACTGGCTATGATAATATCTCCATTGTAGTTCTAAAACTGGTGTATTCAATGGACTACAACAGATAACTCAATGTTGGAAGCTTAATCTTGGAGGAGCTAAGCACAAGGCTCACTATGCCTTTGGTAAGTAGGGTAAGTAAATATATTTTCCTAGATTTATAATGTCAACTTTAAATCATAAAGTAGCTTGCTTACATTTTCTAGATGGTATAGATATAAATCAAGTAGGCATTTGTAAACAAGTGTCCAAAATTCTATTTGGATCACTTAATATAAAGAATCAGGTTAAGGTTAGGCTAAGTATCACTGACTTTATGTTGAAAAAATTTAGAACCTATCCTTATCTTATGCCTGGCATGAGGAGCACTATAATGCCTAGTTCAGCTATGACACCTGGTCCTGCAATAGCACAACTGCAGGAACACAGATGCCTACCATAGCAGCAACCCTTTCTTCACAACCATTAGCTGGTAGTCAACTAACTGCTTCATCCTCTCAAAAGGATGGAGCTAGTAAAAGGAAGAGGAAGCAACCAACCCTAGTAGTTATTAGTGAGGGTGGTGAGGATAAAATAGAAGCCGTGTCACCCTTGGTCAAAAAGCCAAAAAAGTAAAAAAAAATTGAGTTGACCACTCAAACAGACACCTCTGTATCTTCTCAAAAAGATGCAGTTGTAACACAAGGGCATACACAAACTCTAGTGGCACCTTCTCAACAAGGTTTCACTATTGAAACAAGCATTATTCCCAATGCATCCTGTAATGAGTCAGCACCCCCTCTTGAGCACTCTTAAGAGGGTGAAATAAGTCAATTGGTTGGCACACACTTAGAAGGCACGTCAATTGGAACCCCCTAAACTATTCAGGGGGGTTTCCAACACTCATGTCTGAGCTCACAAATTTTATATCTAAAATTTCTTCAAATTTTAATGAAGGGCTTGAGTCATCTTCTCAAGCACTGCCAAAATCAAGTAACACAGTTCACGAAACTGTGATCACCACTCAGGCACAAACTTTAGATGGTGAGAGGCTACATGTTGAGGTTGACCTTGATGGCACCATAAAAAACACAGGGGTTCCATCAGTTTTTACTGAAGACCCTGCAAATCTCAAATGCACCTTCATGTGCTCAGCAGTCTTCACAAACTGATAGGTTTGGGGGTAGTACTTTTGAGGGGATCTACTCAAATCCTCTCCAATTCAATTGGAGGTTTCTCATGAAGAAATAACTCCCCTCAAAACCCTAGCTGAAATTGCTTTGACAATTAAAACTAGGAGTTCAATTGCCAATGATCCAGCTATTGGGGAGGCAAGTACACAAGCACATTCAAGTGCTAGTTCCCTGTAAGAGGAACAAGGGTTTGAGGCCATGGTACATGGCAGTAACCTAGTTAAATCCTCTTCAATTCAAATGGATGTTCACTTAGTGAACAACACACTATCATGACCACAGCTCCCACTATGAGTTCAACTATAACTCCTGTCATATGTACAATTTCACCTTCCTCACCATCAACCTCAACCAACCCTAACCAACCATCAACTTCTAAACAATAACCGCATATCATATCTCAATGGCTGCAAGACACTCAAATACCAACTCAAACTGCGGATGAGATGCTGGTGGATCAACTTGAAGGTTTTGCAAATGTTGCTCAGCAACTGCTAACCTCAGACATGTCCAATCAAGACTACCAAGCCATCCTTCTCACCTATAGGGAGGAAGTGGAAAAATAGCAAGAAAAGATTGTGATGATGCTCATAGAGATGGCAATATGGATTTCTGGCTCTCCAAGACCTTTTCAATTGACATGGAAGAGGAACTTACAAAATTCATAGAGGAGTACATCACAATCCTTGGAAGCAATGCATAGGTACTCACTCCACAGGAAGTGTATGATGCCATTACAGAGGTCTACAAAGCTCAGCTTAAATCCTTCAATTATATTAGAAATGTTATAGAAAAGACTCTGGATGGTCATCAAGGTGAAGTCAGGGAGATGGTGAACAGAAGAATTGATGAACTGATGCCTACATTGAATGAGATGAAAACAAAATACATCAAGTTCTCAGATAAGCTTCAAGCTCTCACACTCACTCTTGTTGAAGAAAGTATCAAGAAGCTTAAGGATTCCTTCATTGCTCTGTACATTGTAATTCAACAGCAAATCAGCAACAACAATGACAGCAAAGTCAAGTTGAATCAGCTTTATAAAGCAAGATTTTAACCATCTGCATTGGTAATGGAGGAAGTCAAAAATTTAGTGCTCAATAATCTTGGTACTTCTCTATCAACAAGCTCACAGTCTACTCTTTTCACTTCAACTAATCTTCAAATTCAAGCTCTCCAACAGCAAGGCACAGAACTGCAAGCTTCAAATGCATCACTCACAACTTAAGTCTCTCAACGTACTTCCCTAGTACAAAGTCAACAACAGTACATCAAGTCCCTAATAGACTCCCAAAAGTATCTTTAGATGCAGACCAGTGTGTCAATTGGAGCTATTATGGGTGCTTTGAATGTACCCCTTCAGGAAACACCTCAAATGGTAAGGGCCCAGATCCCTCAACACTCAACCTTTTCTGTTACCAATCCTAAGGGGGAGATGATGAAGCCCAATCTAAAATCCAGCCAACTACAAGAAAAAGTAAAGATGTTATTGGACTTGAAAGACTCAAGACGGCAGCTGAAGGCCCTTTCCTTGACAAGGAGATTGCTGAGTTTCTAGAAGCCCTGAGAGTCTCCCTCAACTTCAATCATTTTATATACAAAAAGGCTATGGACAAGAATATCAGTTTCTTGAGGGTAGTGCAAGTGATAAGACAAAATTTTAGAGAAAAGAGGGTGGTTTTTAATATCAATGACTCAGGAGTTTACAGGTGTATGCAGGTGTCCTTTCCCTTCCAGCAATCAAGAAGGGCATCTGAGCTGGACATATTCATCAATTAAGTCAAGGTGATGAGTCCAGAGGACACTCTTTTGCTGCATGAGCTTAAAAGTGGTCAAATAGCTGCTTTTCCTGAAGCCTATCTACAACCAAGAAAATGAGTGGCCTACATCTGTCCCAATACTAAAAGATGCAAGCGCTTTCAACTACCCAAACACTGTGTTATGGGAAACAAAAAGTTGATGATGACTTTGGATACTGAGTTGAAGTCAAAGAAGAACAAGACTCATGAGGATGTGGAGATGATTAAGATTCTTTCTAAATATTTGAAAAATGCTGAAACCATGCTACTAAGGATTCAAAATAATCAAAAAGATGAGTTGGATGATGATGAGCAGAAGAAAGATGAACATAAAACTTCTAGCTCAAATCCAATTCAGTCAAGCAAAGGCAGTGGTAGTCATTTGCATGACAAGAAGAAAGGGAAGGATAAAAAGAAGGGAAAGGATGATAGCAAGAAAAAGAAGAAGGATGTAGAAGATGGAAGAGATACCAAAAAGACACCATTAACCCAAATATCCAAAAACCTACAATTCCAAATACAAACATCTAGCCAAACAAAATCTCAAATATCCAGACCTCTAAGATCAAGTACATGTACAAACAAACTATAAATTCTATACTCAAGATACCTATCAAAGTAAACCAAACCTTCTTGAAGAAACTCTCCAAACCACCTTCATTCAAAATTCCAACCAAAACTCACTTTAAGTCTACAAGAAGAAAACCTAAAATGATTCAAGTTGAAGCTGGTGCACTTTGGGATTGCTTTAATCAGAATGACTTTCTACCAAGTTTAGAAGATATATCAGATGATGAATATCATAAATAGCTAGCTGAAGAAATAGTCAAAGTGTGTTATTTCTTTAGAAGAAGTCAGGATGTACTTCAAGGATGGCACCTTCAATTTGTTGAATAAAGAAGTTATTGAGAACTACTCAACTACAGAATTTGAAAGGGTAATAAGTTTGATGGATGCAAGGAATTCTTTTACAAGGATGAGGAAGGCTGAGTTGGCTGAGAGGGTGAGAGAGAGAAATATAAGATATGCAAGGAAAAGAGCTGAAAGGGAAGAAAATGAAAGAAAATATGCTCAGGAGATTGAAATGTTTGAGCAAATTTTAATTGAATTGAAAGCCAAAGTATTGAGCAGGGTGTCTCCAAATGGTGTGTTTATGCATATAAAGACTCACAAGTTATCAAGGTACAAGATCAATTATTTTGACAATTACTCCTTGGATGAATGGCTCAAGCTGGTAGAAGCTCTAAGAGGAACAAAAAATATTGAAGAACTTGAAGTCCTAGTCAAACTCAAAGATCTAATTAGAGAACAGTCATACTATGAGAAGTTCAGATAGTCATGTAATTCAATTCTGAATGTAACTGCAAGAATGTATTAAAAGTTGTACTTTGTAAATTTGTCAGTCTCATTTTATTTAATTTTAGCTTGGGATTAGTCTTGTTATTAGACATGAATTTGTGACAAGTAATATTCTCACAAATTGGGGGAGATTGTTGTGCAAGACATGCTTGTACATAACAAGACTAAGTCATCTTGACAACCCTGAGGATAAGTTATATGATGATCTAATTTTGTATTCAGTAATTATAATTCTTGAGTCTGTAAAAATGTTAAGTAGATTAGACTGGAGGATTTTTCTATGAACATCCATCAAGCTAAGGAATAAACTCTAGAAGAAGATCAAATCATGATCATGCCTCGTAGAGAAGTGTAGTAGCTTGGAGTTGAATAATGTTGTTTTAAGAAAAAATTTCTAAGTCAGATATCAACAAGTCACTATCAAGGAATATCGAGAAGTATGCTGAGAAGTCTAAAATGACTTGTAGAGAACTCCGAATAGATATCGACAAGTCAAACTGCATGTAGAGAACTCAGATATTGACAAGTCAAAAAGCTCATGTAGAGAACTGGAGATATCGACAAGTTAATTCTTCATGTAGAGATCTAGAGATATCGATAAGTCAAATCCTCATGTAGAGAACTGGAGATATCGATAAGTCAATAACTGTAACACCCCCAAATCCGGGGTCAGGAATCTGGGTTGTCATGATCAACTTTATAAATCCTTTTTCAAACATTTCCTTTACAATTCTCATCAACAAACTTACTCAATCTCGACCCCTACCTTTTAAACACACACAGGTTATAGTCTCAGAGAACGCATCGATACAATATTAAACCATAAAAATAAGGTGATTTAACAATTATTACATTCTTCCGAATATCTTTTCTAGATGTGCTACTGATTATTACTTCTAGATGAAGTATAATCAGCAGTCCAAGATAGACTTAACTCAAGGTTATAACAATTTACATTATTTAACTTAAACAAAACATGTTAGGATAACTAGTCGTCTACCAGCTTAATCCTTCACCTCAAGCCAATCATATGAACTAATAGATATCACCGACTTCCTTGCTACTCGTCGATGGTATGGCCATATTGCTATTTGTGGGGTTGGAAGATGAAACAACAAGAATGAGCAAATAATGCCCAGCAAGTTCTACTAGTAACTATCAACTTATAAAAATGTAATATACCTCAATAAGAGTAATAAGGAAAAAGAATCAAACTTTTATAACCTTTATATTGTTCCTCAACCTCAACATCTTTCATAAACCTCAAACCATTTTATGATTCATTAATAGTTCAAGTTACTATATGATAAACTTTTCATTCAATCAATCTATAATGTGTCATTATCCGGCACTTAGTTGGGCTATAATTTAAAAACAGTAATTACTCATTCCCTCTTTCCACAACCAACATCAGTTTCAAGATGTTCCATTACCAAACAATCTTAACAATCCAATATGTTGTTAAATATAAAATTATTTATTTATTTTATTCGTTGTCAACATTTATCGGTGACAATTCAATTTAAAACATTTTAAATATTTCTTTTTCGAGGGACTGGGACTTTCAACCAATTGGATATGATTAAATGATCATCAGTCATTTCAATCATGTCCTTCCGAGGAACCTTTTTATTACTAGTAAATGGACAAGAACACTTTTCAAACTTGACCAGGGCAATAACACTTTTCGAACTTGACCCTTATGATGGACAAGAACACTTTTCGAACTTGATCACATCCTTTGGCAGCACATGGGCCAGAAATAAAAATGGTTGGACCGGCTAGACACGAACACTTACACAGAAGTACCGCCTTTCCGGTATTCTCAATCCACGGTATTGACGTTCATGTCGACCATAATCTAGTTTTAATAGTATGCTGACCAATCTGGTCGCATCTGCTAGGACATCATGTACAATGATCCCTGCACTAACCGAGTCCTATGTATTATAAAAGAATCTTTACTTTTCATTTTAATCCATTCATGACATTCCATGTTTCACATTCCACAGTTACCTCTCAATCTTTTCTATATCAATCACATCATTCTTATCTCTTTATTATCATTATTACTGTTATTTATCTCAATAGTCATCACATTAATTATTATCCATTCAGGAATATTATTAATCAAAGAACATTCTCGATTTGACCAGGAAGCCTTTACCATTGCTAAGTTATTTAATAATCTCTTACTCTCTGATTTAAAATACTTCTTTTAGAATTCAGCCTTTATTTGAATATTAAAGAAGATTCCGTAACCAATATTTCAAAATAATTATACTAAAGAAAATAAATTTATTAAAATAATTAATTGTTGTCATTTAGTCTTTATTCACCAAAGTCCGTATTAAATCCTTCATTATTCCCAAAATGTTTCTAATAATAGATAGATAGTGAATTTATGACTACATCGTCTTTATGAGTTTAGGTTGTGATAAACTTGTTTGTTATTCTCCTTCTGGTATTTAATAAGATTAAATACTTCAAACTCTGATAACCGAGAAAGGAATAATATACAATTGTATAATATTCAAAGGAAAAATCTTCGAACTAAGATGATTACTGTCAGAAGAAAGGTCGGCTTCCGGTCGACATAACGAGAACATAAATAATTAGCTACTAACTTTCTCGTTCATTTGAATCCACTTCACTTAATTACTCTTCCCTATTCCAGGGATTCACAAGTCCTTATACATACATATCTTAGGGGAGTCGTTCATATCTCGAAAAAATTCTCAACTAATATCTAGTCTATGCATATATATATATATACACACATATGAACACTTTATAATGAACAATATCATAAAGTCGAGAAGTTAACAGTTAAAGGATAGAAGTCTTGCCTCAATGATGCGAATGCAAATGCAACGGCAATTGCAAATATGACTGCGAGGGTCCTGGGTTGGTACTATAACCTATAAACAATATCTTAACTTGGGATTAGTCCTCGATCGCTTAAGAAACTGAGCTTTACTCATGCAAATCCTAACTCTCGCTTCTACGCTTAAGGATTTACATTAGTCGCTCGAGTACCCTTGGCTCCACTATTTTTATAAAATTGTCGCTAAATATTTTAAGGCAAATCATTCACAAGGACCTTACTAACTACCTAATATTCTTTACATAATTGTTTCATGTTCCGATAAGTCATTTAGGGGCCATAAACATGGTCTCAAAGTTACTCACGGGGTAGGGGTTCATTCACGAAAGGTCGTTACTTAAAACGGTCGTTGCTCCTAAACCGTAAATCGGATTTAAGCGAACCACATATCAAAATGAAGCTTGAAACATTAAATATCTAATAATGGAAATGGTGAGTTCATAACAGAAGGTGTTCGGGTTCAAACGTTATGTACAAAATAGTCTCTAGTAAAATGGGCATTACGATGGCTACAAAACTAACGATTTCCCGGTTTTCATTATGTTAAAACCTCTTAAAACCAAGCAAATTAACAATACCACTATCTTTACAACATAATCCATTCATATTATATCAATAACATGCCACCAACAAACATCCATCAAGATCTAACCATTTATACTCCAAACTCCATAAACAAGCATGTTCTTGAACATAACTTAGGACTTCACTTAAAACTTAATCATAGTAAAAGGGTGGATATGTGGTATAATTTCCTTGAATCCTTCAACTTATCATGTTCAAACCTTTAGTCTTACCATGCTTATCTGGACGAGTCTTGTGAATAAGAGTTGTAGAACATCTCAATACCTTTCCAAAGATATATAGAACATAATATTTGAGTAAGAATCGAAGGAGATAGAGAAGTTTTAAGGTGTTGCCTTTATTTTGGCCGAGTGCAAGGGTGGGGAAGGAAGAAGATGAAATGCTTTGTTGCTTGCCTTAGGAAATGAACTAACTCACTTGGTTGTTAATTAACCTTTGTGAGTAAGTGTTTAAAACACTTGGATGAGATTCATTCTTGAATAAATATCTACTTAATTTGCTTATATCATCTTGATGATCTCATTTCCATGCCACATGTCTTCATCTCATGGTTTGATGATTTCACCTTGTTTCTAGTCCACTTGTTTAATCCCCCTTGCTTCTTATACAAGCTTGTTCCTTGATCATTTATTTGTTTTACAGTTCTTTTAACTCTCATTCTCGTTGATCATTTGAGGGATCATATTTGGGATCTTATTACTTGGGTTTCACTAAGCCTTTCTTAATATATCATATTCCTTTAATGATCCTCTGTTATAACCCTTGAATTGAATTCCTTTTAATCATGTTACTCTTATACTTTATTCCTTCGCTGTCTGGTGGATTTTCGGGAAAAATCAAAGTGTTCGAATTCGAATTCTGACGACTTTTACATACACTCATTTACTTTATGGAATACTAAAACGATCTCAGAATTTCCATAACAGTACTCCTATATTGTGTGGTCTGATAATTTTACTTAATCAGCACAATCAGCAAAAAGTTAATATTCGTCAAGGTTAAAAATTCCAAAAATTGGGGTTATTACAATCTCCTCTCCTTAAAAGGATTCCATCCCAGAATCAGATAAAAAATATTGGTGGGTACCTTTCTTTGCATTGCGTACTCTAGTTCCCAAGCCGATTCTTCAACATTGTGGTTTTGCCACATGACCTTGACTAACTTGATCACCTTTTTCCAAAGCACTTGCTCCTTTTGATCCATAATCTTTACTAGTTGTTCCACATAGGTCAAGTCTGGTCGCATGTCTACGTGTTCATGTTCCACTAAATATCGGGTATCCGGATTATACTTCCCTAACATTCCCATATGGGTCACATTGTGATCTTGTTGTAGGTTCGGGGGTAGGGCTAGTTCATATGTTAACTTCCCAATACGTCTTAATATCTCAAAAGGTCCAATGTATCTTTTACTTAGATTTCCTTTCTTTCCGAACCTCATCAATCCTTTCCAAGGGAATACTTTTCCAGCACTAGGTTCCCTACTTCAGACTCCTTGTCCTTTCGGGTCAAATCAGCATACTTCTTCTGTCCATCTTGGGTTGCTACCAGCCGTCCTCTGATTAGATCTACTATGTCCTTGGTTCTTTGGACCACTGCTAGTCCGAGCATCTTGCGCTCTCCCACTTCATCTTGATACAAGGGAGATCGATATTGTCTTCCCTAGAGGACCTCATAAGGCATCATCCTGATACTGACATAAAAACTATCATCTAAGAAAACTCAATATGTGCTAAGTGATCATTCCAAATTCCTTTCAAGCCTTTCGCACAGACCCTCATCATATCTTCTAGTGCTATAGCTTTTACTTCTTAATACCCACTCTTTTACAATCTGTAATCATTACTATCTTCCGTACATAATACTATTCTGGCATACTTTTACTCTCTAGAGTCCTATAACCTTTTTAATAATTGCGTCAACCTTAGTATCACGAACGTGCTAGCTTCTGAAAACCACCGCACAGATACTACTCCTTTTCTAGCTGCTTCCATCTTCAAAAGCTTGATCCATCATATAGGAGTAAAAGTATTTTATTGAGAGATCACTATGGTCATGAACACTTGTTACAGCGTATAGTTAGTATAGAAGGGGGCCAACCTTTAGTACTTGAGAAGCAATTTAACAACATGTGGTATCCTACTAGGCCTCTATCACATAGATAGATAGTCATTCGGCACCTCCCCTTATGGCAGGGTTATTCTTCTCAGTTTACATGAAATGAGAAGGAGAGAAAAGAACGAACTTAAGAGAATTATATATATAAAAATATGGTCACAAAATATCTGGCTTGAAATCTACCTCTGAACTATAGAGGTTTATCACAGGAGAACGAAACATATATATATGTGTATATATCAACATCAAGTATTATAGCATCATACTTCACGTGCGTGAATATTTTGCTATTATGTCCATCATTCTATGGACCCATGCTCTTGTTCAATCTTATTAACAATCACCTTTGAAACTCCCTCAACACCGAAAATCTAATTGAGGATTTCATTCTCAACATCATCGTTACTAGAATCCTAAGCTTAACCACAACCTTCCTCGTATAGTAATACTACTCTATGTGGATAATAAGGAATAAATACTCAATATGTAATTAATTGACTTAGTTCATTTATCAATGATAACTTATACATCTACATGACCCGATTATTGGTACTCAATCTCAACATCCATTACCTATTCTCACGATTGTTATCGTCTCATTATTCACAGAATCATTGATGCATTACTATAGTCCACCGCTGACCTACTGTAGTCATTTATCTACATCGGGATCTTAATAGCTAACCATACAGAATCCATACCTGTCATATCGAAATCTTCAAAGGAGGCAACATAATCACCATTCGTGATCCATGTAGAATATTTCCGAAACTTATGAAATTGCATAAGAGTTTTAATCAAAGAAACTATAGCAGGTTAATACCATTATTAATCATATATCCTCAATATGAGACTTGAAACTCATGGTTCATTTAGTCCTTTTCGGAATATGGTCCCGATTTATCTCAATGTAGGACCTTCTTAGATGGGTGACCCGCTCACAACGATAACACGAAATAAATCTCTACCAACTACCAATACGGTTGAGTATTACACAGTCATCAGAAGGAATGTCAATCTTCCATATCATAATAAAACCTTCATGGTTTCACCCAATCATTACTGTATTCCTTTAGCATGAGCGTTTATAATTGCTCTCTTACACTTACAGTGTCGGCCACCTCATTGGCCTTTCCTGATAGTAATAGTTCGTTATAATCAATGTCTTTTGAACCATCTTCAAATAAAATTTCTACCTTATTTCAAATTATTGCTCATGTGAAAATGTTCTTCTTAAGTTCTAGTGAAAAATATCACCATTTTTTCATAAGTTATTGTCTCAGTCTTTATATGTGAACATTATCACGGCTGACTCTCGATCATACATAGGACGCCTCTTATCTTGAAACCTTCTTGTTTTAAACAATTTCGAACTTCATTAGTTTGATCTATACTTTCTCATGGT
This sequence comes from Apium graveolens, assembly GCF_009905375.1. Taxonomy (NCBI): domain Eukaryota; kingdom Viridiplantae; phylum Streptophyta; class Magnoliopsida; order Apiales; family Apiaceae; genus Apium; species Apium graveolens. The sequence goes on from NC_133655.1 coordinate 130,620,848, forward strand.
TTAACATGTGCCCCCACTTGGCATCATTATTATTACGTCATACTTCCTTTACCAAAATTTCTATTTGGAGAACTTAAATATTACCTCTCTTCTTATAGAATCTTGAGGGTTATCCTTAAATCATTCCTCCATATGTACAAGGCATATAAAGATACCATTTACTAATACTAGAACCATTGTCTATATAGTTCTAAAAACTTTTTCCATTGTTTTTAAAGGTTTTCGTTACCTTAATCCTTATAATTTCTACTTTTAGAACTCAAAATGTCCCTATTAAGGGTGAAATGGCGCCCTTTCGGCATTCCCCCAGGGTTCATCTCAAGTTATCTATGTTTTATCATCAATTCTAAAAAAAGTACTTACCTTCTTCAATAGATAAATCAAATCATCTACCCCTAATAAGGGTATTTATTCAATCATTCTCACCTTGATGGTTTATATATAGTTTCATGCTAATGTTCCTTTCCAAACTTATATCAATCTATATGGCCTACAAATGATAATAATGGTTAAATATTTTTCTTACATAATTTAGTAATGGTATCAAGGATATTCTGGAAGATATTGGTCGCGTTCAACCTAAATTTCTTATTACTTATTTCTCTTCTTAAAGATACTAAGCTTCCAATAAAATTCTTGCATCATAATTTAGTCCTTTTTCGGAACATGGTCCTGACTTATCTCAATGTAGGACCTTCTTAGATGGGTGACCCGCTCACAACGATAACACGAAATAAATCTCTACCAACTACCGTTACGGTTTAGTATTACACAGTCATCAGAAGGAATGCGAATCTTCCATATCATAATATAACCTTCATGGTTTCACCCAGTCATTACTGTATTCCTTTGGCATAAGTGTTTATAATTGCTCTCTTACAGTTAAAGTGTCGGCCACCTCATTGGCCTTTCCTGATAGTAATAGTTCCTTACAATCAATGTCTTTTGAACCATCTTCAAATAAAATTTCTACCTTATTTCAAATCATTGCTCATGTGAAAATGATCTTCTTAAGTTCTGGTGAAAAATATCACCATTTTTTCATAAGTTATTATCTCAGTCTTTATATATGAACATTATCACGGCTGACTCTCGATCATGCATAGGACTCCTCTTATCTTGAGTCCTTCTTGATTTAAACAGTTTCGACCTTCATTAGTTTGATCTATACTTTCTCATGGTTTAACATGTGCCCCCACTTGGCATCATTATTATTACGTCATATTTCCTTTACCAAAATTTCTATTTGGAGAACTTAAATATTACCTCTCTTCTTTTAGAATCTTGAGGGTTATCCTTAAATCATTCCTCCTGTATTCCATATGTACAGGGCATATAAAGATACCATATACTAATACTAGAACTATTGTCTATATAGTTCTGAAAACTTTCTCCACTGATCTTTAAAGGTTTTTGTTACCTTAATCCTTATAACTCCTACTGTTAGAACTCATAATGTCCCTATTAAGGGTGAAATGCCGCTCTTTCGGCATTCCCCCAGGGTTCATCTCAAGTTATCTATGTTTTATCCTCAATTCTAAAAAAAGTACTTACCTTCTTCAATAGATAAATCAAATCATCTACCCCTGATAAGGGTATCTATTCAATCATTCTCACCTTGATGGTTTATATATAGTTTCATGCTAACGTTCCTTTCCAAACTGAGATCAATCTATATGGCCTCTAAATGATAATAATGGTTAAATATTTTTCTAACAAAATTTAGTAATGGTATCAAGGATATTCTGGAAGATATTGGTCGCGTTCAACGTGAATTTCTTATTACTTATTTCTCTCCTTAAAGATACTAAGCTCCCAATAAAATTCGTGTATCATACTGAAAAATCTTTGACCCTCTCTATAAACTTTGATTGATCATTTGCATTAGTCAAACTATGTCCATTATAGCTTTAAAATTCCAACCTCATATATCTTAGATCGTTGTACTTCTTATTTCCAATTCACGATGGGGACAATCATATGCACACAAGATCTAGTAGTTCCCAAATGGGTTAAAACAGGTGTATTGGTGAAATTGGGTAGAAGGGTGCCTTTGATTATATTAGTGTTTTGCACAGTATTTTTGATGGTCATATTGAAGGTCCTTGCTATCGGTGCTTGATTAGAAGCAACCCCACTTCGGCTTGGTACCGCTGGTCTAATTGCTTTACACTCCTTCTTTAAATGGCCCACATGGCCACACTTGCAACCACACTTGTAACACGTAAGGCTTAAAGGTTTTCTATTAAAAGTGCATATCTGGAAATCGCTCACATAGTGCCCTACTTGTCCACAGTGGAAATAATTTACCCTGGGCATATGACAACCCCCTCTATGCTTTCTCACACATATTTTACAATCTGGAAGTGGGTACCGACTGGGATCCACTGAGCTGCCTGTCGCTCTGGCCAACACTCGATCCTTCCGATCTCGTAGCCTCTGGATTTCTTCTAACTTGGGATGATCGTCCCTTACCAATCTTGTTCGGAAGGTTCCCGCCAGTGGAACTTCCCTTATGACTATCAAGCCTTCTCTTTCTATACTCTCACTCTCTCTTTTCATACCTGCTCACTTCCTTTCTCCATAGTATTATCTTTCTGTACTAGGCATAGACACCCTATTTTGAGTCCATTGGTCCAGCCCCTACTGAAACCTTCTTGCCTTTATCGCTTCAGTATTTATAAATTCTGGCACGAATCTCGATAACTCGGTAAATTTTTCTTCATACTCTGCTACGCTCAAGCTATTCTGCTTCAGTTCTAAAAAATTTAGCTCCATCTTGCCCTCTATGGAACTGGGAAAATATTTCTCCAAAAAAAAACTTGGTAAATCTGGCCCGAGTCATTACTCCATCCTCTTATATATTCTTTCTAGACTCCCACTAATAATTTGCCTCTCCCTTTAGTAAGTAGGTAGCAAAAATAGTTTTATGATTCTCCGCTACCTGCATAATCTCAAAGGACTTCTCTAATTCCTTCAGCTAGGCCCTAGCTACCATAGGGTCGGCTGTTCCCTCAAACTCGGGAGGTTTCAATGATTTAAAGGCTCGAAAGGAATTGGCCATAGTGTGTTAGGGAACAGGTGGTTGTCGCGGGTTTGGGTGGCGATCTAAATTCTGCCTCAACAAGTCCATAAATTGATCCATGGGATTTACTTCCGGGTCACCTTCCTGGTTCCCGGTGTCTTGGTCGTTTTCTTCTTTGTAATGCTCAGTATCATGTTCATTAATATCTTCGGGGGTATCTCCATCTGATACCATCTGGTAACATCCCCAAATCCCGGGTCAGGAATCTGGTTTGTCACGATCAACTTTACAAATCCTTTTTCAAATATTTCCTTTATAATTCTCATCAACACAATTACTCAATCTCGACCCCTTCCTTTTAAACACACACATTTTGTAGTCTCATAGAATGCATCGATACAATACTGAACCATAAAAATACGGTGATTCAACAATTATGATATTCTTCCAAATATCCCTTCTAGATATGCTACTGATCATTACTTATAAATGAAGTATAATCAACAGTCCAATATAGACTTAACCCAAGGTTATAACAATTTATATGATTTAACTTAAACAAAACATGTTAGGATAACTAGTCGCCTCTCAGCTTAATCCTTCACCTCAAGCCAGTCATATGAACTAATAGATATCACCAGCTTCCTTGCTACTCGTCGATGGTATGGCCATATTGCTATCTGTGGGGTTGGAAGATGAAACAACAAGAATGAACAAATAATGCCCAGCAAATTCTACCAGTAACTATCAACTTATAAAAATAGAATATACCTCAACAGGAGTAATAGGGAAAAATAATTAGACCTTTATACCCTTTAGATTGTTCCACAACCTCAACATCTTTCATAAACCTCAAACCATTTTATAATTCTCCAATAGTTCAAGTTACTACATGATAAATTTTGTATTCAATCAATCTTTAATGTATCATTATCCAGCACTTAGTTTGACTATAATTTAAAAACAACAATTACGCATTCCCTCTTTCCACAACAAACATCAGTTTCAAGATGTTACATTACCAAAAAATCTCAAGATATAAAACTATTTATATATTTTGTTCGTTTTCAGCATTTATCGGTGACAATTCAATTTAAAATATTTTAAACATTTCTTTTCCGAGGGACTGGGACTTTCAACCAACTGGATCTGATCAGTCATTTCAATCATGTCCTTCCGAGGAACCTTTTTACTACTATTAGATGGACAAGAACACTTTTCGAACTTGACCCTTATGATGGACAAGAACACTTTTCGAACTTGATCACATCTTTTGGCAGCACATGGGTCAGAAATAAAAATGGCTGGACCGACTAGACACGACCACTTACGCAGAAGTACCGTCTTTCCGATATTCTCAATCCACGGTACTGACATTCATGTTGATTGTTATCTAGTTTTAATAGTATGTTGACCAATCCAGTCGCATCTTCTAGGGCATCATGTATAATGATTCCTGCACTAACCGAGTCCCATGCATTATAAAAGAATCTTTACTTTTCATTTTAATCCATTCATGACATTCCATGTTTCACATTCCACATTTACCTCTCAATCTTTTCTATATCAATCACATCATTCTTATCTCTTTATTCTCATTATTACTGTTATTTATCTCAACAGTCATCACATTAATTGTTATCCATTAAGGAATATTATTAATCAAAGAACATTCTCGATTTGACCAGGAAGCCTTTACCATTGCTAAGTTATTTAATAATCTCTTACTCTCTGATTTAAAATAGTTCTTTTAGAATTCGGCCTTTATTTGGATATTAAATAAGATTCTGTAACCAAAATCTCAAAATAATTATACTAAAGAAAATAAATTTATTAAAATAATTATTTGTTGTCGTTTAGTCTTTATTTACCAAAGTCCATCTTAAATCCTTCATTATTCCCAAAATGTTTCGAAGAATAGATAGATAATGAATTTATGACTACATCATCTTTATGAGTTTAGGTTGTGATAAACTTGTTTGTTATTCTCCTTCTGGTATTTAATAAGATTAAATACTTCAAACTCTGATAACTGAGAAAGGAATAATATACAATCGTATAATATTCAAAGGAAAAATCTTCGAACTAAGATGACTACTGTCAGAAGAAAGGTCGGCTTCCGGTCGACATAACGAGAACATAAATAATTAGCTAATAACTTTCTCGTCCATTTGAATCCACTTCACTTAATTACTCTTCCCTATTCCAGGGATTCACAAGTCCTTATACATACATATCTTAGGGGAGTCGTTCATATCTCGAAAAAATTCTCAACTAATATCTAGTCTATGCATATATATATATATGAACACTTTATAATGAACAGTATCATAAAGTCGAGAAGTTAACAGTTAAAGGATAGAAGTCTTGCCTCAATGATGCGAATGCAAATGCAACGGCAATTGCGAATATGACTGTGAGGGTCCTGGGTTGGTACTATAACCTATGAACAATATCATATAACTAGGGATTAGTCCTCAATCGCTTAAGAAACTGAGCTTTACTCATGCAAATCCTAACTCTCGCTTCTACGCTTAAGGATTAACATTAGTCGCTCGAGTACCCTTGGCTCCACAATTTTTATAAAATTGTCGCTAAATATTTTAAGGCAAATCATTCACAAGGACCTTACTAAATGCCTAATATTCTTTACATAATTGTTTCGTCTTCCGATAAGTCATTTAGGGGCCATAAACATGGTCTCAAAGTTACTCGCGGGGTAGGGGTTCATTCACGAAAGGTCGTTACTTAAAACGGTCGTTGCTCCTAAATCGTAAATCGGATTTAAGTGAACCACATATCAAAATGAAGCTTGAAACATTAAATATCTAATAATGGAAATGGTGAGTTCATAAGAGAAGGTGTTAGGGTTCAAAAGTTATGTACAAAATAGTCTCTAGTAAAACGGGCATTACGACGGTTACAAACTAACGATTTCCCGGTTTTCATTATGTTAAAACCTCTTAAAGCCAAGCAAATTAACAATACCACTATCTTTACAATATAATCCATTCATATTATATCAATAACATGCCACCAACAAACATCCATCAAGATCTAACCATTTATACTCCAAACTCCATAAACAAGCATGTTCTTGAACATAACTTAGGACTTCACTTAAAACTTAATCATAGTAAAAGGGTGGATAAGTGGTATACCTTCCTTGAATCCTTAAACACACTAACAAAAGCTTTTAATCCTTAAGAGAGCCTTGATCTATATTTATCATGTTTAAACTTGCAAAGGAGTTCAAGAAATAAGTTAGAATTTTCGGAGTTACCATTAGTCCGCTTGAAAGAAATGAAAAAATGAGAGTTTTATCATGCTTATCTGGATGAGTTTTGTGAATAAGAGTTATAGGAAATCTCAATACCTTTCCAAAGATATATAAAACATAATATTTGAGTAAGAATCGAAGGAGATAGAGAAGTTTTAAGGTGCTGCCTTTATTTTGGCCTAGAGCAAGGGTGGAGAAGGAAGAAGATGAAATGCTTTGTTGCTTGCCTTGGGAAATGAACTAACTCACTTGGTTGTTAATACCTTGGTGGGTAAGTGTTTAAAACACTTGGATGATATTCATTCTTGAATAAATATCTACTTGATTTGTTTACATCATCTTGATGATCTCATTTCCATGCCACATGTCTTCGTCTCATGGTTTGATGATGTCACCTTGTTTCTAGTCCACTTGTTCAATCCCCTTTGCTTCTTATACAAGCTTGTTCCTTGATCATTTATTTGTTTTATAGTTCTTTTAACTCTCATTCTCGTTGATCATTTGAGGGATCATATTTGGGATCTTATTACTTGGGTTTCACTAATCCTTTCTTAATATATCATATTCCTTTAATGATCCTCTGTTATAATCCTTGAATTGAATTCCTTTTAATCATGTTACCTTATACTTTATTCCTTCGTTGTCTGGTGGATTTTCGGGAAAAATCAAAGTGTTCGAATTCGAATTCTGACGACTTTTACATATACTCATTTACTTTATGGAATACTAATACGATCTCAGAATTTCCATAACAGTACTCCTAAATAGTGTGGTCTCATAATTTTCTTAATCAGCACAATCAGCAAAAAGTTACTATTCATCAGGGTTTTAAAAAATCCAAAAATTGGGGTTACTACGATAACGACAAGTCATTCTACTTGTAGAGAACTGGAGACCTCAACAAGTCATTAACACATGTAGAGAACTCAAGATATCGATAAGTCATATATTTATCGATATGTGATATCTATGCAGAACAAAAGATATCTCGACAAACTGAAAGGAATATGTCCTAAGTCCAATCATGTATGAGAATTTAGGAATAACTTTTATGTAATCTGTTTTGATTTCATTGATATTAATAAAAGACTTGTTTTGTTTTTATTACGGGCTTTATCTATTTAAGTGTTTAAATAAGATATACCATAGTTTAGAGTAAAGCTTTTATGGATTATGATGAGATCATAATAGTGAGACCTAAAAGATGATAACTCTAAACTTAAATAGTTCCTGGTCGTAGGATTACTAACTGGTAATTAATAATCCGCAAAGATCGGTACATACTATGCTTGCTTCATTATGAAGAATGTCTGTTCTCATAGACATTTGTGTGGTGACACTATAGCTTGTATGTAGGTGCTTATTATAGAATAAGTTCACTGAACATGACTCGCCCAGCTGAACAACTAATGGAGTTCACTCACGTGTTAGCAGTTGTTCACATAGTGATAGTTGTACAAGTATCCTTAGACTTGAGATCATCATAGTCATCTTGTGTACACTGAACTATGCTTTGGTTTAGTTCTTAGTCTCCAGGGACAATTATTAGGCCTCTACTGGGTATAGGAATTTGTACACGAAGATAGTGTATGATCAATAAAGGATCTACCCCTTCCAGTGAAGGAAGCGAATGTTCAAGGCTGATCCACTTATGCTAGTTCAGGAATCTCTGGCCAGAGTAAATGAAATTAGAAAGGAGTTTCTAATTTGCATAGAACTACGCATAGTAAATGGTAAGCAAGTGATTGAATTAGATAGGCTTGACACGAGATCCATGCCTTGTATTTAATCGGGACATTGTAGGGTAGAAGGAGTTTATTGTACGGTAATTATTCACTGAATAGGTTCTTGGTATTCTAAGCAGTGAATTCATATTATCCGGATAGTCGCGATATGCTGAGAAGTATCCCTCACGATGTAGAATAAATGTGATTAATTAATTAATCATATTTAATAAATTAGAGAATTTATATAAATAATGATAAAATAGTTTTATTATTATTTATTTCTACTACCGGCTTAATATTGAACCTACAGGGTCACACCATAAAAAGAGAATGATTTAATGGTGGAGGAATTAATTAATAATGGCTGATAATTATTTATTTATGAAATAAATAATTAATTGGAAAATTTAATAATTGATTAAATGAGATTTAATTGATTATAAATTAATTAAGAAAAGTTCTTAATATTATTAATTAAAGGATTTAATTTTTGGAAATTAAATCAAGAGAGAGAATTATTTCTAAAGTGTTTAGAAAAAGGATTAATAATTAAAAGGTGTTTTAATTATTAATGAGAATAATAAATGGGATAATAATAATATTATTTATGGGAAAATTTCAGCTGAAAATTTGCCTATAAATATACTATTATAGACCCTATTTTTATTGAGAAACCCAAAAACCCAAAAGTTTTAGAAAACCAAATTCTCTCCGCCTCCTCCTCCTCTCTAACGTCGTTTTCTTGGTGGATACCGGTGGAGTGCTTCACGTTTGAGGAGCCGCTGCTAAGGATCTCCGAACGTTGCTTTTGGATCGCATATTAAAGGTTAGTAATCGATCCCTATGTTTTTACCACGATTTATATGCTTTTATTTGGATTTTATGTGTGTAAAAGTGTTTTGTCATGCCTCCGCTGCGATTAAAATCCAACACAAACAACTTCATAATTGTTGTGCATATGTTGTGTACTTGATGATTTCATAAACAAAACATCTAAGTATATTTTACTTAGTGAAATTATGTAGCACTCGACGGATAAGAATTATAGTCCCGACGGATAACTCATTATAGTCCCGACGGATAACTCATTATAGTCCCGACGGATGATTAACTTATTATCCATCGAGTGAGTAGCTTATGTAATAATAAGTTTGTAGCACAGTTATGTATGCACCTTTGTATAGAATCTGTAGTAGCATATAAGTCATGTTGACTTTAACTAGATATGCAGAATAGGTTGATTAATTGTACATAAATGATGTCTTGTAATTCTGCATAAGTGAAATAGAGTCAAGTGCCAAAATAGCTACCGACGGATGATTAACAAAGCCATCGACGGATGATCAAATGACTACCAACGGATTTTTAATATAGCAGTCGACGGATGATCAATTAAACCATCAACGGATGTTCTGATAGTCGACGGATGATCATATGAAGAATTCAAACAGCAGTTGAACAGTGAAAGCTGACACACAGCCGTCGAGATGTATACAAACACACTGTGGAAGCCCATTAACTGGGTAATAGAGGACGAAAAGCAGCAAAGCTTAAGACTGATAGTTTTTACATTTGTTCAGTCTTTTTGACTTTGTAATCTTGGTATTATATAAACCAAGAGAGTAGCAAATAGAAAAATAACTGAGATAGCTGAGAAACACAAAAACAGAGAAATCTTTGTAAGCAGAATCTTTAGCATTTCCTGTATTCTCAGTAGTTCAATTTGTAAGCAGCTGTGAGCATTCTTGCACACAGAGTCCTCTCGATATATAATATATATCTCTGGTGGAATTATTTAAATCCACCAGAAAGTTTTTAAAGACTCTTGTTTTTAATTACTTATGTTTTGATTCAATTAAGTTTACATTCCGCATTGTGCTAATCAAAACAAATATATCTATAATCGAGTTGAACATTTTTATTTCGAGAAAAAGGTTCAAGAATTCCATTCAACCCCCCTTCTGTAATTCTTTCTATATTGTTAAGGGACTAACAATTGGTATCAGAGCAAGCTCTTAATCTACAAAGAGTTTAAAGATCAAAACAATTCAGCAAGATGAACAAGAAAGATGTTGGAGTCAAGATTCCTTTTCTTGATAAGGATAATTACCATCATTGGAAGGTAAAGATGCATCTTCATATGCTTTATCAAGATGAGGCCTATGTGGACTGCATAGAAAGAGGCCCTCATGTTCTAATTAGAGCTGCAACAGGAAACGAGCCATCTGTTCCAAAGCCAAGGCATGAATGGTCTGATCCTGATATTGAACAAGTCAGGAAAGATAAAAAGGCCATGAACATTCTGTTCAATGGTGTTGATGCAGACATGTTTGATAACATCATCAACTGCAAAACTGCCAAGGAAGTTTGGGACACAATACAGATAATTTGTGATGGCACTGAGCAAGTAAGAGAAAATAAAATGCAGCTCCTGATTCAGCAATATGAGCATTTTCACAATGAAGAAAGTGAGTCGCTCACTGACATTTTTAGTAGATTCCAAAAACTACTAAATGCTCTTAAGTTGCATGGAAGATTCTATCAGACTAAAGACTCCAATCTGAAATTTCTCAGATCTCTTCCAAAGGAATGGAAACCAATGACAGTCTCATTAAGAAACTCACAAGATTATAAGGAGTTTACTTTGGAGAGACTGTATGGCATTCTGAAGACCTATGAGCTTGAGATAGAGCAGGATGAAAGAATGGAGAGAGGAAAGAAGAAAGGAGGATCCATTGCACTAGTTTCTAATCTGGAAAAGAAGAAGGAAATGAAGATGGAAGCTGTAGAATCAACTTCAAAGGTCTGTGAGAATAAGGGTAAGGGGCTAGCTGCAGAAAGTGAAGAATCATTGAGCCAAGATGACATGGAGGACATTGATGAGCACCTAGCATTTCTTTCAAGGAGATTTGCCAAGCTCAAGTTCAAGAAGAACTTTGGAGCAGCCAAGCTAAATAGAAACATGGTGGATAAGTCAAAATTCAAATGTTTCAAATGTGGCTTGGCAGGGCATTTTGCAAATGAGTGTAGAAAGTCAGATTCCAGTAAGAAAAGGTTTGATCTGTGGATTATAAGCAAAAATACTTAGATCTACTCAAACAAAAGGAAAGGGCTTTTATTACACAAGAGAATGACTGGGCAGCAGATGGTGTGAATGAAGATGAAGATGTCAGCTATGTCAATCTAGCCCTAATGGCCAAGTCTGATGAAACAGAGACAAGTTCCTCAAGCAATCAGGTAATCACTACAAACCTTGCACATTTATCTAAAGCTGAGTGTAACGATGCCATAAATGACATGTCTACAGAATTGTATCATTTACGTGTTACACTTAAGTCCCTCACCAAAGAAAATGCTAAAATCAAAGAAAACAACTTGTTTTTAAGTGAGAGGAATAATGTGCTTGAGTCTCAGTTTGTTGAGTTTGAGAAACTAAAAATTGAGTGTAAGATTGCCAAGGAGGAATTAACCGAGTCCTTGAAAAAGGAAGAAATTTTAAAGAAGCAGCTCGAGCGTGAACAAGAGGTGATTAAAGCATGAAAAACATCCAGGGATGTTCATGCTCAAATCACCAAAGTTCAAGGAATTGAGTCTTTTTGTGATGAAGCCTAGAAGAAGAATAAAGAGAAACTATAACCTATTTTGGTAGATGGATTGTTGACAGATGTAGACTCGACGGATGATGAGGACTATCCGTCGGATAACAAAAAGTGTTATCCGTCGAATGATGAAAATCCTCATCCGTCGGCTGTAAGCAAACCCATTAGCAAAGCCAAATTAATCAAGCTAAATGAAAAGTATGGGTCTGTTTCCAAGAACTTTATTTCAGGAGAGTCAAGTCAAGCTAAGAAAGGGAAAAAGGATAATGTTGGTCACATGACTGTCAAACAGTTAAGTGACAGACTTGAGAAAATAGAGGTAAAAACAGAGACTAAAAAGAAAAACAATAGGAATGGTAAAGTAGGGATTAACAAACACAATAACTACACACCTGATAAATATGCTCCTAGAAAAATCTGTGTCAAGTGTGGTAGTGTAAATCATTTGTCTGTTAATTGCAAATCTTCCATGCCTACTCCCATGTCTGTTCAGCCTCAATTTCCTAACATGAATGCCATGCCTCCCATGCCTGTTAATGCTATGCCTACACAGAATATGAATGCACAGTTTGCTAATATGCCATTTGCACCTAATCCATATTATGTTGCATACAATATGCCTCAAATGCCATTTAGCATGCTTTACTGGAATAACATGTTTTCACCAAGCATGCCATTTCTTGTTAGCCATAACATGCATGATAATTCTGTTGCATTCAGTGGTTTCAAAGGTACAACCCAATTGACTAAGGAAGAATCTGAAATTCCTATGTCAAATGAGATAAAACTTAAGAAACAGAAGAAAAAAGCTAACAAGGCAGGACCCAAGGAAACTTGGGTACCAAAATCAACTTGATTTGATTTTGATGTGTGCAGGGAAACAGAAAGAATCTTTGGTACTTGGATAGTGGCTGTTCAAGACACATGACTGGTGATTCTACCCTGCTCACAGAGTTTAAGGAGAGAGCTGGCCCAAGTATTACTTTTGGAGATGACAGCAAAGGTTATACTGTGGGATATGGCTTGATTTCAAAGGACAATGTCATCATTGAAGAGGTTGCCTTGGTGGATGGTCTCAAACACAATATGTTGAGTATCAGCCAGCTTTGTGACAAAGGCAACTCAGTAACCTTCAACAAAGAAGCCTGTGTTGTGACTAATAATCAAAACAACAAAGTGGTTCTCACTGGTGTGAGAAGAGGAAATGTGTACCTAGATGACTTCAACTCAACTAAAGCAGAATCCGTAACTTGTCTTCTCAGTAAAGCAAGTCAAGATGAAAGTTGGCTATGGCATAAAAAGCTATCCCATTTAAACTTCAAGACCATGAATGAGCTGGTAAAGAAAGAACTAGTAAGAGGCATTCCTCTAGTGGAATTTACAAAGGATGGACTGTGTGATGCCTGCCAAAAAGGGAAGCAGATCAAAGCATCATTCAGGAAGAAACTTGATTCAGCAATTGAAGAGCCTCTGCAACTGCTTCACATGGACCTGTTTGGACCAGTCAATGTATTGTCAATTTCAAAGAAAAGATTTTTCCTAGTAATTGTAGATGCTTTTTCAAAGTTCTCTTGGACATATTTCCTAAAGTCTAAAGATGAGGCTAGTGAAATCATCATCAATCACATAAGGCAAGTTAACAATCATCCTAATTTCAAAGTTAGAAGAATCAGGAGTGACAATGGAATTGAGTTCAAGAACTATGTCATGAGAGCATTTTATGAGGAAAATGGAATCTTACATGAGTTCTCAGCAGCAAGGACTCCACAACAGAATGGAGTAGTGGAAAGGAAGAACATATCACTTATTGAAGCTGCAAGGACAATGCTTGAAGAATCAAAATTACCAACATATTTCTGGGCTGAAGCTGTAAACACTGCATGCTATACTCAGAACATCTCTCTGATTAATCAAGCAAGATGCATGACTCCTTATCAATTGTTCAAGAACAAGAATCCAACTCTAAACTTTCTTCATGTCTTTGGCTGTAAATGCTATATTCTGAGAAATCAAACTGATCAAAATGGGAAGTTTGATGCTAAAGCAGATGAAGGAATTTTTGTTGGATATGCTGTTGGTAAAGCATATAGAGTCTACAATCTAAGAACCAACATTGTTGTGGAATCTATACATGTTGTGTTTGATGATAAAAAGATTGAAGGACTGAAAGATGGAGATTACCATGAGAGCCTCAAATTCGACAATATTGAGATGGTCAGTGATGAAAGTGATGATGAGAGTGATCAAGAAACAGTGTCTAAGGATAATGCAGACAAATCTACCACCAATGAAGCACAAAACTCAACATCCGTCGAGTTACATAATGCTTCATCCGTCGGAAGGCAATCTGTGTTATCCGTCGGAAGACAACCCGCCTCATCCATCGGTACTCAAAATTTACCATCCGTCGGGTTATCTAAAGGATCAGGAAGTCAAGGTAGATCACCCATAGAAAGTACCCCTTTCTCAAATCAAAGATCCTCAAACTCAGGGGGAGTTTCTAGTAATCAAAACTCAATCACACATCAAGACAACATTGAGGTCTCTTCATCTAGAGCTAATCTACCTCAACCAAGGAAATGGACAAAAGATCACCCCTTTGAACTGATTATTGGTGATGTTTCTTCTAGAGTTCAAACCAGGAGAGCAACTCAAGAAGAATGTCTATACAGCAGCTTTCTGTCAAAGGAAGAACCAAAAAAGGTAGAAGAAGCCTTGTTAGATCCTGATTGGATTTTAGCTATGCAGGAGAAGCTAAACCAATTTGAAAGGAATAAAGTATGGAAGCTGGTACCCAAGCCTAAAGGAAAGAATCCAATAGACACCAAATGGGTATTCAGAAACAAGATGGATGAAAATGGCATAGTAGTAAGGAACAAATCCAGATTGGTTGCTAAAGGCTATTTCCAGCAAGAAGGAATAGATTTTGATGAAACATTTGTTCCTGTTACAAGACTTGAAGCCATCAGAATCTTCTTAGCCTATGCAGCCCATGCCAATTTCAAGGTCTATCAAATGGATGTCAAAAGTGCCTTTCTGAATGGAGATTTGGAGGAAGAAGTGTATGTTAGTCAACCTCCTGGCTTTGAAGATCCAAATTTTCCAGAGTATGTCTATTATCTACTGAAAGCACTTTATGGACTGAAGCAAGCACCTAGAGCCTGGTATGACACTTTATCAAAGTTCCTTTTGAAAAATCACTTCACAAGAGGTACTGTAGATAAAACTTTATTTTTCAGAAATGTCAATGGCTCTAGCATACTTGTTCAAATTTATGTAGATGATATTATTTTTGGCTCTACAGATGAGAAACTTTGTAAAAAGTTTGCCAAACTGATGCAAAGTAAGTATGAAATGAGTATGATGGGAGAACTAACTTACTTTCTTGGTTTACAAGTTAAGCAAGTTAGTGATGGAATATTCATTAGTCAAACTAAAAATATTTTTGATCTTTTAAAGAAGTTTGATCTAATGGATTGCACATCTGCAAAAACTCCCATGGCCACTGCAACTAAGCTTGAATTAAACACTACTGAAAAGTCTATGGATATTTCAAGCTATAGAGGCATGGTTGGCTCACTTCTGTACTTAACAGCTAGTAGGCCAGATATAATGTTTGCTACATATTTATGTGCTAGATTTCAAGCTGATCCTAGAGAATCTCACTTGATAGCTATTAAAAGATTTTCAGATATCTCAAGGGAACACCAAAACTTGGCATTTGGTATCCTAGAGATTCTGGTTTTGATCTAACTGGTTATTCAGATGCAGACTATGCAGGTTGTAGAATTGACAGAAAGAGCACAACAGGAACTTGTCAATTTCTAGGAAACAAGCTTGTGTCCTGTTTCAGTAAAAAGCAAAATTCAGTTTCTACTTCTACAGCTGAAGCTGAATATATTGCTGCTGGCAGTTGCTGTGCACAGATTTTATGGATGAAAAATTAATTGCTAGACTATGGTTTGCAAGTTGAGAGGATTCCTATTTTCTGTGATAACACAAGTGCAATTGTCATCACTAAAAATCCAGTGCAACATTCAAGGACAAAGTGCATAGACATCAAGTACCATTTCATAAGGGAACATGTAATGAATGGTACTGTAGAATTACATTTTGTTCCAAGTGAGAAGCAACTTCCAGATATCTTTACCAAGCCACTGGATGAATCCACCTTTTCAAGGTTGGTAAGTGAGTTAGGTATGCTTAATAACTCTTGAATTTATCTGAGTTATTTTTCAAGTTGAAATGTAGCCAGAAATTTAGCTGATTTTTAGTCTTGGATGGAATTTTGGTCAAGTCAAAATTTGCATCTCGACGGATGACCATTATCCATCGAGTTGAGTCATCCGTCGATATACTATTTGCAAATAAAAATCAATTACTTTTCTGGAATCTTTTAAAACTCGACGGATAACAGTTTATCCTCATCCGTCGAATTGTCTAAATCTTAACCGTTAATTCCCTGAACATTATCCATCGAGTATACTTACAGTTTGTAAGCATTACACGACGGATAATGGGTGGAATTTTTACAGTTTATTTTTAAAACGGCTATTTTAGGCAATTTCTATTGGGTAATTTACTTTTCTTTATTATTTTCATCCGTTGTTTTTGAGATAGTATAAAAGCTTATTTCATTCTAATTATTTTCTTTTATCATTCTCAAATTCAACTGCTTTTATTTCCTTCTCTCTCAAGCAAATATTCTCCTTCTCTTCAAGCTTTCATTCTCTAACAATGGAACCTGTAGTAAAGATTATGTCTCAGACTGGGTTCATTTATGAGAAGAACAACTTCACTGCTTTGGTCAATAAGGGTATTCAGCAATCAGAAGACTATCACAAGATGATGGACTTCGTGAAGAACTGCAAGTTAAGTTATGCCATTCTTGAATCACCCATAATTTTCTGTGAAGTTGTTGAAGAGATGTGGACCACTGCAATCTACAACTCTACTGACAAAACCATCACTCTAACTATCAAAGGTAATGAGTTATGTATCAATAGTGATGTGATAAAAGCATGTTTCAAAATTCCAGATGATAATGTAACTTCACCACACAATGACACTTATATTATCAATATGCTTAATTCCATGCATTATGCACTTCCTACTACTAAGCTAAGTGATATTAGAAGATTAGGTCTTAGGAAGGAATGGAGTTTCATGTGTGATGTTGTGACTAAAGTTTTCTCTGGAAAAATCAGTAATTTTGATTCTGTGAACATTTCCATGCTATAAATGCTAGTTACAGATAAATTTTACAATTTCAGTGACCTTGTCTTGTATGAGTTAGGTTTTAAACTAGGTGAGTTAGCCAAAAGGGGAAAGAATGTATATTATGCTAGATTTTTCATGATATTGGCTAATCATCTTTGTCAAGAGATTGTACTTGAGAACCCAAACAACAAATTAGCTTGTTGGGTTCAAGAGAGAAGAATCATTGCAGATTTGAACAGAGCCAGCCATCATAGGGATGTGCCAATGTTCTACTTTCCTGTAATGCAGACACCTCAGGTAAGTGAGGTAAGTTCATCCATACCCTCAACTATTCAAATCTCCTCAATTTCTTTGAGTTCAGGAGTACCTATGGCAACTGTGACAATGACCAAACAGTTGCCTACCAAAGCTGCCAAAACAACTGTAATTTCTAAATCCAAGTCAAAGAAAACCCCCTCTGGTATCTCTCAAAAGGTACCAGTTGAAAAATTTACCAAAGCCAAAGAGGGGAGTGTGAAGGAGGGTCAGTTAGGTGAGGGAAGGGGTGAACATCAAAGAAACCCCAAGGATAAGGTTGGAGAGTTGAGTGAATCCCAGCCTAGCCACACTGCAGTTTCCCAACAAACTGCAGTGCTTAAAAAGGACAAAAGCTCACTTCTAGCTGCATCCTCCCAAAAGGATGTGGCTATTGAACAAAGCTCTCATCCAAGAGCACAGGCCAAAAAGGGTTAGGGACACAAGCTCACCCCAAACTTACACAAGAAAGAAGAAATCTAAAACCATTGGGGATGCACAGGGCACACACACAGTGCAAACTGGTACTAAAGACACAATCCCTGCACTTTCTCAAATTCAGTTTGATGTGGCTCCAATAAATGTGGAGTCACAGCCAAAATCTCTTATAATAGAAACATCTGAAACACCATACTCACCAACAAACTCTCTGGAAGTGGATATGATAAACACTTCAATTCCTGATTCCCCTTCTTTAACTCTGTTGGGGAAGCCAAAATCTAGTGCAAGTGAGCATCATCTTTTAGATGATTTGTTGGCTCACTTGCCAATTCTTTCAGATACTATTGTGACATCTGTGCCTCAAATAACTTTAATCAACACAGAGTCAACAATAGTTTCTCTTCCCACCTCATTCATTTCTACTCTCTCGATGGATATTGCTCATCCGTCGAGTAGTGATTGTATCCCGACGGATAAGCTTAACAGCAGTTATCCGTCGGATAGCTTTACCACTCACCCGATGGATATCACTTATCCGTCGAGTATCTCTGCACAACTTCAAACTTCAATTATTTCTAGTGCAGAAGATTTAGTGGTAATACAGTCACTCTTAGGACTGAGAGAGGAGAGTGCATTGAGTGAGAGGCTGGGTTGCTCCCAGGCAAAAGGAGAGGAAAAGAGTGAATCTCAGCAATCCATTTATTCAGGATTGGCAAAAGTGAGTGAGAGGAGTCCCACCTTAGTAGGTGAAGGTGAGGGTGTGAGGGTGGGGAGCCAGGGTGAGACCCTGATACAACAAAAGAGAGATTATGAGAGAAAGGCAGGTACAGGAGAAATAAGGGTGGATCCAGCCATTGCTAGTGAGTCAATGATTCTGGATGATGCTGAAAAGGAAAGACAATTTCAGCAACATTACAAAGCTGAAATTGATAACATTTCCTTGGATGCTGACACTTTTACTCATCCTGTGTCAGCCTATCAATTGTTGGCTGCTCAGGGCAATGTGGAGGCAGAACAGACTTTGAATTTAGTACACACCTCAGAATATCTTCAAAAAGATAAAGCTGCTGTCAATAGGATGCCTTCTCAAGCTGGTGAGCCATCTGAAGAATTTGGAGTAAATTCTAATGATGATGACTCTGATTCTTTTGATGGAAGCATGAACTTAGGGGGAGATGAAGGCCCAAGTTCTGTTTCAAATTTACCTGGATGGGCATGGACAAAGGAATCTACACCAGGACAATTTGGTGTATCTTTGGTCAAGTAACTGATGGCTATTCAAAAGGCCCTTCAGGAAACTTCAGATGCTGGTACCAAGGCCATTCTTCAAGCTCACCTAGACTCTCTACATCTCATGAAGATCCAGCATTTAAGACAGAATCTGAGTGTGGATGAACTAAAAAGAGATATAGCTGACTTGAAAACTTATAATTCTGAGAAGCTGGATTCAGTAATGCCTTATGGTACCATGCAAGATCTATTACTGAGATTGAGTAAAGAATCAGATTCTGAAAAGAAGCTAGCCAAGCTGGAAGACAGAGTTCAAGTTATTGAGAATTCAGCGGCTATCCTTCTTCAAAATCAACAGACTCAGACAAATCTTCTCATGCAACTGGCTAAAGCACAAGGCCTAACTCCTCAACTTGATGATAACAAAAAGGGGGAGAGAGAATCAAGTAAGGGGGAGAAATGACCAACTGAGGGGGAGAAACTTCAAGTACAAATCAGCAAAGTAATTGTACCTTCAATTACTGTCTCCAAGCCAATAGTTGCAGATGGTATAGATCTAATTAAAGCAGCAGCAGCAAATTTGAAAGTTGCTGAAAAAGGAAAGTTGAGTTTGATCAACTGGAATAAGATTGATGAGGAGATACAGAAAAAGTTTGAACTAGTCAAGGAGCCAGTTAAGTCAGCCATCCATCACTCTCATGTCAAGCCAATCAGTGTGAATGAGATGAGCATGAACTATCTGGAAAAAGGATAATCTTCCTGCATCAAGTCTACAAAGGCTGAAACAATTCTTAAACCAAGGGAAAATTATCCAAAATCATCTTGGAAGAACCCCATGGACACTGTGTATGAGACATCCAAGCCTGATTAAAAGAAGCTTCTGTCAAGATCTATTGTCTTCTATAAAGATCCAGCTGATTCAGCTTCAAAAAGGAGAATTGCTAAGATATTCAGAAATGGAAAGGAAATTTGTGTGGTAGCTGGACATCCACAATTTGCTCAAGCAAAGAAAGAAGAAAAAGCCAGATTAAAGCAGGAAAATAGGCAAGCTGCTCTAGATGCAAAGAAGTCTAAATAAAAGAAAGAACAGATTGCTATCTTGGCCAAGCTACATGCTGTAAATTCTTCTCAACAAATTCCCTCTCAACCATCTAAAGCTGCTGAATCAAAGAAGAAAATTGAAGAACAGAAGAAATCCCCAAGGAAGAAAGAATTGGCTAGAAGAACAAAAAGGAAACTGGATGTTGTTGACAAGGAATTGGAAGATCAATTTCCTAAGGAATCCACACCAGCTACAACTCAAGCATCAAAGCCCTCTGTGGTATTTGAAGACATAAGGGTGGTGGATCCCTACAGGAACATACATGGTGAACCTATTGTGCCAAAGGATGAGCCAATAGAGTGGGATAACATACCAATTCCTAACTTCAACTTACCAATCCTTAGCAAGCCAAAAAGGACAAAGTCAAGGGCAGTCAAGAAAGTGAAGCTGTCACCTCTCAAATCCAAGTCAGTAGTTAAAGCTCAACCCAAGGTCAACAGGGGAGACTACTTGTACTTGTGTGACATCAAAGAATTTTCAGATCTAAATCTGTATCTGGATGAACTGGATGAAGTAAGGGCAATTGATGCATACAGAAACCTACCTGAAAGGTTGGTGTTCAAGTACAAAGGAGGAAGGGAGATTCAGTGGCCACTTCACAGGATTCTTCAAGTAAGCCAAGTTGTGCTGATTAAAGTCTATTCATCCTTCAAGAAAAACTTTGGGTTCAATGTAACTGCAAGAAGACTAGTATTGAAGAAGATTGAAGAGCTAAGGAGTGTTAGAGCTAAGGATGCACTCCCAAAGACACTAATCATCCCATATACAGGGAGAAGAGTGCATCTAAGGCCCTACTGGCTGATGGAGTTCATGGATGATAAGGGTGTAAGAAGATTCTTCAGATTAGAAGACCAACTGAGTATCTCTAGCAATGAGACTCTCTTGGAAATGCAAGAAAAGCTAGATCTCTCAGAATCTGATGAACTGGAATTCCACAGGCAGCTCCAGAATCAAATTGAGGAAAATAACAGAAAGCTTGGAAGAAGATCCAGACCTTCAAGGAACTAGAAAAATCTGCTCAGGCTAGAGGAGCATCTTGAATTGACTGTGAGCCAAACCTTGTACATTTTGTTTAATTGAAGCACTTTCAATTTATCTGCTTATCTTTAAAGATGTATGCTCAGGATGTTTTGTTATCATCAAGTATCTCTTAATTTATGGCTACAATTCCAGTAGACATAAATTGGGGGATATTGTTGTGTATATATTATGTACTTGATGATTTCATAAACAAAACATCTAAGTAGATTTTACTTAGTGAAATTATGTAGCACTCGACGGATAAGAATTATAGTACCGACGGATAACTCATTATAGTCCCGACGGATGATTAACTTATTATCCATCGAGTGAGTAGCTTATGTAATAATAAGTTTGTAGCACAGTTATGTATGCACCTTTGTATAGAATCTGTAGTAGCATATGAGTTATGTTGACTTTAACTAGATATGCAGAATAGGTTGATTAATTATACATAAATGATGTCTTGTAATTCTGCATAAGTGAAATAGAGTCAAGTGCCAAAATAGCTATCGACGGATGATTAACAAAGTCATCGACAGATGATCAAATGACTACCAACGGATGTTTAATATAGCAGTTGACGGATGATCAATTAAACCATCAACGGATGTTCTGAAAGTCAACGGATGATCATATGAAGAATTCAAACAGCAGTTGAACAATGAAAGCTGACACACAGTCGTCGAGATGTATACAAACACACTGTGGAAGCCCATTAACTGGGTAATAGAGGACGAAAAGCAGCAAAGCTTAAGACTGATAGTTTTTATATTTGTTCAGTCTTTTTGACTTTGTAATCTTGGTATTATATAAACCAAGAGAGTAGCAAATAGAAAAATAACTGAGATAGCTGAGAAACATAAAAATAGAGAAATCTTTGTAAGCAGAATCTTTAGCATTTCCCGTATTCTCAGTAGTTCAATTTGTAAGCAGCTGTGAGCATTCTTGCACACAGAGTCCTCTCGATATATAATATATATCTCTGGTGGAATTGTTTAAATCCACCAGAAAGTTTTTAAAGACTATTGTTTTTAATTACTTATGTTTTGATTCAATTAAGATTACATTCCGCATTGTGCTAATCAAAACAAATATATCTATAATCGAGTTGCACATTTTTATTTCGAGAAAAAGGTTCAAGAATTCCATTCAACCCCCCTTCTGTAATTCTTGCTATATTGTTAAGGGACTAACAATAATTTATAATGCAGAAAAACTGATGATTCAAGATTATTAGTCAACAAACATTTCTATCACTAAATTGGAAAGACTACAAATGCAGTTTGAAGAATACAAGATCAAGGGCTAAGATTCACTATACAAAGGAGGGTCACAGACCTATTAGATTCTGCACAGATTTTCTAACATTGGAAATGGAAAATATACAAAGTAGCTTTAGAAACCATGTTAGTCCATTTTAGTACAAGTTTTGTAATACCGTGCATGTTGATCTATAAAGCATGTCACGGGTCCTTTGCTTAGAAGTAACAAACAGATCTAGGAAAAATTTTGTATTCTCTCTCAAGAATTGTATTTGAGTTCTTTTCTTTAAGAACACGGATTTGTAGCAAAACAAATTTGATTTAATACAAATCAAGTGAGTTTTTGATAATCTGCTTGTGTGTTTTTATTTAAGTATTTTATCACTCCAAGTTCTTACATTTGTTTTGTTCCAAATAGCCAAACACTTTCACAGTTAATTAAAAACCAAGAAAACACATTCACCCCCCCCCCCTCGTGTTGCATTTCATACCTAACAACTATTCTTAAACGACTAAGCAACTCTACCCTTTTGTTAAACACATTGACTTTATATATATAACCTTAACCATATCGCTCACATATACACATAATCACATTCATGATAATTAATAATCCTCAATTTGATATGTACTTACTTAAACTTGTACTTACATAAACACGAAGTTAAATACATAACACACGTATGCTATTCGTTTCTTTTTGCAAAGTATTTCACTTTAATATATCTATATAAGAATTCAAGGTTAAACAAAAAGGTAATCTTTTAATCTTAGAACCCTTTTGGTTTTATAATAATTTTGATAACATTTCCGCTATTTTTAATTATTTGTTAGGTCTCGCCGACACCAAACAATTAAAATCTACTACTAATTTATAACTATTTATCCATATATATAAAACTAATTATCACATAATTATTCTCACATTTACCAATATAACGTACAAGAAATTTACCATTCAAACAATCATTTTCAAGTACACCTTAATATTCATTTATTTAACAATATCAAATAGTGACCAAAACTTTCACGAATAAAAATTGTACATGATATATGTGTTTTACCTTAACCTATCATTTTATAATTCTAAACAACGATAAATCCCACTTCAATTCACCAAGTTACAATCTCAACAAAATATTTACTTTTGATCGATAACCTGTCGAGTTTAAACCCAATTGGTTATAGGGTTTTAATGGTACAACACATAATTGAATTGGGTAATAATTGTATGAATAGACAATTATTATCATAATTAGGTTGGATAAAAATTGATTGTAGATAGTTATTATATATCTTGGTCATAAAGTTGGAAGATCAGATATCAAGAAAGTAAGGCTTGTTTAACATGTATGGGAAGATTTGTTAAACAAGTATGGTAAGTCTTAATGGCTTAGTTTTGTGATGTCTATATAATTATAGTCATATTGTTTTTGACTGATAAAAAGAGGGTCTGAGATGTTGACTTAATTATTGCTCGAAAGAGGATGCTTAAGTATTGTTAGGCTTAGGTATCCTTGATTGGTTTGGAACACCATTGAGGTGTTATTATATGATTATATGCTTGAGGATTGTTTGTCTTAAGTTATATCGAGTTTTGGACACTATTGAGGTGTTATGTATTGATTATATTATTGATAATTTTTTTATTTAATAATACAAGTTGGGACGTGGTTTTTCACGTCATATATTGTTGTGTGTGTACTTAGCATTGGTAGATTGAATCTCGAATCGCTGAGGGTGTTCCTCCTGGTATCAGAGCCAAGGCTCGTGATGAATTAGGTTGAAGAAAAGCTCGAGATTCAATTGGTATGGCAGAATACGATGATGGATTTGATGACAAGAAACCTACAAAGGGGAAGGGACAAAGTTACTTGTGGTTTGGCGGTTAGCCCTTGCATTGTGGATTAATTTGTTCGAACTCGAGAAGGAAGAAGATATAAAAGATCATCAAAATTGTTTCAATGGCTTGATCAACCAGGTGAAAAAGTTGGATGATTATGTTGTTATTCTTCAAGTGTCCGAAGGATGAGAAAACAAGAATCAGGTGACTCAACAGATGGAAGGGCACTTATGGTGGTTGATACACGTGATTTGTAAATGGATATGCCGTTATGATGAAGAACGGTAATTTGAAGGTCACAATACGAGCATTTATGATTCTCAAAATGGAAGAATGAGATGAAGAGATTCTTGTTAAAGGGGAGGCATCGGCGAAAAACGTTGATGTTTTGATGGTTACCATTCAATCTAATATGGAGCATTGGGTTGAAGGGGATAATTGTTGGGGTTTGATAGGCTAGGCCCATCACGGCCTTGCCTAAACTGATAAACACACCCAATTTTATGGATTTTTACCTTCTTAGCCGCCTCCAAAGACCGGTTCGGTCGAGTTCGACCTGGCAAAGACATCTGGAACTCCGAGGTGGGGGTACTGACAAACTCATGTGGGGGTCCTGACACAACTTAGCCATCATGACCTCTACACTGACACCATCGCCACCCATATCAGTATGGAGGACAACTCTTGCACACTTCCCCACGAGCATGCGCCTTTCACATGCCTCAAACCTCTATAAATACCTAAAGAAGCAACAGATACAATGATCACAAATTTCACACACTTAATAAGCTCTGCATTCTCTCTCTGTAATTTGACTGGAATACTCATTCTTACTCCAGGGGTATCCCCGGAGATCCATATTTTTCAAAAATTGAACTAAATTTTAAGAAATATAATTTATAAAATCTAAAATATAACTAACTTTAACGTGCATTGCTTTTTTTTTAATGATCAGTCAAATTACAACCAATTATACATCGAATTTTACATAAACTCGAAACAAAATCTGAGAAACTAAATTTCGAAAATCTGAAAAATTCAAGAATAAATTAGATCTACTCGAATTCGAGTGAAGATCGAAGAAGAACGACCCACAAAATTGGTGAGAGTGAAGAGAGAATAATACCGAGAGAGAGAAATAAAACAGAGAGTTCGAAATTGTGTCCAACGAACTGGGGAGAAGAAGAAGGGAGTATGTGAACATATCGCAATGACAAATTTGTCCTTTTCCAATCTTTATTCACTATTTCCTGAAAATTTCACTATAAATTGCATAATAATTAGACTAGGGGTTTATAGATACGAAATCAAATTCTGGAACAAGTTCATTAATATATCTATCCCCTGATATTTTTAAAATATTTTTTGAGCATCTAATTTATTTTATACGAATATTATAAAATAATGTTCAAAAAGAGAAATAACATATATAACATCATGTTAAAATGCTCCAACACCAAAATAAATCAAAATATCATTTTCAAAAAGTCTCCAGGGTTATAGATAGATAAAAAAATAAAATTTCATGATTTAATCATACTTCAATGATTTTATAAAAATGTTTAAAGTCCAAATATTCTATATTTTTCACAAAATAAATATTTAAAAACATAGTAATCCTCACCGACCATAACATCAAACACGTACAAGTCACATAACATGTAGTCACATATCCCAATTAACCAAATTTCGTACTTTATCAGTTTCAGTATTTAATCTCGATTGTAACCACCTTTTTCTTTTTTATTAATTAAATAAGGATACAAATGAAGATCTGATTCTTATTACATTGTAAATAAATGTTCACATAAAACATGTAAAAACATAATATCACATATTATTCAACCTTATCATAATCCAATCATTTCCCCTTTTTCTTTATTACCACCTTAATCATTTTTTCAAATATAACGATAATTTCGAGCCATGTATCTATTAACGTACTAAATCATCTCATAACCAAATAGTATACTATAAGTTTTATAGTGATTCGTCAAACTGTACTAATATATATATATATATATATATATCTTTATTTTCTAATTCATAAAATTGCACCAAATCCAAATAATTCATATTTTATACACATAATATAATTCACAAAATTCCCGGATATTAGAATGACTGTAGTTGTAAAGCTCAAATCTTCTGATTTACACAACACCGCTTTCAAAAAATACTTGTGTGATTCGATTTACTAGACAATAATTTTAAATCCTATGTAGTGATGTTGGTCATATAATTTTATTTTTGGATGAAATTAAACCATTGTAAAAAATTATGTGCAAAGGTATTTTGGTCGAGCATTTTCTGATGAGTGTTTTCTGATTCATGATTTTTGTAGAGAGTAAGAGAGAGAGAGAGAGAGAAAGTAATTTGCAGAGATATGTACCGAATTAACAACCAGTTTGTGCGATTGCTCTGTTTAGGAGTTGGGGAAAGTAGTAGGGAATCACCGAGATGAAACTTGTGACAACAATTGGGATATGAACACATTAATTTAAGAGTTTTGAAAAGCTCTCGGAAATTTTGTAGTGCCGGTCGACGAGTTCCAAATCAAAAATGTCAGTTGTCCACTGTAAGCAGTCTCAAGCATCATGGCAAATAGATCATGATCCCTACTGACAAGACCGTGAGAAAGTGAGGTGGAGAGTTCATATCCCTACTGACAGGAGCTGAGAAAACGAAATGGAGAGTACAAAAGGCTGAGGCTGAGTAAGCAAAAGGAGAGTTCGTGAGGCTAATGAATTAAATCAGCGATGAGCGAATCGGAGAATGTCATGATCGGACGGGTCCAAGTTAAGGGATCGTGAAGGAGAGATTTAGGATCTAGTAAGGTGAATTCGAACCTCTATCATTTATAAATTAGAAAATATATTCTACTTATAATATGTTAAAAGATATTGGACTCGTCTCCATTATAAATTAGAATACTTATTCAACCTACAACATGTTAAAAAAATAATTTGATCCCCTCTCCCTTATAAGTTACGATAATTTTTATGCTTACAATATGTTAAAAGATAACTCGAACCCTCTCCTTTTTATAAATTCGAATTCATCTACTATATATATTAAGATAAAATTTCTTCTTTCTATATAAATATGAACCCATTTCCTTTATAAATTAGGCTACTTATTATACTTCAAATATGTTAAAAGATATTTTAATTATTAAATATTTAAATTTATGAAATTCTAGAAAAATTACATAAATATATTGAGAAAATCTTACAGAACCACCTAACACCTACTCTACTCTAATAAAACTTTTAATTATATGTCTACCCTGATAGATCGAATTATTGTCCAGTATTAATATGCACAATGTTATAATTCAAATTACATAACTTTTAATTTTATCTTATAAACACATATTCTACTTCGAATTGAACTTTTAATTAGGGGGGTGCTCAAATGAGAACCCATATTTTTGTGAGAACTGAGAACTAATCTCAGCCATTCAATTTATATTAATTTTTTTAATCTCCACCATATAATTTTTTTTATCTCTTGCCCTTCCTATTTTTTATTTCTTCTGGACCCTGATAATCATAGTCTTTCTCACTCATGTGTTTCTCTCTCACTCATCAACACCATCTTATTTTTCCAATTTAATTTAAAACCATTATGCAATCTACAGCCCCACTCCCTCTTATACTTAATATATACATAATACATACAAGTATATCTTTATTTCAAATCTAATTTTGACCTAAAATTGAAAGTTTGATAAAAAATCAATTGACGATTATGATTGCGACGGTAATGGTTAATATGTTGTCGTTGAAGATGGGGTGACAACATATATAAACAAATATGGATGCTTAAAGATCTGGTTGAGTATCAATTATGATAGTGATTTTATTTGAGTTTTAGTGATTTCAGTTAGACATTTTGTCATTTATGTTGATTTTTATATGACTTTGAGAATGAATTTTGGTGATTTTGAGACTTGTGTTTCTGAAGATCGTGTTAATGATAATGATTTTGGTGGTACTTGGATGTAGTCGCAGTGTGATAGTCAGTGATTAATGGTGATAATGTTGTAATCTGTAGGTGACCGGAAAAAATTTCCTGAAATGGTGACCGAAAATGATATGGTGATTATTATTTAGATCTGTTGATTTCTTTAAGATGTTGGTTATTTTCATGTGATTGGAAGGAGTGAACGAATTTGATGATCAGAACCCATATTTTTGTTAAAAATGTAAGGCTGAGATTATATCTCAATTCTCATAATAGTGGGGTTCTCATTTGAGTAAAACCCCTTTTAATTATATGTATTTCTTAGTTTCTCTATAAATTCGAACAATTATCATATTTTCAGTAGAACTTTTAATTATATGTCTTACCTAATAAAAGTTTTAACTATATGTCTTCCCAGTAAATTCAAAATCTTTCACCACCATATTATTCAAAACCTACTATACTTACAACTTTTAATTACATTTCATTCATAAAAATTCGAATTATTTTTCTCTATAAATATACGCACGTATTCTACCTTCAGTAGAACTTTAAATTATGTTTTAGAAACACCCATTCTATTATAAACATAACTTTCAATTCAAACACTCTATAAATTAACCACGTATTCTACTTCGAATAGAACTTTTAATTATGTCATACCAACACAAATTCTATTATGGATACACCTTTTATTTACACTCTCATAGAACCCGGGTGACGCACAGAGTTTTTTTAAACTTAATAGTCCCAAGATATAGATTCGATACTCAACCTCGAAGAGGTTGCATACCAGAGTCACGTCCAAGCCCCCGCGGAGGCTCTTGCCAACTAGTGATGGCTCACCAGACCTCCGAGGGAGGGCTCCGACCGACCAGAGACCTCCAGGGAGGCTCTAGCCGCCCAGGCGAGGCCAACTAAGCCTTCGGTCAAAGCTTTAATCGACTAGAAGCCCCCGGGGAGCCTCCAGTTGATTAAGAGGGGCCGACTAGGCCTTTGAGGAGGATTTTGGCCGACCATAATTCCCTGGGAAGACTCTAGCCGACTAGGCCTCTAGGAAAGGCTTAGATTAACTAAAGGCCCCTGAAGAGGCTCCAACCGACCAGGTCTCCGGGGAAGGTTCCGGCCGATCAAAGGCCCTTGAAAAGCTCCATCCGAATAGGACGAGATGACCTGGCCTCTGGAGATGACTTTGATCGACTGGAAGCCCTTGAGGAGGCTTCAAACGACAATGAGAGGCCGATTAGGCCTCCGAGGAGGGTTCTGACGGCCCCGGGGGGCTACAGTCGTCCAAGAGATGTCGACCAGGCCATCGGGGAGGGCTCAAGCCGACCAAAGGCCCCGGAGGAAACTTTAACCGACCTGGTAACCGGGAAGGAATCTAGCCGACCATGCTGTCATCGGGCGTGGTTTTAAATGTCAGTTGCTAATATTTTGGTCCAAAAACACAATTTTCAGATACTTTGATTAGCATGGTTAGGGTCGATTAGTATAACTTAGCTCGTAATTAGCATATATTAAAGTTAATTAGCAAGTTACGCTGTAACGACCGAGAAATTACGCTTGTATTATATTATAATAAAGACAAATTATGTGTATTATTATATGATAAAATGTGTTGAGTCATTAAACCCTAATTGCTATGTGTTACGTATTGCCTGTTTTGATCCGAACGTGTTTTGGATATTTATTGAGTGTTTTATAGTAAGTCATATATGTTTATATCAAAATTCGTACAGCTCAAACAGTGTTTTAAAATCCCGTATTTCAAACAAAATCATTGGCCCTATTTTATCAAAAACGACATATACCATATCGCTATTCTGAGCCCTTAGACGTTTTACAAATTTACCTTTTTCACGAAAAATGACTTTTCCGGACCCCTTCGGGTACCAAAAACCCCCACAAGAATCACATTTTTATTTTTATATGATCATGAAATTATCATACATCATTTTTCTTTGCATTTTTGTAATATTCATAATTTTTTGGAATTTTTAGCATTTATTTTGTATTTATTGGATATTTAAAAAATTCATTATTAATACCCAAAAATTATAAAAAATTGGGGCCAAATATTTTTATTAGGAGTGTAATTAGACCCTTAATTTTATTTGGGGGTATTATTTTTCATAAATATAAATAGCTAATTATTAGTAATTAATTAGTTAATTAATCATAAAAAAATTAGAAAAATCAAGAAAATCCCCAATTCTCTGAAATTAGGGTAAATCAGATTTTGAAGGTGATTTTGTTAATCAAATCGATCATGTAAGTAGTCATTGCGAAGCTCTCATAATCTAGTTTATGATTTTGCCATTGATTTTAATCGACGTTTACTTGAACTTTATTTCGAATTCCGGAGATTTACTTCGAATTAGGTAATTTTGATTGAAGCTTTTGAATTGAATTTGATTGTTATAGGATGTTAGATCGTATGATTTGGAACCGATTCGTATAGGTTTTGTTGATTTTGGTCTCGGTTTTTTACTCGCCGGAAACCACCGCTGTCGGCGGCGTTTCTTGGCTTTTCCGGTTGCTGCGACGTCGAGGAAAGAAGGGGAGGCGTCTGGGACTGTTGTTGATTGATGGGGAGGAGTTTCGGTTCTGTTTTGTGGAGACTCGCTTCGAGAACGAAGCCCCTAGCTCCGGCCGCCGCCTCGATGACGGCTTCGATCGCCGGAGTTGGAGAGAGGGGTTTGGCCCTGTGTTTCTGCTGCAGCGACGGGAATGAGAAGGTAGGGATGAAGGGGAATCGTCAAGGAGGGGGCTGAACCAGAGGAGGTGAAAGCGAAATCAACTCGCCGGATTTCGGCCGGAAAACGAGGCGGCTCCGGGTTCGACCCGGTTTCAACCTGGTTTCGACCCGGGGTTTGATCCAAAAACCCTAAACCTGAATTCTGATTTGTGTTTCTGGATTAATAATTATTTAATTATATTTTGTAAAATCAAAATTAGTTTTTATTAATTCTAAAAATCAATTAAAAAACAGTTTTAAATCCTGAAAATTATTATTAATAATTTCAGGATTATTTTATTAATTTAGAAATTTGAAATTAGTTATTTAATTAGTTATTTAATTATTTATCTAATTATTTAATAGTTATTTATTAATTAATAATTAGGTAATTAATTAATAAATAAGGATTAAAAATAATTGAATAATATGAATAGTAATTCGTTAATTAGTTGAATATTGCGAATAACTCGTATTTGTACGAGTAATGTTTCGATAAGTTAGAATTAGTAATCGAGCGTTAATTTATTCGAAAAATGTCGTAATAATTATTCGTAGCGAATAATTAATTATAAATGAGTAATTAGTTAATCGTATAAGTTATAATAATAATAATAATAATAATAATAATAATAATAATAATAATAATAATAATAATAATAATAGTTCGATAATTATTCGAAGAATACGAGTAGCTCGTATTTATACGAGTAGTTGATCGTTGAGTTAGATTATGATTCGAGTAATAATTATTTATTCGATAAATAACGTTTCAGTTAATTGTATCGATTGGTTATTTATAAATAATCGATCTAATCGAGTAAGTAAGAATAATTTATAAATAACTGTAATAAATTGTAATTAATCCAAATAATTAAGGATTAATTATTTTAAAATACAATGATTATTAATTAATTATTTAAAAATATAATTAAGGATTATTTAATTATAATTAATTATTTATAATTGATTATTAATTAATTAAATCTTGTTTAATTCATAATAATTAAACCGTTAGTCCGATTTGAGCGAAACGAAGACCCTTAGACTCAGAAAAATGAAACGAATCCAATAAAAATAATTGTAAGCCATAATTTCTTTCAAAAGAGAGTGGTCTTGTGATAGTTAATTGTTTATAAGCCCTATTAGGGGTAGAATAGAGTCAAATAAATCCCGAAAAATTATAAATAAAATCAAATAAGGTTAGTTGATACAGGTATGAGTCTAGTATCGATTCTAAAAATATTTATAAGTCCAAAAAAATCAATCATGTGCTTTATATGCTATATGCTTTACGTGATTATGTGAACCTTACGTGCTATATAATTATATGTGTATATATGCGAGTCAGATAGAAACGCATGGGTAGATTGATAGGGTTGCGTAATATCAATTCGAGATACGCGTATGTAGTAAGTTATCTAAACGACTATCTTTCTATGATTGATTCAGTATCAGCAAGGCAGATCAAGCAGGAGACCGAATGCGGTGAGTTAAACCAGGTTAAGTACGCGCAAGACAAGTTTTTCCCCTATTCTAAATTCAGAATAGTGAATTATATCCCATTTTCCATATCAGTTACACTTTGATAATTCTTGTTTATATACACTGATACACAATTATTGATTCTTGTTTATATTTCATTTTGATTCTTGATTTCTCCCAATTTATTGAATCCTCTATTTATATTCCAATATTGATACCCTTACTTACATATACTATGATATATCCTGATGTTGGGATACATCAAAAGCATACTGATTGTTCTGGATGCTAAGCTTTGGACTGGATGGTTACGATACGGGCTGGGCATTACCCAGACCTTTAATTAATAGGCCATAGTTGCCTGAGTACTCCTTATGTTGGTTGGGTCTATGCAGTTGGGTATAGATCCGCATTGTATCCTTACTGATCAGCGGGTTATAGTGCATATGTTGGTTCTTGTCTCCAGTCTTGATTCATTTGGTACTCGCTAGTAATAGCAATTTATTATTCTATACAATTTCAGTTGGTTATTCAAACCAGCGGGTTACCGGTTCACTTATTCTTTTCCTTTATACTATATATATTGTTGCAGGCTTGTTGAGCAATTTTGGCTCATCCCCTTTTATTGTTATTTCTATTATTTTTCAGTTAAGGTAAAGAATGAAACCCATCAGGACCCGCATAGTCAAGAAGCGAGTCAGGCGGCGGGACCCTCTTATACCAAGAGTGTTCCTCCCTATTCCAGAAGAGAGTTTTGAGCTACCAGATCAGGTGTAACAGGATAAGTAGTAGTGTTGAGTTGAATAAAAGTTGTTTAGTTTGAGATGTAAATAGAATAAAGTTTTGTAATAAAGAGAGTTCTTGAGACAAATTGTTTTTAAACTGGTTTGTAATAAAGTTAGTGTGTCGTTCTTGTTTTCAACTCTTAACCTTAAAAGATCCTGAATAGCAATAGTTCGGGGTAATTATTATATTTATATTCTGCTTGTGCAGGTTTAGTTTGTAGTTGTTATTGATAATGCCTCAAATCTATACCCCGGATTTGGAGGGTGTTATATACGCACTTTAATTAGTCTTGATTATGGCCGAGTAGTGTAATTTAGCTCGTAATATTACTATATTAAAGTTAGTTCGTAATTTTAGGGCTCCAAAATCCAATCAAACATGGAGGCTTGCTTGCCAAATCTCCCTTCCTTGTATGATTGTGTTGCTTGGGGACTATTCTTTTAAGAGTTTGATTTTGGTTATGACTTATTTTATCAGCTCTTATTTTGGTTGATTTATGACCCCCACAAATTTAATGGTCATGCCATAATTCCTTGCTTCTATAGCTGAATTAATGTAATATTAACTACCCAACTTCATTAACTGAGTCTCATTAAATGAACCATTGTGGGTTTAATAAGTTTCACATTTAATATGTTTTTAGGGTTATTTTTTACCTAAATCATATTTTATTTATTTGTTTGTCATTTTTAGAACCAATAGAAATTTACAGGTTAAAATTCCCGCAACTGTGGCGTCTATGGAGTTCTTTAGAATTTAAATATGCTATTTTGGGGTCAATCTATATTAGGAATAAAATATAGGGGTTGTTTGGTTGATGGTTAATGTGCCCGGTTAACGGGAATCGGAACCTCAAACCCAAGTGATAGTGTTTGGATTACCAATTTAGTGGTGGGGAATGAGAACTCCATTCCCTCTTGGTGGGTAAATTAAACCCACCATACCCCTTGGGTTTTCATTTAATTCACATTCTCATACCCTCCATTCCAATTCTCGATTCTCATTCCCATGGTGCATCCAAACGCCTCCATAGTCTCGGCCGAAGAAATTTGGGCGCTGGATTATAAGAACAGCTTCGGAGACCTTTATTAAGGCAGGGGAAAAACATTTATACATAATTGATTGAATCAAAAATTCTGATCTCTCTAGTGATAAACTCAACAAATAAATATATTTAATTAAAAAAGAAAAATTGATTGGAAAAGATATTTTGAAAGAAGAGGGCCTAATGTTGAATTGGGGCCTAAATAGACGAAGAAGCCCATGAAGTAAATTGGGATCTAAGTCTAACCTAAGAGCAAAAAAGCCCATCCAGCCCACTTCACAAAAGCGCGGGAAAGCAAGGATAAATAGAGTGGGCGAAAAAAAAGGGAGCAAAAATGAAAAAAATGGAACAAAAATTTCCAGGATTTCCATACGAAAATCCCTACTCTATACAAATCGATTTCATGAAAGCTCTCTACTCTTTTCTTGATCTTGGTGGCATTTCCATGCTCGAAAGCCCCACCGGTAACATCCCCCCCCCTTCTTTTATTCATTCGTTTATCGAGTTTAAAAATACACTGTCATTGAATTAAATTGTTCAGGAGACTAGTTTATAGTTTATTAAATTTTAAATATTTTTTTATAAGGGGTTTTACCGTAGCTACCCTTGTAATTCTTGAGTAAATATTTAATTGTTTTTTTTTGTATGATTTTGTGCAATTTTTACTACTATGGTAGATTAAAACCCTGTTTGTAACTCTTGGTTCTTTTTTTAAGGGACTGGTAAAACCCTGAGTATTATATGTAGTGCTTTGCAATGGCTTGTTGATACTAAGGAGAAACAAAGAACCCAAGTTTCTTTTGAATCGAATAAAAATGATAGTAATCGAATAGTTAATGAACAATGTGGTTCAGATGATGAGCCTGATTGGATGAAGAATTTTTCTTTACCTAAGGAAGATGAAGCGTCCGAGAAGATGGCTAAGGTGGATAGGAAATTGGGGTTTAGGTCAAAGAAAGCTGAGAAGAGCCGAAAAGTTGCTAATTTTACGGAGATTAAAGGTTTGAATGGAGATGAGGGGAATGTTACTAGTTTAGGTAAAAAGGGTGGAAATGCGAGGACTGAAGAAGTTGAGTTGGGGGATGAGGAGTTTTTGGTTGAAGAATATGAGAGTGGAGAGGAAGAAATTGGGATGTCAAAGCGGAAGGCTGGAGATGTTATGATTAGTTCATCGAGTGATGAGGAGGGAGATGAAGATCAAATTGATGATGAAGAGGATAAGGCTGGGATTAAGATATACTTTTGTAGTCGAACACATTCACAGTTATCGCAGTTTGTCAAGGAGTTGAGGAAGACTGTGTTTTCTAGTACCTTGAAGGTTGTCAACTTGGGTTCTAGGAAGAATTTGTGTATAAATGAAGGTATGCAGATATGTTTCATGTTCTTGTTTATCCTCTCATGTTTATTGTGAACAAATCTATGTAGATTTTAGACTTGTAGTGTCGCAATTGAATCTTTATATGGGGTAATTTTTTTAGAGGTGTTGAAACTTGGGAATCCTGGTCAGATCAATGAGAGATGCTTAGAACTTCAAAAGAACAAGAAAGGCGATGTTTCCAAAATGAAGGTACTAAAGATGTATTTGCTTCATTTTCTGATCTAAACTATATTTACCACTCTGGAGAATTAGGACATCCCTGAGTAAGATGGCACTGTTCAATCTTTTGTTTAGAGAAGTGGAACCAAGGCTATGAATTGTAGCAACATGGATTTCGTTTAAAACTATAAAGAATAGGAGACTTTACTTATTACCCTAAACAGTGAAAATTATTTGTACAAAACCACGTTCTAATTAAATCCATTAGACTACCAAGTAAATATATTTATCTACATTTAAATTTTACTATGTTAGACTGGAAAAAATATATATATTATGTTATGGTTCTCTTCTTGCTCACAATTTTCCATAACTAAAAGATAGTAAAGTTATAATATGATTTACCAATTACCATATATGCTCTGGTCGTCTTTAAATCTATCCTATGGTGTTGCCTAAAAAAGAGTGTTACACTGGTTGGGCAGCGGTGATGACCCGTAATTTGATATACTCTTATCTTTAAATATGTATCCTGCTTGCTAACATTAATATTATTTAATTGTTCACTATGTTTTTTTGGGTAAATTGGTGTTCTCTGTGGTACACTTGAAGAAGAGAAAATGTTTTTACAAGTATCTGAAATCTGTTCACTATTTTTCTAATATTATTAAAATGAAACAAAGAAATTAGGAGATTATTTATAAGATTAGCCTCTAACTAAAGTAGTGCTCTAGTACTGGGTGGGCATTATTAGTCAAAGCAACTTACAGCTGAATTGCACATTGATTTTATTCAGTAACTTCACCTTCATAGGAGATCGTGGCCCATCTTTTTTCTAATTTTAATTATACTGGGAGTTGATTGCAGAACCTAGGCACTAGTGGAAGAGTACGTCGGACTAAAGCGTCATGCAAATGCCCAATGCTTAGAAAACGGAAGCAAAAAAGTTTCAAGAGGGAAATAAAGGAGCAGGACCCTTTGGATATTGAGGACCTTGTTCACCTTGGAACAAAACTCGGAGCCTGCCCATATTATGGCTCTCGCAGCATGGTTCCGGGAGCTGATCTTGTTATTCTTCCCTATCAGTCCCTTCTTTCAAAATCATCACGAGAATCACTTGGCCTAGATTTGAAAAATAATATTGTTATTATTGACGAGGCACATAATCTAGCTGATTCTCTCATCAGCATGTATGATTCAAAAGTCACTTCATACCAGGTGAAAGAATTATTTAAATTAGTTATCTTTAGCATCTGCTCAAAAGCTAGTTGTCATTTTTTAACAGCTGGTATCCTTTAGAAGTGTCCAGCCTGTTTTCTCTCTGCTGCTAAAAAGAAGGAGAGACATAATTATTTATTTCTAATTATTAAAAGTTTGATTGTGCACAAACGCAGCTTACTTATACACTTGCAAAATTTTCTTTCTTCATACCTGGATATCTCAAAAAGAATCTGATGGGATTTAATATATCATAAGTTCTAAACAGTTGATTAACCAACATTTCAGATGGAGCATGTTCTTTCCCATTTAGAGATGTACATACAACGGTTTTGCAATATGTTGGGACCAGGCAACCGAAGATATATTC
Organism: Apium graveolens; assembly: GCF_009905375.1. Lineage (NCBI taxonomy): Eukaryota > Viridiplantae > Streptophyta > Magnoliopsida > Apiales > Apiaceae > Apium > Apium graveolens. Next base: position 130,658,041 of record NC_133655.1, read on the forward strand.
AAATCATGATCGTTCTTGCTCGAGCTTTTCTACAAACTATATGCAAGACGTCTGCAAGCGATATTGATACATTGTCTTTGGAGGATTCTTCTGGTTTAACTGCATTAGATTCATCCATGGCCATTAACGAGTTCTTATTTTCATTCAATATTGACAACATAAACTTAGTTAAGCTGTTAGAGTATATAAACGAAAGCAATATAATTCACAAGGTGAGTATTGTTTTCTTTCTTTTATCGCTGTGCTTCCCAAAACTTGCATTAGCTCCTTTTCATTGTAATTGCCCTGATCCACTGCTTTTAGGTCAGTGGTTATGGAGATAAAGCAAGCTCACAAAAGGGTTCAGCAGTCAAAGGGGATGGGGAAACTGTCGAACAGGGTAGCATATTATCCTGCTTTCGAGCATTCGTTGGCATGTTGATGGCACTGACTAATAACAATGGTGATGGTAGGATAATAGTTTCAAGGACAAGATCAGCATGCTCTGGGAAACAAGTAGGATATCTTAAATATGTAATGCTCACTGGTGAAAAGATATTTTCTGAGGTTTGCCTAAACTTGTGACCCTAATATCTTAAATGCAACCATCTGTAATGTAATAAGATATAACTGATATTTGGATAGATTGTAGATCAAGCACATGCTGTCATCATGGCTGGCGGAACTCTGCAACCTGTAGAAGAGACAAGGGAGAGGCTCTTTCCATCTTTGCCTCCAGATCAGTTCCATTTTTTTTCATGTGGACACATAGTCCCTTCTGAAAACATTTTACCAATTGCTGTTTCACATGGTCCTTCTGGACAGTCCTTCGATTTTAGCTACAGCTGTAGAGGGTCATCAGTTATGGTAAGTACGTGTTTAAAACTCACATAAGGGGTTGATCCCTTATATAACTGGTTCCAGTATTTGGCGATTAAGAGGTTCTTTTTTTCTTTTGAGAAAGAGATGCCTGACTAGACCATGTTATCGGTTTGAAAGTGACAGGTTGAGGAGCTTGGGCTTTTGCTTTGCAACTTGGTAACAGTGATCCCTGAAGGAATTGTAGTCTTCTTTTCATCATTCGATTATGAAGGACAGGTGTATGATGCATGGAAGGCTTCTGGCATCCTTGCAAGGATTATGAAGAAGAAGCGTATATTTAGAGAACCAAGAAAAAGCACAGATGTGGAAACTGTACTTAAGGAGTATAAAGAGACAATTGAGGCAGTATCTAGTGGAAATATAAAACATGATCCAACATCTTTCACTGGTGCAATTTTACTTGCTGTTGTTGGTGCAAAAATATCAGAAGGTATTAATTTTAGTGATGGTATGGGACGATGCATTGTTATGGTTGGACTTCCATACCCAAGTCCATCAGATGTTGAGCTTATAGAGAGGATTAAGCATATAGAAGGACTTGGAGACGCGACATCAAACAAGCTTTCCAATTATTTTCCTGATGCTAAATACTGTACTGGGAATGCTCAAGCTGGATTTGATATTCTAAGAAGTTGCAAGCGCAGAGGGAGAGAGTACTACGATAATCTTTGCATGAAAGCTGTAAATCAATCAATTGGTGCGTACTCACTCAATAAACAGGCAACAGATTTTAAATTAGTATAGAAAAAATGGTTTGTGACAAATTTGAAATATATGCATAAGCAAGTGTTGGATTCTTTAAATAGCTGAAAAAAAAATGGATTCTTTAAATGATGTCTGACACCTTTTTTTTACATTGGTTGTAGGTAGAGCAATTAGGCACATAAATGATTATGCAGCTATCTTGTTGGTAGATGCTCGCTATGCATCCGGTTCTTCAAAAAGAATCTTTCCTCATCCGACTGATAAGCTTCCGCAGTGGATTAAAGGTCGTCTCATATCTGCAACTGGGAATTATGGTGATGTCCACAGAGAACTGCATCAGTTTTTCAAACTGAAGAAGCCAAAACGATGATTATTTACTTTCGAGAAGTGAAATTAATGATATTTCTCAAAACAGAACAATTATCATAGTTTATAGGTGCTACGTGTTGAGTTATATGTAAACTTAAATTATCTAAAGATAAAATTAAATATGCATTGTAATTCTCTTTCAGAGGATAAGTAGTCTTCCCACCATGTCCATACAATTTAATTATCAATATATTTTCAGTAATTAACATTATTTCAATGTAGATGATTTTAACATATAGAGTAGGGAGGGATGAGAATGGAATGGTAGATCACTTCTAAGTTGTAACATAGCACATTTGCCAGGCACTTCTTGTTTTTTGTTAATTGAATAAACCTAAAAAAATTAAGACAAATACTAGGTCTCTGGGCACTGTGAGAAGAACACCCTCCAACTCAATAAGAATGCCAGAATAAACAAATTCAAGAAATAATCATGTGATCTCCTCAGACCAAGCAGGACAATCAAACTAAAACAAAGCTAGCAGCTATTTGTAACTCCAGAAAATCATGATGATTGGATAAAGGGAACTGCCAACCAGAGTCATTCATAATTCTAATAATTTCGTCTTGGTAGAAGATTCAGCAGCTGATATAATGGCATGTCCTTAGTACTGCACAAGGGGGGGGGGGGGGGATAGCAATTTAACCAGGGATCATGGCACAAAAAAAAACTTGAACTAAAACCCGGCTTGTTGACCACATGAGATAACAGCTTCAGACCTAGCTTTAAGGATCTGACGAAGGTGCCAGGGGCATTTGCTCGCAAGAACTTTGATTTTACCCATTGAATCCATACGGAGCTAGACTTATGCAAAACTTGGTAAAAACTCTGCAGTTTACTCCAAAACATTATTTCTTTTAACCCAAGACCGCCTTTGTGCATACACCTTTGCAAATTTCCTCCCCACAACCAAGCACTTGTAGTTCTCATATTCTTTATTTTTGGTATATGATTTTTATTCGTTTTAAATGACAAATGTATAAAAAAGCAAATGTGCCCACTTGATTTTAGACAAATATGGAACAAAAAAATTAAGTTTGAAACTTTATTGTTCTTTTGGTCATCGACTCCTCTATTTAGAACTAAATTTTTTGAAGTTAGAACTCTAGATTAGTGGTTTGTTTTGATAATTGTTAAACTCTGGGAGCTGACCATACTCTAGTTTTGGACCTCTATCCTTCTTATCTTCAATTACCGGTTGCCAAATATTAACAGAAATGACAAAAATGACTTTGGTTCTGTTTTGATGAAAGAGCCATCACCTATCATCATTTATCATCTTCTATGCCCAGACTCATCTACCTGTGAACTTTGTTCTGGCTATTATCACAAGGATACAAACTGAAACTTCAACTGTCTCCGTCACTTTCAGCTGTAGAAATAACGACATTTGGGGAGCAATGTAAACAAACAAAATATTCAGAAGTTGCTTTCTTGTTGCTGCTGGAGTCTGGTGACAGATAGATAAGCCTCACATTAAAACCACTCATGTAGGTTAGAAGAACTATTTGCATGTACAAGAATTTCATCTACAAAAAGGATAGAACTACACCTTGTATGTCACTGCTCTCTCTTCATGATTCATCACAAGTTGCTTAAAACGCCTTGTAGCAGCAGCAACACAAAAATGCAGCATCCTGAAAAATTATATGCGGATTTCTTTCAGAATAGGATGCCTGGTTGTCATAATTCTATGATCAAGAAGAAAAAGAATGGTATCATAGCTCACAGAAGAGTCGTGGTTCATGAAGAACATTTCGTTGTAAAGACCTTACAAGAAATGAAAAAAAGAGAGGAAAAGAAGACAACAAGATTCGATGAAAAGATAAGAGGAGGCTTTGTTGGCCCGACTGCAAGAGAAAGGAGGTACATTTTGGCAAAAAAGATGAAAGAGCTAGAGATGCTGGATGCGTATAATATGGACCATGTCTCTGATGTATATGAAGTTCTCCACCACTACTCACACCTCACCTGCCCACTTTATTTAGATATTGTGGACAAATTTTTCGTTAACATGTACACTGACTTCTTCCTTCCACAGCCTACTGTTCATGTTAAAAAATCGATGAGAAAACTCCCCACAGTCAAGCTTTAGATGCTGCAATAGAAGAATATTCTCTGCTGATATACTTATCCATATGTTTTCACTTCTGTTAAATTTTTCAGTCCCTTCTTCTGCTCAGTGTACTTAGATTCGGGAGTGCATCACAGTTTTAGGCCTATATTGCATTTGTTATTTTCCTGCTTAATTGTATGAACATCTGGTTACCCTTTCTGTTGTCAGTATAGCTTTTCAGTAGAAATCTTGGCCGGGATTTTCTCATTACTATTCCCAGCCTACTAAAATCTTTACAAATGATTAAGAGAAAAACTTAACTTTTGCATCCTGCAAGCACTAAATAACTTGGCAGATAAAAAAACACCGTTGTTGGAAATTGATTACAAGGGGACGAAGAATAGTTTAGTTGCTGGTAAGAAGGATGGTGCTTCACATTGTCAGCAATTTGTGTGCAGAAAATGCTTCTTAAATTTAAATGTGCAAAGCTGAAATTCGAGGCTGAGTTGATGAAAGAAGCAGAAGGGGATAAATGGTTTATGTATAGCATTGTCAGGGCGACTGCTTTTGTTTAAGACTTTGGGAGGAATGATTGGACTGATGAACGATGGAAGCCTTATGTGATGTTTAGAGTTGGGAAGTTGTAAGCCAGTGAGTGTGTCGGATTTGGCTTCATTTATTTTGGATTGTGTGTTGAGTAAAGATAAGATAAATCAGGTTTGCCGATTGGTGGACCTGGAAGGCTTTAACACTATTTGAGCAAGGAGAGATGTTTAGGCTTTTTGGAAAAAGAACTTTATCAAAGTGCCGATTGAGGTAATGAATTTTGCTATTGGCGTTCCTGATTTCCTTGCCAAGATATTTTCTGCAATGGAAGATGTGTCTAAAAGTGTGTCCATTTTGGATCCTGAGACTGGAGACAGAGTACAATGCTGACAAAACACCTACGTATGGCAAAGACACTGGAAGATTTCTTTGAGAGAGTACTGAGAGAAGCAATGGCTGTTCAGGAATTGGGGGAGAAAACAATTGTTTCAAGTTCTATATTTAGAAATAGTTTATATACTTGTATGCTTTATTTTATCATTAAATTTTGTCCCGCAGTGGTTTCCAAGAGATGCGGTGTTTTTACTTTAGTACAGTAACTGAGATTGCTATGAAGTATTAACTGCAAAATAGTAGTAACTCTTAGTTCAAATAGTAGCCAATTGATTAGGTTCATGCTTTCTGAATAAACTTCTATACACAATTGTGAGACTTTGTTGGTCTTTAAAATTTGCATTCTGTTCCTCGAAATTAAATCTTTGAGCAGCTTAAACCTGATAGAAATTTATGTTTAGCTTGTTACAGGTAGTCATAACCTTCTTAAACAAAACTTCGAGGCCTGTTTTTTCTGATTGGCCAGTTTTACTTGCTAGCTAGGTTGGCTGAACTTGCATGCCTTACGATTGTTACTTGATATACTTTACTAATAAATAATCCGACCATCTCTAGTTTGAACTACTCTAGTAGTTTCTGTTAAGCTGAATAAGAAAGTTTATTCTGGATGCAGATATTGCATTTCATGTACCCAGTGTTTCTTTGTTGATCGAAGTACTGAATAACTTGGCAGATGAAAAAAGGCCGCTTAAAATGATCATCAAATTCACAACAAACAAAACATACAGCTGTAATGTCTGCATAATAGCTAATGTCTCGTGGCAAATTGAAGAACAAAGGCCCAGCTAGATAACTATCTATACATCAATCGCATTGCAGCAAGAGCAGATAACATGTGTAGCAAACAAATGCTGAAATATGAAAGCTTCCTCAAGCAACCGTGCGACAATCCAGCCTAACCTGACCCATTGGTGCAGTCAATACATGATAGTCCGAAAGCTTCATCATCACCAAGGCAAAGTCACGCTGAAAGAGGTTAACATCTGAAGCATATGCCCTGACCCAAGTCTCAGTTTCTTCCCCTGAAGTTAGCTGCTGATCCACAAAGAGAAGTCCCTTACCCTGCAGAAGACTCCTATAGTACAAAGTGCCAAAACCTCTGCCAGGCCCCTCATAGTCCATCTTCATTGCTGTATCTGGGATTGTGGAAACTGCTGAGACATTTATACTTGGAAATGAAGATGGTGAAGGTGAAAGGGGCAACGACGCAGTAGTAGATGCAGATGGTGACGGTGAAGACAAAGGTGATGATGGAGAGGATTGGTTATTGTCACATGTTGATCGCAGGATGTTCAGAAAGTCGCTGTCTAAAGTTAAGTCTGGCATACCAGTCCCCCTAAAGTTGTTAAGCCGGCTGTGGAAGAATTTACAGTGAATCATCCCAGTGCTGTGTGCTCCTGGTAAAAGCAAAAGATGAAGACACTGATTTAGTTACCATTTATTAGACAACAGCACCTAATTACTCTTCAATAAATGTGTTAGAGATTTAATCTGAGTTAATTTATAAGAGTTGCAGCAGTCAGATAAGATGCTGTTACAATTTTTTGATATTTGAACCAAGTCAAATAAGAACTGTAGTTTATAGTAACTAGTTATTTAGTTAGTAGGTGTAGATAAGACATCTTTTAGTTTATTCCAGGATATCTTCCTGGATATATATGCTCCAGTTCAGTTCACTGGCTGCAAATTAAGATCACTTGATAAAAATAAAACTACTAGTTCTCTCAGTTCTGTAGCATATGCAGCCTAGTACTGGTTACTATGTAATTAAAGCAACATGGTCAGAGCCATAATCTCAAGGGACCTGTACCCAAACCATTTTCCCAAACAATAATTTATATGAAGCTGTTGAAGAAGTGTACGAAGTTCTCCCACAATCCATAATGCACAACACCATGCCCCAAAAAACCATAAAAACATGACCAAAAAGCATGAACAGAAACTATAACACACCATGCCCCACAAACCATATGCAAAAATAACAAAAACAGAACCACAATAAATAAATCCCAACAAAAAAGCACATCAATCAAGAAAAATGTTGATTTACTTCTGCCATCTAGTAGACAAGTACGCAAAAAACAAGCAGAGACAGAAAAGGTTTTTCAAATGTGACAGCGGATTGAGTTCTGCAGCTACAAACTCAAGGAGTGTTTGAAATTGAATTTTGGCTATTTTCCAAGAGTTAAGGTAGTCAAATAAGATGCTATTACAAGTCTTTTGATGTTTGAACTAAGTCAAATAACAATCACAGTCTATAGGATTTAGTTCTGTAGTTAGGAGTAGATAAGTTCTATTTAAATTTATTCCAGGATATTTTCCTGCATTTACTTGATTCAATGCACAAGCTGCTGTATATATTTAGTTCATTTGAGATTATAAAACTATTCTAGTTCTCTCATTTATAAATTTAAATTCAGGAAGAGTACCTAATAGGGCGACAGTTTCTCTTTCATCAAACCCCCTCTCTGCAAATAAAGAAATGGTTTTTGAAAGATCATCTTGGGGACTTGGAAGTTTGTATGTTGCTTGATCTGGGTACGAAATGGTGCTGTCTCTCCTTCCAGTGTGCAGAGGATAAAATGGACCACCAGCCTGCGATGACCAAAACATTATGAGTAAATTACTAATTAATTTAAGTGACAGATGAGTGTGTGAGAGAGAAAGGGAGAGATTTACCAAAACAACACTTTCTCTGGCAGCCAAGACAAGAATATCAGCACAAGAAACTATTCCAGGGCACTCATTTTCAAGTTGTGACTTGATCAGGTCAATAATATCAAAACCCTTTAAGGATTGATTGGGCAGAGAATCTTTCTCGCTGCCACTTCCACCAGCATCATCCAATAATACCGAGGCATCACAACCCTAAATACACAAATCAACTTATGATTACAGAACCAACCAACTAATCACCAAACAAACAGTAAAACCAGGGCTCCGAATTGCAAATCAGACATTTATAAAAGCCAATAACAATAATTTAGAACAAAATATAAACAATTCATAAGAAAGCTAAAATTAGGTTCCAATGAAGCATGATAAAAGGACTACATCAGATCAAAAAGTTAACATGAACAAGCACAGCAGAGAATAGGATTATATATCTTTTGCATGTAGTTTTAAAAATGATAAAAAAAATCAGGACATTGTGCTTTTTTAGAAGCCTTTTGATAAATGAAAAATAAACTGCCACTTCCACCAGCACCATCCAATAATTCGGAGCATTACAACCCTAACAACACATATTGACTTAAAACAATACATAACTTATAGATTAATCACCAAACAGTAAAACTAGGGCTTCAAATTGCCAGTCAGGCATATATAAAAGCCAATACAAAAGACTTGTGACATAACCATCTAGTTAATCACCAAACAAATAGCATTCACCAAGGCTAAAAAAAATTCAACTCTAAGCGCATATAACACACCAACACAAAATCAACTTTGAAAATCACATAGCCAGCAAATTAATCATCAAACAGTAAAGCCTAAGGCTCTAAATTGCAACTCACATGCGTATAAAAGCCAACAACACCAAATCGACTAAAAGGTCACATAATTAACTAATTAATAACCAAACAGACAATAAAACTAGGGCTCAAAACTGCAACTCAGCGTATTAAAAGCCAATAACAATACTTAAAAAACAAATATATACAATTTCCAAGCATAACTAAAGTAAGATCCCAATCAAACATGAACAAAGGACTACATAAAATCAAATAGCAATTAAGGACACACAGCAAAAAATTGCATATATGCACTGCGTAAGAAAAGGCTAACATCGTCATCGATTCAACAACAATTACAATCAGAATTAGACAAATTAATAATCTAACATCTAAGTACATACATAACAATAACAATAACAATAACAATAACTAAAACAATTGATAGATATATGCATATGTATAGAGATGAGGATAAAAGATGAACCTCAATGAAACAATCATGAAAGACGAGACGTAACAAAGCAGGAGAAATATCAGGACGGAGCTGATGAACTTGATGAAGCGCTGATCGGATGATTTGTTCCGCATCAGGACAAGTATCGCGGTAGAAATCGTATTGCAGAGGTCGAGTTTGGTCGAGATCTACGGCGTATTTCTTTTCTACTTTTTTCCCCGAAAAGAACATATCCGGCGGTGACGATGAAGTAGATGCAGTAGTAGTTGCAGACGAAGGAGGAAGATCAGCGGAATCAGTATACGAAGTCGAAGAGTACGAAGAAGATGAAAACGGAGAAGACGATGAGTACGAAGCATACGAAGACGAAGATGAAGCCTTATTGATCTGATTCTTCAGCGAGATGAATACGCATAGAATGAATACTAGAAAGCTTATCTTTCGAGTTGAATCCATCTCTCTCTCTCGCTGTATCTCTCTGTCTCTCTCTCTCTAGAATTCCAGACCTATCCTCTCTCTATATGTATACTTTTATGTATGGAGTTGTAAAATTAGTTGCAGGCTTGCTGTATAGTGTGAAGAAAGAGGGGGGTTAGAGAGGTAACAACATTGGCGGGAAAGAAAGTTGAATGACGTAAATACCCTTTCAGCTTCTTGTTTGGGTTTGTTCAAAACAACCAACATAGAGGATAAATGCCCAAAAAATAAGAGTAATACTATACCAGTACTAAATAAATTATTAATGAAAAAAATAATTTTAAATTAATAATAAACAAAAAATCGAAATTTAATTTAAATTAATTAACTGGTGTTTGAGAACATAGGGAACAAGTTTGTTAAAAGTGTTGAACTATGTTGTGTGCAAGCAGCAGGAGAGGAGGGAATATGTTAGATGAAATTATATAAAAACAATTGTAATTATTTATACTACAACTGCATTGTTAAAATCTGTTATAAATGTTATAAAACAGATTAATTTGCAAAGGTGCTATTATAAAATATGTTATCTTCATATTATACTAAAACAATACTCAATACCTCAAATTTAAGTTTTTCAATCATATATTCTACTGCTACCATTTCATTCCTAATGAGTGTATGCTATTGATATACAATGTCACCCGGTTAAGAGTAAGTATATAGATCAGTAAATTCCAAGATTAAAATATACTGCAAGTTTAAACTGCAATTTAATTCAATTTATTAAGAAAAACAGTAACAAGTTCTTTATCTAGACAACAAATGGCTGCAAATTTTACATATGGGTCACATCATGTATATCTATGGTTCTGAAGACAAGTAAATTAACATTGTCGATAATGTATCGAGATCCAACCAGTGTCTTGTATCACCTGATCCAATATGGAGTCCCCTGGTTTCTGATATTATAAAAGTGCAATAACATACTCAACGACTTCGATATCATTCTCCAATTCACTAAAGCTCTCCAAACTGCAACTATGAAACAACTCGCAGCAGCAAAACTTTGCATGAGCAAACCAACTACTAGTACTCACAAGTATGGAGCTGTGTGACACGCTACTCTTATACGTTTCAATCAAGTTTTATGAACTAGAACATTTTGCTCTCTTAGACTTCTTTTAAAATGAGCAAGACGATTTTGCAACTGTAGGACGCTTTCTGCCTTCTGGGAAAGAATTACAGTCAACCTAGAGACGTAGTCATCCAGCTGGTTTCCTGGTTGATCAGCCTCAACCAACAAATTCATCTCCTACAGGAATGAAAGAAACAAGTGAGATATAAGCAGGGATGGACTCTAAATCACTCTTGCATGAGAAGTACACAGCCCAGGAGAAGCATATTGTCGGCGAAGAAAAAAGACAGGGAATGAAGGAAATGAGGAAATAGTAAATAGAATCTGAAACAAATCCTGGATCTATGAAGTTACAAAGTTTTCTAAAGATGACCTCAGACACTACAACCGAGGAACAGATATTGTGTAGGTGTTATTCAAACTCCCGCATTCCTTATCACTCATGATTTTATTTTCAGATGTTCCTTTCTTATTTAATAGGGAGTAACATGTTAAAGATCAAATTAAAAACATAATGCGGCTACTTGGCAATGAAAGTAAATGAAACAACAATACTACAAATTACTGAATTCATGTAGCAATGGGTTTATAATCTGCTTTTTCATTTCTTAATATATCCACAAAAACTTCTTCAAAATGTAGATATAAGATGCATGGAGCTGCATAAAATATCAGTCTCCACGGTGAAATCATAAATGTGTGTCACAAACCTCTCTAACCATATCCATGGTATCCTCCACCTGTTTCCTATGAGCATCTACAAGGTCTTCCTCTTCCTGGCATAGAGAGCAAAGGTCAATATGGAGCATTAACCAGAAAAGGCATATAACCAATTTTGCTACAGTTCCCACCTTTAATAGAGCATTCAAATCGTCATCAGGGTGTGAGATTTTATGATCAATTTTTATTGGATCGTTCAGATTTGTCTGGCCACCGAATCTCCTTATTTTATCTTTTGTAGCATAGGATGCTTCAGGTTTCATATTTTTCTTCCACGATGGTTTCTCTGGCTCATGGAACTCTGATGCACCATAAACCTCTCCATCAGTTTGTTTAGGCCATGAATCAGCTTTGTCATTTTCATACTTCGACACCCGGGGTAAAGAAGATGATAACAACATGGTGGTTGATTCCCTTAGGTTTATGGTTGAAGATGATGTTTCCCTTTTGCTTCCTTTTGACAGACTCTTCACCCTATAATTTGAAAAGAAGTAAAAATTATATATTACAGAACAGCTAAAAGAACTGCAGAATTTATAAAATCCAAACACATTTTCAACCTGTCAGCATATCGTAAGGTGTTAAGAGTATGTTCACATGATCCAGCATTTGGTGAGATGCAAGATATCATGACAGTTCGGGAGTTTCCAACAAATGAATCCCTCAGTACTTCAGTTAATTTACTGCCTCTAAATGGAATGTGGCCTTGGTCATTGTCAAGAGCTCGGATACATTCTTTTAGTGCAAGCAAGCTTTTATTGATCTCAGCACCTTCCATTCTGCATTAAATAATACCAACACTTGGTAAGAACATTTTAAGTATACCATGAGTAGGCAAATGACACATTACAGTGGACATCAAGGTACCATGTTTTAGATAAAGATATAGGATTAAGTAGATCAAGGGTCTCTTGAATGCATTTAGTCCTTCAATCAACTGTGTTGTGATCCTAACAAGGGACCTAAGAAGGATGGAACTTGAAATATCTACTCATCAGTGGTTGTCAATATTTCCGACTTGATTATCTCCAACGTGTTCAAAGGTAACGAATTAAAAAACAGACAGCTGGATGTTCTACTTCGAATTTTAACAATCAAGAGCTCAAATGGCATTTCAATAATCTTTGGAGTCAAAAGCAATCCTTGTACTTGACTTGCTGCATAAGTGACAATCTAACACCTTGTTTCTACAGGTTATAATGTTGCTTAGGGAAAGAAACAAATGAAACCCTTTATTAGCTACATAACAAAGACCTTTTATAAATGGAAAAGAGCGTGCAAAATATCTAATTAACCTCGTCTGCTTATCGTTATCTGTAGTATCAGCTCCACGTTCACTTCCAGCAAGATCTATGAAGGAGAGTTTACCGACAACACGGGCCGGCTTAGATTCACTCCCATCTGCTGACCTCTTAACTGCAAGTTGGAGAATGGCATGTGACCGGGAAGATTCCTCATTTGCACCTGTTGTGCCTGTACTTCTTGTAGCATTACCTCTCTCGATGAGCTCTTTAATCGTTTCCACATCTGATACTTTGTATTCTTGCAAACCCACAATGCAAACTTGTTTACTACCATCCTCACGCATGCAAAGTTTTCTGCCCAAGAAGAGGTCAGTAAACATGATTTCTTATGCCACTAAATTAACGAAAAATAACATAATATATAACAAACAAGTTGACTTACTTGCGATCATTGAGGAGATCGTAAAGTTTTCCTCCATATATTTCAAAAAAACTGAAATACAATTGAAATCCTTGGTTCCGGTAAGTATGGTGCATTAATCTTAAAATATCTTTGGATGCCTTGAGTGGCAATGGTTTCATTGTAAAAGTCTTTCCACTCCCTGAAAACAAAAGCAGGGGAACCGTTGCTCATTACAATCAGTAAAGCAAATAGCAGCTATAATACAAAATTTGTACAAAGGAAGGTGTCCCATAAACATTTTCTAACTTGTGGGATTGAGAATGTTACTATTGAAAACAGTTGCACCCTGGTTATATTTTATATTGTTATCGATGATATTCATTTCGAACTTCCTCTAGACGAAGTGCTAATAGAAATCAATGTTTTGTGCATTGCACGACATGAGTAAAGAGAAACGAATTAGCATATTACAGAAATACAATCCTTCCACAGAAAAAAAAGGAGAAATAAGATCCTATCTGTTTTAATAATTATTTATGTACTTGCAGTGAAAGACAAAAGGAAGCATTGATGCTACATCAGTATGTTGAACCCCTATGCGACTAGTCTCATAAAACTGCATTATTTAGTAATAAGAATGTTACAGTGGTCCTGAATTTATGGAAAAGCCTGAGCATGTATTCTGGACTTTTAGCTTAACCCCCTCATTTTTTCTACGCTAGATTTCTAGATTACATAGTTTTGGTTAATTAAAAAATCAGCAAAACTCCATTATTAAAAATAATATTAAAAAATATACATAAAATATATTGAGATGCAAATGGACCTCAAACAAGATTGTACGGAATCACCTGTTTGCCCATAAGCGAAACAAGTTGCTTTTGTCCGCTCGAAAATGATTGGAACTATGGGCTCCACAGTTTCAAAATAAACCTACAGTTTAAATTTACAAAGCAAGCTGGCTTTATCTGAGTGACAACCATAAGAAGTAGTTTATTTTTTCTCATCTATTAAATATTTAGTTATTTTATGCAATCACCTCATCATTTGAAACATCCTCACTGAGCACTGCATCAAAAACAAATTCGTGCTTCTCCACATACTCGGTCAAGTCAACCTGCAAAATCAAGAGTAAAAATTATACGAACCTTGAGTCATTCCATTATTCTATTAAAACTAATGTGACCAATCATGCTGTGTTTGGCACTCTGGATTACCATAAAGATGGTACTTGTTACATTAAGTAATTATTTTTAAGCTTCTATGTAGAACTGTAGGTTCCTACTTATAAATCCTTTTTTTGACAAGTCCTGCTTATAAATTCTAAACAGTTTGTACAACTGAATTAATAACACATAACTCATAAGATGTAAAAACTAACACATAATAGAATTACATTTTAAAAGGATAATATAGATTTTTTTCAAGTCGTATGCAAATTTAATTTAAGTAACTGAGTTCTAGTACCTACTCCCCCGCTTCTCGGAATTTAACTTATAAGACAATTTTGGATTACTTTTACCTTACACAAAAAGATCATTTTTTACATTAAAAAAAATATTACTACCAACGGAGCACGTAATGTTTCACCAGTCACATTCCATATACAACTGTCTATGAAAAAACTTTATAACTTGAGCATAACTAAGAGTACAACCATTCTCAAATTATGATGCCAGTATAATCTTTAAAAAAAGTCAAGTTATGTCAAATTGAAATCATTCTTTTTACCATCAGATACAAATTTTTTACTGCATAGTGGAACTTAAATTTGTTGATTTTCTCCCCGTCACTCAATGCCCATTTTGGGTCAAAGGGTAAAACACTAAGATCCCACCACTAGGAAATTAATCAACAATAGTGTCTGAAATATATGTTTGTGTAAAATTTGGGGGGTGGGAGGAAATAGACTCAACGAGACCTCTTTCCAACCTGTATACCAACTCCCCTAAAACCACAAGCTGTTAAGAGAGTTTAATAGGATCAAATATTATGTTTTAATACCTTATACATAAGACAGTAGATTGTAACAAAACAGCATAACGTCCTACAAATATGTTGCATAAATTTTGACATGAAACAAGGAAAGAATTTCAATAACAAGTGTGCGCCAGAAATGAACATGCAGGCAAGCACAAGCTCAAGCACACACAAAATTGCATTTGGTTACAAATAGGTGAATCAACCATGGCCTTAATTTTCATCAAGTCCTTTGGTCAGTAACCCGAGGGTATGACGGGACAAAATGATAAAATAAAATCATTCAAGAATCTAACATCTTGAGTAAAGAGGAGAGGAAGTGGCAATAAGAAATTCTTATATAATTATGTAAATAGTTTATTCCTACTATAAAGTATGGATTTTAGTATGTACGTTTATATGTCTTATATGTGGGGCTAGTGCTTTATCGAATTTGTAGTAAAAAATAAAAATAACCCAATTGTTTGGGGGCCTTAATCCATTTAGGTCATATTATTAGGGTTTTCTATTCCTATATATGTGATGTAAACCCCCGCATGCTAGTAAAACTTAAGATACTATGGAATGTTGAATTCAGTCTCTTTGTTCATGAGTTGTGATCCATCATAATTCTCCCCTTTGCGCTTTGGAAATCCTCAAGGTAGTAGGTTTATCTGCAATTAATCCACCCAATATATATTTTTTACTGTGTTAATTTTGTATTTACATAGTTTCTGAAATCCGTCTTGATCATTGAGCAAGATGTTTGCTGATCCTATATCACAAATGCTAAAGGCTAGAGTCCGTCCTTTTAAAAATGTGTTTATGTTGAAATATTGTAGGTGAATTTACAATTGTCACCAAAACTACAAGTAAAAAAGTACAAATTGACAATTGATTAACTAAACACAAGCATCCTGGAAGTTGGCCTTAAATTTTTTATATTTTGTATGCAAAGTCGCAAAGTTAAGAATTAACTGAAACAAAAAGTGGAAGCAAGTATCTAGGACACTAATATAAAAGAAATGGCAAATAAAGTTTATCTTCTTATACTGTTGATAATTCCATTTTTGTTTAAACTGGTAAAATTAGCTAGCGCTTGTACTCACCTTAAGTTTAGTTTCATGAACTGTTAGAAAATTCATTTGTGACTCTATAGTTATGATGTCTTCCTCATTTTTAACAAGCTCCTTCTTGTTTAATGGTCTTTTCCGAACCTGTAATCAAGTGAAAATAAGAACGAATTAGAGTACATGTTGAATGTATCAAGAATGTTGAAAGCTTCTTATAGCATAAATGAGTAAATTCCTTATAACTAGAAACAAATTCCTTATATCTAGTGTCGATCCAGAAACCAGAAAAAAATCCTTATTATTAGACAATAGATAAGGCCCTGCAAACATTCTATAAAAGAATAAGACAACCTAAAAGTAGATAAAATACCACAACTTTAATCTTTGCCACATTGCTCGCCTTCTCTGTATCAGGTACAAAAGGTTTTAAAGCACTATTCTCTGGCAAACCACGAGCTTTGCTACTTAGCTTGTTGGCTCCATAGTAGGGCTCAGAATTATTAAAACTTTGACCTTGTGAAGAACGATACGTAGTAGGAGGAGCATCTACCATAGCAGGAATTGGCATCTGCCAATATAATTCTCAATATCAACAAAGTGAAACAGTAAATCCCAGTGTAACCAACATAAAATTGACCAAAATGAAACTCACAAAATCAGCATTATTGATTTCACAAACTTAAAGTTAATGCCTTACATAAACACTTCTCAGCTGACCGATATGAAGTTGACCAAATCAACAACATTGATAGAAACTTATATCTATCTACTTATTTCATGATTATGGCAGACTTCAGTTAATACTAGAGCATTCACATACAAAAACAAATTTAAGCCGCTTTGCAGAATTTGGACTAGAAAAGCATGCCATAGTAAGCCAAAATTAATAGAACATGTAAACATAGACCAGGTTAATTGCTACATACCAATTTGTAGCCCTCGCAATAATTTACAATTGCATCTAATAAGCATGCTTTACCGTGACAAAACTGATATGATGTTTATAAATAAACCGCAAAATTTGTTGCACTGCAATGACCTAATAAAAATTTTGCAGCACTATATTATGTCGATCAAAATAATATCACTCTTTACTTAAATAAATACAAAAGCCTAGTGATACCTCAGGAATAAGCTCCGTGTCGAAAGAGTGCAAATCCAATAGACCAGGACTGAACTCACTAGCCTCTTCACCTACGTTTGTATTCAGAACTCTCGAGTTTCCAGGCGAATTCAGAGAGGGCTCCATAAACAAGTCATTTCCTCCACTAAATGTCCTCTGTGGATTCTTATACATTCTCGAACCCTCAACTCCTCCTCCGCCATAAAATCCAAAATCCTAACACAAATTAAATAGCAAAATACTACAATCAGATCCGTGTGTTGAAAAAGTTCGATAAATTTATAATCGACAAAGTAATAACCTCGATAAATCAGTATTTTTCTCCGTCCCAACATAATATAGAGTCGGTGTGTTTTTAATCTCGATACATAATAATTTAAATAAATGGATAAAATTCTTTGATTCCGAGGATATTAATTTAAAAAGGATTAACCTGTGTTGGAGCAGGATTGGAAGATTGTAGATGTTGTAAACCGGCAGTTTGAAGCCACCGGCCATTTGACGTGGACGATGAAGTTGTTTCAAACAAGTTGTCGGAGTATTGTTTCTGGTGATGTGACGCCGGCGCACCGGATCTTTTCCCGATCATTTTTTTCCTCCAAAAAGGAGAGCGAGCGTATGAGTGGACACAGTACTTTTGCAATTCAAATTTAGAACGTGCTCTTTCGTACTCGCCCCTAATTTCAAATCTAACGTATAATTAAGAGAAAATAAAAAAAATGAAGAAAGGAGTTTGTTATATCTATCTATCTATATCTATCTATCTATACTATACTATTGTAAGCAACACCCTATATTTATTAGTTGCTCGGTACAGTTGTTTGGTAGTTACTCGGTACAGTTGTTTGGTACAACAAATAACAACCGTCAGATCTAAAGTCAAAAAAATGAGAATCATTGGATACAATAATAAAATATTATTATATTAATATTTAAACTGCTCTCATGGATTCAGGGTTCGAACCCCGTCAACAGCTTATTATATTTAAACTTTTATATTCTTTATTTAAACAATATATTATATTATATTATTTATTTTCAGTCAAGTCTCAAATTATTATAAAACATATATTGTTATAATTTATTATATTATTCGATTTATTTTTCAACTATTGAAAATTATATT
Organism: Apium graveolens; assembly: GCF_009905375.1. Lineage (NCBI taxonomy): Eukaryota > Viridiplantae > Streptophyta > Magnoliopsida > Apiales > Apiaceae > Apium > Apium graveolens. The sequence goes on from NC_133655.1 coordinate 130,676,087, forward strand.
ATAAAATATATTATTAAAAACTATCGAATGTTAAAAATAATCCGTGCATCGCACGAGTTATAGGCTAGTATAATATATATAAGAGAGATCGAGTGAGAACTAGATAATAATGAAAGAGATCATCTTGTTATTCTATATCATTAACAAAGTACAAACAAAACTTATATAGGTTAGTAGAATGGATGTTACAAGAAAAATGAAGAGGCAAAGTGTTAGATATATTTGATAATGTCATGTCTAATATGATTTATGTTTAGTTTTAGATCTTACTTAAACAAGACAAATCAGTACTTAACTGAAATCAGCACTTATACTGAAGTCAGAACTTAAGTCATCAGTACTTAAGGTTCAGGAGATATTTATGAGAAGATAATATCAGGACTTAAAGGAAACGTTCAGATAAGGAAGGCGGCTGATTGAAAGGAAAAGAAGATCAAGACAAACGTAAGAAGAGATATGCATGAAGAAGGAATTCTATGAAGAATAGAATACTTGGAAGAAAAGATATCTGATTGATATATTTTAGGAAGCAGAATTATATTCCATATCAATTAACGATTATCTTGTAACTGTGTAGTATATAAACACAGACATAGGGTTTACACTATAAGTGTTATCATTATCGAGGATAATATTCATTGTAACCCTAGCAGCTCTCGTGATATTTGTTCATCACTGAGAGAGGACAGTTCCATACTGTAACAGAATTTATTGCTTTGAATAAAGTCTGTTTTCTGTTACTTGTGTTATTAGAATTCGATTTGATTGTGCTATACACTGTATTCACCCCCTCTACAGTGTGTGTGACCTAACACAAAGGTTGCTAGTAATTAAGATAACCATATGAAAAACTAAGGGGTCATTTGTTTTCATTTTAATCTCTCTTAGGCGTCGTTTGGTTCGTTGGATGGTATTGAGTTGGAATAAGGAATCGGGTTAAACTGGTATGGGTTTGGAACTTGATACTTGAAATCACCTGTTTGGTTCAAAATAGGATGAGAATATATCTAGTTGATAAACTAATTGGAATCAAGAATCAAAATACATTTAATTATTATTTTTTGCTAATTTATTATTTTAATATTAAAATCTAAAATTATACAGGATCACTTGACTTAATCATAATTAGTAAGGCTAAAAATATATATTTTTTTGAAAAATACCTAAGGCTAAAGATAATTTTACAAATAGACTATAATTTTTTAAAGAAAATTGCAAAAATACTTTTTTCTTTTAAAAAATGCTATTTTCCAATTTGTTTATGAAAATACTGTTTAATGCAACTTGATTCAATTAGATGCAACTTTCGACGAATTTATGCCACTCCATGTAACCTCAAATGCAATAAAAAATAAAATTGATTCAACTAATTGTATGTCTGCTTAATTTTGGTTGATTCTATATTTTTGCAAAAAAAATAGAAGCTAGTAAAATCGCAAAAAGAAATAAATAAAAAAATCTAGTATTTTTGATAATTTTTCTTATTAAAATATAAGCTTATAATTATTTTTACGTACTATTTAAGAAAATAAAATATACATTCACATTTTTTATTCATCAATATTAAAACTAGAGCTAAAAAAAGAATTATACTTTAGTTAAAAAGAAAGACTAGAGAAAATAATGAAAATGATATCCAAGAGTTTGATTTAGCTCATACCCACCTCTTCACATGGGTTTCTAAACCCCATTTCTCATGGGTTTCAGGAATGGGTTTTAAATCAAAAAAATTTTAACCAAACACATGGTATAGGTTTTATCCATTTCAACCCAATACCTCATACCCAGATTTGTTGAACCAAACACCCCCTTAATGAGCTTATCAGACCAGTTAAGATTATTTGATTTTCTTTTTTTCCTTCTTAATGTTAAAATCCTCCTTAATCATTCAAACAAAAAATTGACACTTAAGCATTAAAATTTTGTTTATAACCTGGGCAGTGGCTCATTCCATATCACGTCTAACACAAACAACTGACAGTGGCATAAAAAAAATATTCTTATCGAAAAAAATTTAATTCTTGTTTTATTATTTGTTTCCTTTATTTTGATTATTTGAAATTTCAATAAATTCTTAATTTGTAATTTTTTTGAACAAAAAATTGTAATCTTTTTAACATTACTCCAAAATCTGATTATGAGTGAAAATATCTTGGTTTTGTATTTTATAAAAAAAATTATATATTTTACTCCTAAAATTTATTATTTAATGGGTATATTACTGAAATAGAGTGTTAAAAATATTTGTTATATACTTTTATTCACTTATAAAGATAAAAGAGTAAATTAGCATCATTCAAAAATTTCAGTAATTTTTCAATCAAATGGTATTAATAATTTAGAATTCAGATTATTAACCATTCAGAAATTTTAATGATTCAGAATAAATTATTCAGATTTAACAAATGACCCCTAAGAGTCATCTATTAATACATAACACTCCCCCTTAGATGACTCATAAGAACACCATGCCTCGTTAAAATCTTGCCAGGAAAAATCATGTGGGAAAAACCCTAGTGAAGGAAAAAGTATACATGTGTTAAGCACGTGTAATAATGAGCGTATTATATTTCCCCCTTATTTTGCAATGACTATGAATATCAACATAGATCTCGAAGTCTGCACATCCCGATTATGTGTACTAATTTCTCGAATTGAGTGGTAGGAAATGCCTTTGTAAAGAAATCTGCTGGATTCCTTTTATCATCATTCCTTGCACGTGATGCTGCCTCGTTAAAAATTGTCTTCAACAATTAAATTCATAGCAAAAGAAAATCTCCACTTAATTTATTCAATTTTTGATTCCCTATCACTTTCCGCCTGCAAAATTAGTTATAACTTTATAGAATAGGTTAGTGGAGATTGAATAAAATTATCATTTTGAAACTTCAAGATTAACACGCTCTTAATTTATAATTATGTCAAAACATGTATAGTAAAACATGTTTTAGTTTACTTAGATACAGTACTTCAGGACCGAGAATTTCTTCTTCCTTTTCTCTTGCGCGAAATGGATCCTTATTATTTTCTAATGATCGTCCAATCATGGATGTACACACAGGATATGCCTTATCAATAATAAACCGTTTAAGAATCTTTTCAATATATAAAGACTGGTGGAAAAAGATTCCTTAGATAAATGTTCAACTTGAAAACCAAGGCAGAGTTTTGCTTTACCCAAATCCTTCATTTCAAACTCTCTTTTCAAATATTCAATCGTTTCATGTAGTTCATCTGGAGTTTCAATGATGTTTAAATCATCAACAATACTGCAATGATAGTAAACCCAAATTTTGTCATTTTAATAAAAACACATGGACATATTACATTATTAGTATATCTATCTTTCAAAAGATATTCACTGAGACGATTGTACCACATATGACCTGATTGTTTCAATCCGTATAATGATCTTTGTAATTTAATTGAGTAAATCTCTCGGGGTCTTGAACTATATACTTCAGACATTTTTAATCCATCAGGGATCTTCATGTAAATGTCACTATTGAGTGACCCATACAAGTAAGTCACAACATCCATTAAATTCATTCGGAGCCCTTCTAGAATTGATAAACTTATCAAAAATCTGAATGTTGTTGCATCCATTACCGGGGAATAAGTTTCCTCGTAATCGATTCCCGTTCTTTGTGAGAAGCCTTGAGCAACAAGGCGTGCCTTATATCTCACAATTTCATTTTTTTTCTTTTACGCACAAATACCCATCTATATCTAATGGGCTTTACACCTGCAGGTCTTTGGACAATAGGTCCAAAAACTTGGCATTTTTCAAGTGATTTCAATTCTGCTTCAATAGCTTCTTTCCACTTTGACCAATCATTTCTTCTTTTACATTCATAGATCGATCTAGGCTCATGATCCTCGATTTCCTCAGAAATGTCAAGTGCAGCTGCATATGCAAATATATCATCCATGACAATTTCTTTTTTGTTCCAACTCTTTCCTGAAATGACATAATTTATCGAGATCTCTTCATTATCAACAATTTAAGGTGTTTGATCATCCTTAGAAGATGTCTCTTCAGTGATCAAATTTATGATGTCATTTGATATTCCAACTTTCTTATCAAGTTTCTTTATTTTTCTTGGAGTTTTATCCTTGGATCCAATAGGTCTACCATGCTTCTGGCGTGCTTCAGACTCAGTTGCTAGCATGATTTTATTATCTTCTTCAGGAAGTATAATTTTACAAGGAACATTAACATCTAGTATATGTGACTTTGTCACATTCTTGACCTCAGTAAATGCATCAGGAAATCTATTTGCGACTTCTTGTAGGTGGATAATCTTTTGAACTTCAGGTTCACATTGATTTGTTCTAGGATCATAATGAGACAGGGATACTGCATTCCACAAAATTTCTTGCTTTTATATTTCAAATTTTATCTTATCTCCCCCCTAATGCAGGAAAAACCGTCCCATCAATTGACAATCGACAAATCTTGCCGTGAATGTATCTCCAGTCTTGGGCTCCAAATATTTTATAATGGAGGGAGAATCAAATCCAATATATACCTCTAATCTTTTTTGGGGTCCCATTTTTGTTCGTTGGGGAGGGGATATTGGAACATAAACTGCACACCCAAAAATTTTCAAGTGAGAGATATTTGGTTCTTGACCATTTACCAGTTGCATTGGGGAATATTTATGATAAGAAGTCGGTCTAAACCAGACTAAAAAAGCCACATGTAATATTGCATGTCCCCAGGAAGTAGTTGGTAAATTTGTTCTCATAAGTAATAGTCTCGCAATTAGTTGTAGCCTTTTAATGAAAGACTCAGCAAGACTATTTTGAGTGTGTGTGTGGGCAACAAAATGCTCCACTTCAATCCCAATAGACATACAATAATCTGTAAAAGATTGGGATGTAAATTCTCCTGCTTTATCTAATCTTAATTTTTTTATATTATAATCAGGAAATTGTGCTCGCAATCGAATTATTTGAGCAAAGAGTCTTGCAAAAGCCACATTACGAGTGGACAATTAACTAACGTATGACCATCTTGTTGATGTAGGATTTTATCTATTACGGAAGCATGGTAAAATAATTTTTACGATATAAAATCCATATAATACGCATACAGATCATGAATTAAATCGAGGGATCGTTTCTAACCTTTAAAAGCGATCCAAGAACCACGAGCGAAGATCCTTAGCAGCTGCTCCTCAAGTGTGAAGCACACTCTACCGGTATCCACCAAAAAATCGATGTAATAGAGGAGGAGGAGGTGGAGAGAATTAGGGTTTTGTAAATTTTTAGGTTGAGGCAAAAATAGGGTTTATAATAGTATATTTATAGGCAAAATTTTCAGTTGAAAATTTTCCCATAAAATATTATTATTATTAACCCTTTATTATTCTCACTAATAATTAAAACACCTTTTAATTATTAATCCTTTTTCTAAACACTTTAGAAATAATTCTCTCACTTGATTTAATTTCCAAAAATTAAATTCTTAATTAATAATATTAAGAACTTTTTCTTAATTAATTTATAATCAATTAAATCTCATTTAATCAATTATTAAATTTGCCAATTAATCATTTATTTCATAAATAAATAATTATCAGCCATTATTAATTAATTCCTCCACCATTAAATCATTCTCTTTTATGGTGTGACCCTGTAGGTTCAATATTATGCCGGTAGTAGAAATAAATAATAATAAAACTATTTTATCATTATTTATATAAATTCTCTAATTCATTAAATATGATTAATTAATTAATCATATTTATTTTACATCGTGAGGGATACTTCTCAGCATATCGCGACTATTCGGATAATACGAATTCACTGCTTAGAATACCAAGAACCTATTCAGTGAGTAGTTACCGTACAATCAATTCCTTCTACCCTGCAATGTCACGATTAAATACAAGGCATGGAACTTGTGTCAAGCCTATCTTATTTAATCACCTGCTTTCCCATTCACTATGCTTAGTTCTATTTAATGTAAATTAGAAACTCCTTTCTAATTTCATTCACTCTGGCCAGAGATTCATGAATTAGCATAAGTGGATCAGCATTGAACATTCTCTTCCTTCACTGGAAGGGGTAGATCCTTTATTGATCATACACTATCTTCGTGTACAAATTCCTATACCCAGTAGAGCCCTTATAATTGTCCCTAGAGACTAAGAACTAAACCAAAGTATAGTTCAGTGTACACAAGATGACTATGATGACCTCAAGTCTAAGGATACTTGTACAACTATCACTATGTGAACAACTGCTGACACGTGAGTGAACTCCATTAGTTGTTCAGCTGTGTGAGTCATGTTCAGTGAACTTATTCTATAATAAGCACCTACATATTAGCTATAGTGTCACCACACAAATGTCTATGAGAATAGACATCCTTCATAATGAAGCAAGCATAGCATGTACCGATCTTTACGGATTATTAATTACCAGTTTGTAATCCTACGACCAGGAACTATTTAAGTTTAGAGTTATTATCTTTTAGGTCTCATTATTATGATCTCATCACAATCCATAAAAAGCTTTACTCTAAACTGTGGTATATCTTATTTAAACACTTAAAATAGATAGAGCCCGCAATAAAAACAAAACAAGTCTTTTATTAATATCAATGAAATCAAAACAGATTACATAAAAGTTATTCCTAAATCCTCATACATGATTGGACTTAGGACATATCTCTTTCAATCTCCCACTTGTACTAAAGCCAATCAATCTGGTATCTAATACCCATCTTGTCTTTATGACGATCAAAGTGACTTTGAGAAGGTGGCTTTGTGAGTGGGTCTGCTACGTTGTTATGTGTGTCAACTCTCTCGATGTTGACATCTCCTCTTTCAAAAATCTCCCTAATCAGATAAAAGCGCCGCAGGACATGTTTGGAATTTTTATGAGACCTAGGTTCCTTGGCTTGTGCTATTGCTGCGTTGTTATCACAATACAACACAATAGGCTCTTCAACGCTAGGAACAACTCCCAACTCAGAAACAAATTTCCTCATCCAAACGGCTTCTTTTGCAGCCTCACTTGCAGCTATATATTCTGCTTCCGCTATGGAGTCAGCCGTTGTAGACTGTTTGGAACTCTTCCAACTAATCGCACCACCATTCAGAGTAAACACGTACCCTGACATGGATTTGCTATCACTTTATGATTAAAAACTGGAGTCAGTATAACCTTCTATTTTCAACTCAGATTCACCACCAAAAACAAGAAAAATGTCCTGACTCCTTCGCAAGTACTTAAGGATGTTTTTCATTGCTTTCCAGTGATCTTCACCTGGATTGGACTGATATTTGCTCGTCACACTAATTGAATAAGCAACATCAGGCCTGGTACACAACATCGTGTACATGATAGATCCTATTGCTGAAGCATAAGGAATCTTACTCATACGCTCTCTTTCCTCAGGTGTCTTAGGAGACATTTTTTCGGAAAGGGACACTCCATGGCTCATCGGTATGAGACCTCTTTTGGAGTTTTCCATGCTAAACCTTTTAAGCACTTTCTGGATGTATGTACCCTGGGTAAGACCTATCATTCTTCTAGATCTATCTCTATAGATCTTCCTCTATAGATCTTCATACCGAGAATGTAGGATGCTTCTCCCAAGTCCTTCATGGTGAAGTTCTTTGATAGCCATACTTTGACTGATTGCAACATCAGTATATCATTTCCTATAAGAAGTATGTCATCTACATACAATACAAGAAATGTTACCGCGCTCCCACTAACCTTCTTGTAGACACATGGTTCATCTATATTTTTGATAAAACCAAACTCTTTGATTGTCTCATCAAAACGGATGTTCCATCTACGAGAAGCTTGCCTTAAACCATATATGGTTCGCAACAGCTTACACACTAGGTGTTCATTTCCCTTGGAAAGAAAACCCTCTCACTGTGTCATATACACTTCCTCCTCAAGTTCCCCATTGAGGAAGGCCGTTTTCACGTCCATTTGCCAGATCTCATAGTCGTAGTAAGCAGCAATCGCAAGCAAAATCCGAATTGATTTTAACAGGGCTACAGGCGAAAAAGTTTCATCAAAGTCAATCCCTTACCTTTGTTTGAATCCTTTTGCCACGAGCCTGGCCTTATAGGTCTCCACCTGGCCATCTGCTCAAATCTTTCTTTTGTATACCCACTTGCACCCAATAGGCTTCACAGCTTCAGGCGCCTCAACCAGAGTCCATACTTGGTTGGTATACATAGATTACATTTCGGATTTCATTGCACTATGCCATTTCTCTGAGTTAACACTACTCATAGCCTCATTATAGGCCACAGGGTCATCATCATCAATGATTAACAACTCATTGCCATTCTCAATGACAAGGCCATAATACCTCTCAGGTTGGCGAGACACTCTCCCTGTCCTACGAATGGGCTGTTCCACAGAAGGTTGTTCAGTCTGAACAGGTGTTTCCACTTGATCCGTAGTAGTTTGTGCTTCTTGAACTTCATCAAGTTCAATTTCGCTCCCACTGTTTTCTTCAAGGATAAACTACTTTTCCAAGAACGTAGCATGTCTGGAGACAAACACCCGATGATCGGTGTAAAAGTAATACCCCAAACTCTCTTTAGGATATCCCACAAAATTACATTTTACGGATCGAGATTCCAGCTTATCTGGGTCAACTTTCTTGACATAAGCTGGACATCCCCAAATCTTAACGTATTTAAGACTCGGTTTCCTTTCTTTTCATATATCATATGGAGTTTGAGGAACAGATTTGGAAGGCACCTTATTCAGTAAATATGCTGAGGTTTCCAATGCATAACCCCATAGGAATACTGGAAGATTCGCATAGCTCATCATGGACCGAACCATGTCTAACAAAGTTCTATTTCTCCTTTCAGATACCCCATTTAACTGTGGAGTATATGGAGGAGTCCACTGGGAGACTATACCATTTTCTTTGAGATAATCTAGAAATTCCCCATTCAAGTATTCACCACCTCGATCTGATCGAAGAGTTATAATATTGTGTTTGGTTTGTTTCTCCACTTCATGTTTATATTCTTTGAACATTTCAAAGGCTTCAGACTTGTGTTTCATCAAATACACAAATCTGAATCTAGATATATCATCTATGAAAGTAATGAAGTATGAAAATCCACCCATGGCTTGCGTAGACATTGGTCCACATACATCTGTGTGTACCAATCCTAGCAAATCTGCAGCCCTCTCTCCATGTCCACTAAATGGAGATTTGGTCATTTTACCCAATAGACAAGACTCGCATGTAGGATATGATTCAAAATCAAAGGGGTCAAGTAACCCTTCCTTATGCAATGTCCGCAGTCTATTTTCACTAATATACGGTGCCATAAATAGGTCAGATTTTCATCTTCTCATTTTCTTTTGTTAGTTTGTTCAATCTGAAGTAAATCATGCTCTACGTCACATACATATAGACCATTATTTAAAATACCACGTCCATAAAGAACATTATCTCTAAGAATGGAACATTCATTATTCTTAATAATAAATGAAAAACCATCCAAATCCAACATAGGAATAGAAATAATATTCCTCACAATAGAGGGAACGTAATAACAATTATTTGGAATAATAGTCTTGCCCGTAGGCATATGTAAACTAAATGATCCTACAGATATGGACGCAACCCTTGCTCCATTGCCCATACGTAGAATCACCTCATCTTTTTCAAGAGTCCTACTTCCCTTTAGTCCTTGAAGCGAATTGCAAATATGAGAACCACGGGCGGTATCTAATACCCAAGTAGAAATTTGACCTAGTGCCATATTAACTTCGATCATGAACATGTCTGAATCAGAAGCGGTAGTCTCACTACCCTTCTTCTTCTTCAATTCTGCAAGGTAGACCTTGCAGTTCCTCTTCCAGTGCCCCAACTTGTTACAGTGAAAGCAAACAACTAAATTAGGACCAGTCAACTTGTGAGCATCTAGTATGCTCCGGAGTGATAGTGCAGAAGACATAACGAATATAGTAAATCTGTAAATGATAAACACATAACAACACTTAGCAAATATTCAATTTCATTTCAAAACACTATATGAATCGGGTCTTTATTCATAAGTGTCTCCCACAAGTTTATCTAATTTATTCAACCCCTAAGTGAAAATTAAGCATTCATAATGCTAGTGGGAATAGGGATCCTACATTCCATCACACAACCTCGGCTGTAGCACGAAACGTCATGTGATGTTCAATAGGCAGACAACTCTTGTCAATTACATCTTATGTTATTCCCTAATATAACTTTAGCCTCTTGAATAATTGAGTCACAGCTGTGGCACGACAAACTTGATATTCTAAGTCAAGTCTAACCCAACATTTCGTACAATTGAATCAGTCTCCAACGGCCCACGGCTGTAGCACGTAACGACCTTTAGATTGCAATTCAATGTACACATCTCTATGTAATAGACAAGTATTTCTTATTTCAAAATCAAAGCCCTCGGCTGTAGCACGAAACGATAATGATTTAAAAATAAGAACCACTTTCTAACATGTTGGAAGGCTATGACCGACACAAGCCCGTTGTGTCATTGGCCAATTACTACTTGATATTATTTAATTTTAGAGGGATTATATTACGTTACAATCATAATCATATTATAAAGAGATTCTTCCTTTTAAATTAAATATTTCAAATCAATAATCGATAATCAGATGATTCCCAGATTGGGTGGAGCATTGTCAAGAGGCGTCACTTAATAACCCTTTCTTACAGATAGAAATCTGTTGTTGACAGAATCATCATTTCTCTCAATATTGAAAATTCATATTCAATTACGTATTTTATAAACACAAGAATCTCATGATCGTATTCATAATATTTATATTAAGGTCATGAAACAATTTCACTATACTAGATTGTCTAACAAACGCCTTATGTTAATTAAGTTCACCTAAATCTATCATCGCATGATAAACTAAGCATATATCACATATATAAGCATGAATAAACGTAAAGGTAGGCATGTTAAATCATGTAGCATATTGGTCTAAGCATTATACATCTCTATGTATCACATGAGGCATTTAAAAGCAATTAAAACAGTCAAAAACAACTTTAAAACACTACTGTTAGCTATAAATAGTCCGAAACAATTTCAGAAAATATCATATAATATACCATTAGATGCGTCTCGAAAAGACGAATCCAACGCCAGCAAGCACGCCCCATTCTGATCAAGCACGCGCCCGAAGAAGCAAACCCACGCGCCGTCACGCGCACACGCGCTGTCAGGCGTGTGTCAGACTGCCGACCACGCGCCCCCACGCGCACACGCGCTTCACGCGCCCTAAACCCTAAGCTGACGTCAGCATGACGTCATCTGATGACGTCAGCATGACGTTAGCACAGGGCTGACCGTTGACCCGCGCGTGTCTGACACGCGCCGCGCGTGACACACGAGCGCGTGTGCCCCACGCGCGCATGTCAGACGCGCGCTCCTCCCCCTGTTCTGAACAGTCACCGCCGTACTAATTCTGAGAACCCAGGCGATCTACAACACTTGTAGAACCCATATCTACAGTCAAAATAATTCTGAGAAATAATTTCTAATCAGTCATAATTAATCCATGATATAACTTGTAAAAATCATAATTAATTCATACAAGCACATAAAATTCTGAAATTTTTATCACAGATCTATAAGCATACAACCTATGCTATGATATCATTGTAGGATTTTATCTGTTACGGAAGCATGGTAAAACAATTTTTATGATATAAAATCCATATAATACGCATACAGATCATGAATTAAATCGAGGGATCGTTTCCAACCTTTAAAAGTGATCCAAGAACCACGAGCGAAGATCCTTAGCAGCTGCTCCTCCAGTGTGAAGCACTCCACCGGTATCCACCAAGAAATCGATGTAATAGAGGAGGAGGAGGTGGAGAGAATTAGGGTTTTGTAAATTTTTAGGTTGAGGCAAAAATATGGTTTATAATAGTATATTTATAGGCAAAATTTTCAGCTGAAAATTTTCCCATAAAATATTATTATTATTAACCCTTTATTATTCTCACTAATAATTAAAACACCTTTTAATTATTAATCCTTTTTCTAAACACTTTAGAAATAATTCTCTCACTTGATTTAATTTCCAAAAATTAAATTCTTAATTAATAATATTAAGAACTTTTTCTTAATTAATTTATAATCAATTAAATCTCATTTAATCAATTATTAAATTTGCCAATTAATTATTTATTTCATAAATAAATAATTATCAGCCATTATTAATTAATTCCTCCACCATTAAATCATTCTCTTTTATGGTATGACCCTGTAGGTTCAATATTATGCCGGTAGTAGAAATAAATAATAATAAAACTATTTTATTATTATTTATATAAATTCTCTAATTCATTAAATATGATTAATTAATTAATCATATTTATTCTACATCGTGAGGGATACTTCTCAGCATATCGCGACTATCCGGATAATACGAATTCAATGCTTAGAATACCAAGAACCTATTCAGTGAGTAGTTACCATACAATCAATTCCTTCTACCCTGCAATGTCACGATTAAATACAAGGCATGGAACTTGTGTCAAGCCTATCTTATTTAATCACTTGCTTTCCCATTCACTATGCTTAGTTCTATTTAATGTAAATTAGAAACTCCTTTCTAATTTCATTCACTCTGGCCAGAGATTCCTGAATTAGCATAAGTGGATCAGCATTGAACATTTTCTTCCTTCACTGGAAGGGGTAGATCCTTTATTGATCATACACTATCTTCGTGTACAAATTCCTATACCCAATAGAGCCCATATAATTGTCCCTGGAGACTAAGAACTAAACCAACGCATAGTTCAGTGTACACAAGATGACTATGATGACCTCAAGTCTAAGGATACTTGTACAACTATCACTATGTGAACAACTGCTGACACGTGAGTGAACTTCATCAGTTGTTCAGCTGTGTGAGTCATGTTCAGTGAACTTATTCTATAATAATCACCTACATACTAGCTATAGTGTCACCACACAAATGTCTATGAGAACAGACATCCTTCATAATGAAGCAAGCATAGTATGTACCGATCTTTACGGATTATTAATTACTAGTTAGTAATCCTACGACCAGGAACTATTTATGTTTAGAGTTATCATCTTTTAGGTCTCATTATTATGATCTCATCACAATCCATAAAAAGCTTTACTCTAAACTGTGGTATATCTTATTTAAACACTTAAAATAGATAGAGCCCGCAATAAAAACAAAATAAGTCTTTTATTAATATCAATGAAATCAAAATAGATTACATAAAAGTTATTCCTAAATCCTCATACATGATTGGACTTAGGACATATCTCTTTTAGTTGATGCATCAATGAGTACCACAAAGTACTGAAATGGCATTCAATGGCAACTTTCACAGGAGATGGTTTTGTTATCAATTTTTCCTTGAATACAAGCAACACATGAAAAATCTTTGGACTATGGAACCATTTTGTTTTTGAGTGGATGTCCATTTGAATTTTCAATAATTCTTCGCATCATTGTTGAACCCGGATGGCCTAAACGATCATGCCATATAGTAAAATTTGTCGGGTCAACATATCTTGTATTAATAGTCATGTGTGATTCAACTGGATTTATGAAAGTATAATATAATCCAGAATTATATGATGCGAGTTTTTCTATCACATGTTTCCTCCCTTAGACTATAGTCGTGATACATAAATATTCATTATCACGTTCATTTATTCTCTCAATATGATGGCTATTGTGGTATATATCTTTAAAGCTCAAAAGATTTCTTTTCGATCGGGTGGAAAACATTACATTTTAATCAATAAACATGTACTATTGGGTAGCACTATACTTGCTCTTCCGGAGCCTTCAATTTTATCTGATGCACCCGATATTGTATTTATATTAGCTTTGGTTAATGTTAGATGCGAAAAATATGCTTTATATAAGCAACTGATAAGGATGATTATCATAGTTCAAAAGTCAATGTAAGGCCTTATTTAGTTATTCTTAGGCTCATCACCACCAAATTTGGGCATATTCACATCAACATCTTCAAAGAAATCATCAAATTCCATGTCAGTAAAGGCCAAAGGATCAACTAGATCATTCGGTTCGGTGAAATTAGTTTCAACATTCTTTAAAGATGCTTGATATAGGTCAACAAAGTGCTTGGAGGTACGATATGTACTTCTCCAGTGACCTTTCATTCCATATCGACTACAAGAACTTTTACCCCTTTTAGCCATCGTACTACCCTCAGATTTTTATTTATTGTCCGTTTCTGGTAGTAAGGCTTTCTTTTAAAGTTGGGGGAATTTTGTTGATTACGGCCTCCACCATGCACAAAATCATGATCACGGACACGTCCATGCCCACGTCCATGTCCAACTGTTTTATTATCTCTATATTTATTATTAGTCACCGCACTCACTTCAGGGAATGGTGTTGAGCCAGTTGGACGTGCTTGATGATTTTTCAGAAAAAGTTCATTGTTTTGTTCAGCAAGAAGCAAAACAGAAATCAGCTCAGAATATTTTGTGAATCCACGTTCACGATATTGTTGCTGCAAGAGCATATTATTTGCATGGAAAGTGGAATATATTTTTTCCAACATATCTTTATCGGTGATATTCTCGTCACATAATTTCAATTAAGATGTAATCTTAAACATGGCAGAATTATACTCGCTCACACTTTTATAATCTTACAATCACAAGTGTATCCAATCATAGAGAGCTTTATGAAGTATCACCATTTTTTGGTAGTCATATCTTTCTTTGAGATCCTTCCAAAGCGTTGATGGATCTTTAATAGTCAATCCTTCATCAAGGTGGTGGTGAAGAAATATCATGGCTTTTGCCTTATCTTGTTTGGAGGTTTTATTTCTCTCTTTTTAGTGTCACTGAGGCTCATTGCACTAAGATGGATTTCAACATCAAGAATCCATGTCAAATAATTTTTTCCGGTGACATGAAGTGCGTTGAATTCAAGCTTTGTAAGATTCGACATTTTGATTACTAAAAAGAGAGGGTAATACACATTAATATCAAGATAATGATATTCTTAATATAGAAGTTCACCAAAATTTCATATTTCACATGTATAGTAAACATAATATAAAATTAGAAAAAAATTATGGCCATGAATTTATATTCATGCCCATGAATTTCTGTTGTATCTCAAGTTGGTTCTCATTCATGTGCATGCTTCGTTAACACTTTTATAATAAGCACATTCGATCAATATTTAAAATATGCAAGGAAAATACATATGCATTAATATTTAAAAATGCATGATAATATAACATGATGATGGTGCATTGAATTCAATATAATGGTACATTGAATGCAATCTACTGTATATGTAGCGTCTTAGCACGTTGCACCCATTTTCACCATTATAATTTACCTCAATATTAAAGCAAGGAAGGTAGGAACTATTAAAGCAAACAAAAATGAAACATATTGATCCAATATCTCAAATTAAATATCGTACACAATGACTAATTATGATAAAGTCAAACCTTATCAGTTTCAAAGAATACCAATTTACTCTATGCAGATGATTTTATCTGAAAAAGTATAAAACACGAAAAATGTATAAAATTCTGGGATCTTTCCATAATGGTATGGCTCATAATATTTGAACAAGTATTTAACTTACTATGAATTTTAGAAGTTACTGCATATCACCTTGAATCATACAATCAGATTACACAAAATGCAGATTTTGACATACATATAAGCAGATTTTGGAAAAACACAAAGAAGCTCAATAAATTTCTTTACAACGAGAATTAGCTCAACAAATTCCGATGGATAATGAATCAGATACAAAATATACGAGAATCGGACACATAATAAACGTATAAAGATCATCTTATTGCAAGCGAAACGAAGTAAACTAAAAAAAAATAGTGTACGTACCTCACGGACAAACTAAAATAATAAAATTTTCATAAAATCCTTCTTCTTCTTGAATTTCCAACACCTATTTTCACTTTGATGATCTTCTTTAAACACTTAAGTAAAACTGATCTCCTTATTTTATAAGCAAATCGTGTTGATAACGTGTTATATATAATATATATAAGAGAGATTGAAAGAGAACTAGATAATAATGAAAGAGATCATCTTGTTATTCTATATCATAAACAAAGTACAAGCAAGCCTTATATAGACTAGTAGAATGGATGTTACAAGGAAAATGGAGAGCCAAAGGTTGCTAGTAATTAAGATAACCATATGAAAGGCTAAGAGTCATCTATTAATACATAACAGAGTTACATTTTTATATATATTTTTTTTCCTATGAAAGGATCAAAGGATACGTATTCTTATTCTTAAATCTCAGTGTCCGTTTCGAAAATCTGAAAATAAGTAACTTATGATTTAAAATGAATAAGGGACTTATAAATGATAAGTAAATGGATACTTATAAGTTAACAAAGTGTTTGGTTAAATGTTGTATAATTTTTTTACATAACTGAGCTAAAATAAATAAATTTTAAGTACAATTAATTTAATTCGTAAATTTTTAATTAGAAAGCCGGAGCCTGTCGCTTAAATGCGGTTTACCTTGGTTCACGTGATTTGCAGGATATTGCGTGAGCCCGTAGGATTTACCCAGTGCGCACCCGAAGGGTAGCGACTACGGGTTACCTACGATAACAAAACATAAATTTTAAATCAATAGTTAATAAAAAAACAAAAAAAATCAAAATAAGTTGAGAAAAAGTACGTCGTTGCTAACATTCAACTTATCAGCTTATAAGTTGAAAATTCGACTTATAAATTGGGTCGACAAACACTAATCGATAAGTACTTACGGGCTTATAAGCCAATAAATTGTTTATTTTATTCCACCAAACTTGCCCTTATACTCCATCTAACTTGAAGTTGTAACAAAAATGTTTAGTGTAGTTTTATTTTTAAAACAAAAATAGATTTTTGAAACCACGCCATGCTCTTCTTAATTTGAATTAAAAACGGGTATAAAAACACTCATTCCAATGATGTGTCCGTTTAAGAAATTTTAAAATAAATAAATTATAACTTAAACCGAATAAGTGACTGATAAGTGATAAGTTGATAACTGCTTATAAGTTATACAAGTGTTTGGATAATTTAACTTATAAGTCATAATTTTTTTATTTAAATGAACTAAAATAAATAATTTTTAAATATAACTATCTTAATTCTTATACTTTAAGTTAGATTAAGATATAAAAAATATTTTTTAAAACTAAAATTGATAAAAAAAATGAAAAATAAAAAATAAGTTGAGAAAAAGTACGTCGTTGCCAACATTCAACTTATCAGCTTATAAGTTGTAAATTCAACTTATAAGTTGAGTCGATAAACACTCGTCAATAAACTGTTGCGGGCTTAAAAGTTAAAAATTAACATATATGTTGAATACAGAGTTGACCAAAAATTTTGAATTTTATTTAAATAAACTATATAACTGGTCTATATTATTACTGAGTGCTCTACTAACTTACAATTAACTTACTCAATTTAAAAATATAAAAAATGAATAACTGAATTCAGAATTACTTGCAATCATAATATAAAATAATATAAAATTTACACTACTGTTAATATAAAAGTTGATTTTAATGAAAAATGTTGGTTTTTGAAATTTAACGTATGTATGTTTGGAAAAATGTTAGTTTTTTTACACCACTCTTAACAAAATAAGATTAAGTTATATGCGTCTATGTTAGCATGTGAATTATCGTATGTTACATTTCTTAGGAAATTACGATGGTTTCAATTATTTATATGCTAAATATCTGATTTATGTACATGTATAATCATTATTAATATATAGCGAGGCAATTGATTATTTAAATAACATGTATTTATAATTATTCAAAAATTAAAATTATGTAATAAATAAATTGCAATAATTTATATATGGTATTCACATTATCACTGACAAACAATCCATATCTGTTTTTTCGCGACCGAGTATCAATCATGTAATATAAAAATAAATTATATATTGTAAGACTTATTATTGATGTTCATGATTTTTTTCAAGAATTTGAACGAAAAATTGTAATTATATTGTTATTTAAAATATTTTTAAGTTTTTTTCATTACAACTCTAATTTTTTATTTATATAATAATTTGATAATATTGTATAATATTCTCGTAAAATTAAATATTTTTTAATTCGATAAAGTTTTATAAATATTAGTTGAATTGGTTAATTCCTTCAAATTATTGAATAATATATATATATATTTTTTAAAATAGTATAAAATGTATTGAATTAAATGCTACAATATAGTATAAATATAAATTTTATTTGAATAATTCAAAATATTTGTACAATATTATCTTGATCAATAAATATTGTTTATCTAAAAGATTTTTTTTTAAATGCTAGTTTTTTTGAAGTGAAATATGAAAAATAAATCGATTTAATATATCATCGTAGTTTTAACAAATCTCGTAAGATCTCATATCAAATTTCAAATATTTTTAAAATCGGGACAAGTCCCAAAACACTATTGCCCTACCAGTGAAGTTAGTAATTTTAATATACATAATCAATTGACTTGATCGTATAAGTACCTCAAACACATTAATATATATTAATATAATATATCACAAAATTTCACATTATTGGTAAGATATTCTCGTCGAACTTGTAATTTAAATTTACAAAACGTAGAATGTGACAATGTTTTTCGGCTAGTCATGTAGTCAAATTTCGAGTATTTTTTGAATAATGAGCCAAATTCTGATTTCAAATTCAAAATAAACTAAAATTCATAGACTCATTATAATTCGAACTTATCTAAATATTTAATACCAATCTAGATTATTTATATATAGGCGATTCTATTTTCAATTTTTTTAAAAAAAAATTATATATGTACATTTTAATTATTTTTTATAATAAAAAATATGTTAAAATTATATGAGATATATTTTCAAACTAAAAAATAATAATAAATAAGATAATAATCCATTTATGTACTATGCCTAACTTTATATCTGGATTTCAGTTCTTAAAAATTAATTGTACACATATTCAAGTAACTATCATTTTTTTTGGAATTCAAGTAGCTATCTTTAAAGTTAAAAAAAAATATTCCTTTAGCACACTTACATATTATGTGTATGATTAAAAACACATGTGACAATATGGCGTAGTTGTATGAGGTTGTATAGAAGAATGAAGAGACTTTTTAATGTTGTGCTATTATATATAGAAGAGATAAGTTAACTTATAAGATTTGTCAAACAGGTCATTTCAATATATCAAATTATTACATTCATAAAATAGATATAGATAAGTATGAAATTTAACGCACAAAATAAAAAATATATGCTTGATAATAAATAAATCCATAAAATAAAGTATATATGTTTTGATAATAAATAAATTTGAATGATGATGACTTGTGAATAGTGTGACGTATATGTATGTATACATTAGATAAAATTACATGTTTTAAATAAACTATTGTATTCACTTTATTATAAATATAATATTAATTGATCTCACTATTTTAATAATTTTTCTCACTTTTTCTCGTTAAATTATATTTTTTCTTCGTGTCATGACCTATATATATCCTATTTATTGGGACGGAAAGAGTAACATAAACTGCAGAAGAAAACGAGGGTGCCACAGATTTAATAGCTACCACCCCACATGGTGGGGGACAAATGTATGCGTTGTTTTATAAACTTATCATTCAACTATTAATTTTTTTTTTAATTACTAACATATTAATATTAGGTTCGTATTTATTTTTAGTCACTAACTTTAGGTTCGGATTTGATTATTAGCATTATGTCAATTTTTGGTAGCATTATTAAAATATAGTAATAGTTTGTAATATTTTAATGATTTGATATATGTCCATATCTTTATATATAGTACTCCATATGTCCCCCAAGACGGTTACCTTGGTGATGAGAGTTCGATAAGCATTTTCATGAATTATTTTTAATTTTTTTCTTCTAAATAATAATTTAACGTTTAAATTTTTATATACAAAAAGAAATCTTAAAAATAGTTATAAAACTATGTTTGTAAGATAAATATCTTGTGAGAATTGTTTGATTTAATACCAAATTCACATTATTACAATATTATTATATTTTTGTTTTTATATATATACTTGTTTCACAATTCTATTAGAATGGATGAGTTTATACTTTTGATTTTGGGTCGGTAAGAGTTGCATAAAGAAGTTATGATTGGTGATTTCATTGGGTTTTTCATTGGGTTTTTGAAGGTGTCGTTTGGTAAAATATCGTATTGTAATTTTTTAATTTGTTTATAAGTACTTTATGATCAGTTTGCTAATTTGAATATATTGATTTTTTTTTTATTTCCTAATAATTTTAGTACGGATTGCGATACATCATCCTAATAATTTTGGTTTTGAGTTTAGTACCCCACCTAAAAAGTAACAAACGTATATGAACTGATTTTATGCGTCTGTTAATGTATATACATCTGTTCTGATCAGATGTTTAAAACAATATGCGTTTTTCCTATAACATACATTTTTATTTCAGACATTATACGATTCCTCCATATGCATCTAATAAACTCAGACACATATAAGTTTTCTTATAAGACACATATGACACTTTTTTACTAGTTATCACAATATTTTAATAATGCTATAGAAAATTGACAAAATATTAATAATCAAATCCGAAACTAACATTAGTGATTAAAAACAATTTGAACCTAATATTAGTGAGTAAAACAAAATAAATTATAGTTGAGTGGTAAGTTTCTAAACACACAATAAGTTGGGTGACAAAAAAATTCATTTTCCCTTTCCCCACATACAGAAGACAAATATATAGATGTTTTGTTTGACCAAATCCAACAAAATTACACTTATTTTTCTCCTTCCCCTTGCTTATTTAAACTGCAAAACCAACAAATATACTCGGATTATTCTGTCATTCAATTTGTTTCATGATATTTTAACAAATAACTATCCTTGAACTATGCCTCCTCAGTGGCTTTACATAAGCAGAAGAATCTCTCCCCAGCGGTAGACTTCTAAAGTAATAGATCAAGAAATATTCCACCACTACCTGAAATCTGAATCCATGAAGAGAAACAAGTATTCTGCAAATGACAGGCACAACATACCTTGTTGTTTCAAGGCAACATCCATTGCCTACCCGAACCAAAACTTATATTACTAACTCACCATTAAACCAATTTTAAACCATCCAGATTAATCAAGTAAATAAAACTATTCTCGACTCGGTTACTAGAAATTTGGCAAATATCAAACAGAATTTGACAAAATAATTCTAGTCCCATATAGACATTTAAAGCATCCAAGTCATGCAGAGTTAATAGAGGCTAAACATATGACATCAAACCAAATCCAATACATAGCAGATCTGCATTTCTTGTCAAAAAAGAGAATGTTCCATGTTAATTGATTGATCAGGGACTTCACTTCTTCCCACTTTTCTTTAGCCCAGCACCTCCAAATGCACCCTTCTGTTGAGCTTTTGCTTTAAGCTCTTTCAGTGCCTGCAAACAATTGGAACAATGATTTAAGTCGATTACAAGGTAACACGAGTAGTACATAAGACATGTTCTAGAGCACCATCTAACCTTTTCCTCTTCCTTCTTTTTCTGGAGTTTAGCCACATCATCCTGCAAAGATAATTTTCTATTATTCAAGAATGTCACTGAAATTAAACCATGGAGGTTGTCACACAAAACCGTTTTTCAAATGCAAATTCTACCAACCACATTCTGCAGTAAGAATGTAATAGCGGAAATGGACTGATTTTGTTTTTGTTGTTTTATCAAAGGGGAGAGGGGATGTGATATCTCTAAATTGATATTCTGTATTTTTGAAGCAAATCTTCAGAAATCAGGACAAGTCCCTTAAAAAAATGTCAAAACAGTAGATAATTTAGGGGGGTGGGGGTATACCAGCATATGTGTTGTGATAGTTTAATAATAACATTCTTCAATCTTAACTATACTACTCTCTTTCAAATTGATTCTTACTCAATCTCCAGTTCATTGTATCCATAATCAGTGTTGTCAGTTGTCACACAGTCAAACCACCATAATTCAGTAATTTGTAATCCTCTGCCCTAGTACTGATACAGGTAAAAAGTAATACTGCAAATTTGCTATATTCAAAGTATTACTTGCCTACGGAGAATTTATAATTTATTAAGGCTAAACTAAATTCCACACCAGGTCAGAAATTCAAGGCTAAACGAGTAATTTAAGAAGACAATGAGCGTAACAATCCAGACTGTAACTACATCATCACAATATATGACCAACAAAATTAAATATAATTCACTCTTGCAGGTAGTCAATAGTGGCCGAGGACATTAGTTTTAAAATTAGAAAACATTATAGCAACAAGCAAATTTTGTGAATTATTTGTTCCCCCTAGCAATTATTTAGAGCTAACAAAAAGCAATAAAAATTACAAAATTCAAATCGACGTAATCAAAACCACTGAGCAATAAAAATCGGTTCATCAAAACCACTTAGCAATAAAAATTGGTTCAAAAACTGAGTAAAGAACAGGACAAAAGAAGCATTAGGTATATAAAACAAACAATTGATGGGGGGGGGGATGAAATAATATAAAATAAAAATAAAAATAAAAGACCTCATCGTATTCTTTCTTTTCAGACTTGGGCTGTTTCAGGGGCTTTGCTTTTCCAGCTGTGCATAACAACATACACAACTTTAATTCTCTAGAGAAAGCATCATCATGTTTAACAAAACCATAAAAAAATATTAATTGAAAAATTATATAATAACAAGAAAAACCAACCTTGTTTGCCTTTGGTCGACATGGTTGATATTAATCAGTGTTCGCAGGATTGGCCCAACCCTAATCAATCAAACAATACAGATTGTTTTCTATTGCCCCTCGTCTTTGTGGTATATATATCATGCACATGCCTCTTTTTATTTTTTAACACTTTTTCTACTCTCGTTCTGATTCGGTAAATCAATTACAGTAGGTAAATCCTCGGGGAACCTTATTTTTAAATAATATTTTTGAATATTATTTATATAAAAAATTTAAAATTTAATCTCAAAAAAATATAATAATTAATATTGGAATATCCTGTTTTTATGCAAAAATATTTATTGAATACAATATTTTATAACATATTAATATTAAATAGAGTCTCGTTAGCACGTGTCAACTATGACAACTTTTCAGCTTATTTATTATCATTTAGTTATATAGCCTTTAAAATTTTATTTTAAAAATTATTTTTTAGTAATTCAGTGGAATACAAATAATAATTTACTCATAAAAATATTAAATTATAATTTCATATTCTTAATTTGATTAAATTGCAATATTAAATTTTGACTTTATATTTTTAATTAGAGTAAATTGCAACTTGGTAGTCGAACTGATAATTTTTGTATACTTGATATTGATGTTTTAAATTATACACTATAACATCATTTTTTAAACAGTTAAATGCCTTTCGTCAACTTTAATCTAAATAGAGTTAGTGTCCGTTTGGGAAATCTTAAAATAAGTAACTTATCACTTAAAGTGAATAAGTGAGTAATAAGTGATTAGTTAATAAATACTTAAAAATTATATAAGTGTTTAGATAATTCAACTTATAAGTCAAAATTATTTTTATTTAAATGAATTAAGGCCTGTTTGGCATTCACCAAATAAGCAGCTTATTGACTTATAAGCCCGTAAGTACTTATCGACGAGTGTTTGTCGACCCAACTTATAAGTCGAATTTATAACTTATAAGCTGATAAGTTGAATGTTAGTAACGACGTACTTTTGCTCAACTTATTTTGTTTTTTTCACCTTTTTTATTAATTTTTATATTAAAAAATATGTTGGTAAATATTATTTAAATTTAAAATTCATGAATTAAGAAAATTATATTTAAAAATTATTTATTTTAGTTCATTTAAGTAAAAAAAATTCTGATTTATAAGTAAATAATCCAAACACTTACATAACTTATAAGTTTTTATTTACTTATCACTTATAAGTCACTTATGCATTTTAAGTTATAAGTTACTTATTTTAAGATTTCCCAAACGGACACAAAATAAATAATTTTTATATATAATTATCTTAATTCTTATATTTTAAGTTATATTAACATTAAAAAAATATATTCTAAAATTAAAACTGATAAAAAAATAAAAAAATAAAAATAAGTTGAGAAAAAGTACGTCGTTACCAACATTCAACTTATCAGCTTATAAGTTGTAAATTCAACTTATAAGTTGGGTCGACAAACATTCGTCAATAAGCTGTTACGGGCTTATAAGCCAATAAGCTGGCTTATAAGATTTGCCAAACATGCCCTTAGCTATGTAAGATAATTTCAGTTTAATTTGATTTCAAAATATTTTTTTCAAACCATGAACTTCGCATTGATGTTGCTTGGTCGTGTAGTGTTTTCAGTTGCAGTTGTCTTCTTTGGATCAACCGTCTTTTTTCGAATTTTACATATTCTTGAAAAATGACCAGTTTATTTGTAATTTTTGCATTTCAAAATGACTTTCTTGGGTTGTAAACTAACACATTCGGTAGTTGCTTTGGTAGCCTCGTCAATTTTGAATTCTTACATTCAGTCTTGTAACAAGTATTTACACAGATTTTTTATATTTTATTTTTAAAATTATTGCATGTAAAATGATAACTTGATATCTGTTAGGAATCAAGTCTAAAGTCTGATGATAAATAAAATCACATTTGTAAATTATGTTAAGACAAAATGTAATCTTCAACTACTAGCGTTCCCAAGGGATAACAATTGAAGGAGTAGCCCGCCAAATGATGTGATCATTGTAACATCTTCTGTGAGAACTCAATAAAAAGATAGCGATGCAATTATTCATTCAGAAGTCATGTTGACTCAATGAATTATCTAGAATAGGATCGTTAAGTGTGAATATTTGATGCCATGTGATTCAAATTAAATGAAGTGGATCATCAACTGCTAAATGAAGTGAATCATTAATTGCTATCTACGTCAGCCGATCAACTGCTAAACAAGTGACCATCAACTGCTAAACAAGTGACCATCAATGGCTAAGGGAAGCTATAGCAAAATGACTTCCAATGGCTAAGAAATTCTATGGCTAAGAGCTATCAATGGCTAATGCAGATTATAGCTACTGAAAGTGATGTGACAGTGGTCAAAACTAGGACTGTCATAACACATGGGTTGATAGGTATCTCAGAAAAGAGGATGAGAAGCCAAGATCAACTTTGTATGTGATCTTGAACTCTAAAGAAGAAGAAATATTCCATTTCCGTGCATGGTAATTTGGAGAGATATTCAAGGCTGTATATCAAGATAATATCTATCCTCATTTGTCAAGCATCACGGAAAAGAGAATGAAGAAGCAACCATACTGGACCGCGAAGACTACAATATGTATTGTCTAGCAAGCTTTGTAACTTGGTGACATATAAACCAAGTAGCAGTAGTGTTTCATTTAAGAAATAAGTTTTATATTTTTATAGGGGTTGAGAGAGATATGTTTCTCTGAGTTTAATACTGTAAACTGCAGTTGTGAGATTACACTTGTAATTGTAACAAATTATTTCTTCAAAAATAAATCTCAGGTGGCAAATCTAAAAATAAATCACCCAAAATTATAAACATTTGTGTTCATCTTTCCTCTCCCATGTGCAAATTAATTTGAAAATTTTAATTTGTATTCAACCTCTATTTTACAAATTAACATATGCTGATTGTTAGTGAACAATAATAAGTATCAGAGCGGGCCTTCAATATACAGAAGGTTTAAAGATCTTGAAGCTAGCAGATCAACTATGGTTAAGAATTTCTCAGTTAATCTCTTGTGGCTAAAGATGTTGAGTCAGAATAATCCTCTCGCGGTCTTCAGATAATTACGACTGATCTCTCGAAGTTAAGTAAGGGTGAATTCCAAGAAACTGTCAATGACATGTCTTTCAAACTATACAACTTGCATGTGACTTTGAAGTCACTTTAAAGGGAAAATATCATAGTTAAAAATTCTAATTCTGAGTTATATGAGAGAAACAACTTCTTAGAGATGCAGCTGCTTGAATATGAACATGTTAAGATAGATTGCCAAACTGCTGAGGATATCAAAGAAGGAAGAATTCTTAAGAGTCAACTAAATCTTGAAACAAAAGTAATTGCTAAATAGAAGAAATCTATGGATATAGCAAGTAAATTAACTAATCTTAAAAATATGGAATCTTTTTATGAAGATACTTGGAATAGGGAGAAAATGAAATTTGAACAAGATGCTTTTACTGATAATTGTTTGTAACACCCCAGTCCCACATCGAGGAGATTTGGGACTTCTGTTCAATTTATAAGACAAATTACTACTATTAGGTGCACCAACAAATCATGATATTTTGGGGGCATATGGTGTGCTTATCATAATCCAAGTTGGCTGTACTCGGGACAGTATGCTTCGGTTTATTTCAGACTCGGAATCGGGACTTGACCCGGTTTTCGAAAAAGGTTCGGAATTTGACCTAGGTTGTCACACTATTCATCAACAAGTAATTTTCGTACATTAAAGAAAGAAAAATCTAGAAATAAAAATTATTTATTGAAAGAAAGTATCAGTATATACAAATTGGACATGTTATTTGAAGATGTTGAACTAGTAAGTAAGATCTCTTTAAGGAGAGAAGGCAGTAAAACCAAAAGATTTGAGCATAACAACATAAGATACTTATCCAAAAGAATATTAAAAGGAGAACTTAATTCTCAAATTGGATTAAGAAGCAGGAACATTAAGAATGGAAAAGTAGGGATTAACAAGCATATCAACCACACTCCTGATAAATTTGCATTAAGAAAATCTTGTGTCAAGTGTGGCAGTGTTAGTCATTTATCTACCCAATGTAAAATCATCACCAATCCTGGCATGTCTGTTCCCCTCATACCTATGAATGCACAGCCAAACTTGCTAGAGTATTTAGTCGGAACAATTGTAACATGCCAACTAATTTTGGTCATTGTTACTTATTTCGGAGTATACAAGGAAAGAATAGAATGTCTGGATCTCCATCCAAGATGCACTTCTTAAATTGCTCATCTGACTTTAACATCATCCCTTTTGCTCAAAGACCATTACCTAGAGTAGAAGTGGACCTTAACCCTTCCCATTCTAAAGCGGAAGAAGGGTTCAAGGAAAATAAGGCAATCAACATGATTAGTACCAAAAAGATTTGGATAACTAAATCAGTTTGAAATGGTTTTGATGTGTGCAGGGAAAGAGGAAGAATGTATGGTATATACTATATAGATAATGGTTTTTCATGTCATATGACTGGAAATTCATCCATGCTCATCAAGTTTGAAGAAAAAGCCGACCTAATTATCACCTTTGGAGATGACAATAAAGGTCACACTGTGGGATATGGCTTAATCTCACTTGGAAATGTCATCATTGATGACATAGCACTAGTTTAGGGATTCAAGCACAACTTGCCAAGTGTCAGCCAACTATGTGATCATTGCTCTAGAGTCATTTTTGAACAAGAAGTATGTGTTGTCATTAACCAGAATGATAACAAGTTCCTTTTTTGGAAAGAGAAAAGGAAATTTATATGTAGCTGATCTCACCTCAAATGATGCTAAATAAATGGGTTGTCTACTCAGCTAGACAAACAAGGATGAAGAATGGCTAGAACATAAGGAGTTGTCTCAATTGAAGGGTCTCAAAGAAGCTTACCAATCTGATGAGAAGAAAAAGATCCTACTTAAGAAGAAGACAGAGTCATTATTTGACAATTACCTGCAATTCCTACATGCGAATCTACAATGATCAGTTTATGTCTTCCACATGAAAAAATTTCACTCCATGATTACTTATGTTATCTCAATACTTACCTGGATATTCTCAAAGCTCTCAAAGATATGGGCTAAAGAACTTAACATATATGACAGTATGGAGATCTATGAAAAGTAAGGAACAACTCACGAGTTTTCTATTTCAAAGACTTTACAGTATAATGGAGTCATTGAAAGAAATAAGAGATTACTCAGAGACATTGGAAGAGCAATACTTGAAGAATGAAAGATAATCACCTATCTCTGGAAGAAAATCATTTACTTTATGGGCTCAACTCAGAATATGTCTTTGGTCAATCAAGTATCTGAAAAGAAATCAATATGGAGGTTTTCTCATGACTTTGGCTGCAAATACTTCATTTTGAATCAAGGAGTGATTCTTGTCAATATTGAAATTGGTGCAGTAGGAGAAACTTCAATTACTTGCTCATCAAGAAGCATCTACAGTATCTACAGTCTAACTGTTAAAATGAGAATAGTTATGAAATCAATCCATGATACATCTGATTACATGAATACTCAAGAATTGATAGATCATATTCTTGAAGATGTTCTCAATTTAAAAGATGAGAAGAGTGACTGGAAAGCTATTGGTTATGATATGTACAGAAAAGTCAAACTATCACTTTTTAATTCAAGACATGCAAAAATAGTAGTTGAACAATAGAATAACCACTGATCAATTCATCATGATAGCCGTTGATCAAAAGGAGCTAGCCATTGAAGAGTCTTTAGTCAACATAAAAAAAACTTGGGATGACATTAACTGCTGATGGATCTAATATCTTTAACTTAGTGGAACTATCAAGACAATGTGACTTACTGAAGCTTAGAAATGGTTTACTACCAATAGCAAGATTTCCTTATCAAGAAAAGTGACAATTAATTACTTTATCAACTTATCATCTGGAGATACATCTATCAAAAAGGAGCCAAAAAATCACTTCAAAGGAGTGCTTGAACAACAACTTTCTACTCAAGGAAGGACCTAGGAAAGTGATAAAAGTTCATCCGGAATCAATTTAGTTTACATTCAATCAACAAGTGTAAAAATAACTTGAAAAAAACAAAGTCAAGGAGCTAGTCCCTGGATCAGAATACAATTTAATCAGAAGGTTCATTTGAGCACTGAGAATAAGGATATATGGAGATGACATGATTTCAAGAAAAAATTCACTACAACTAAAGACTATTTGATGAAAGTGAAGATTGTCAATGATTGTCATAGTGATGACAAATACAGAAGCAATCAATTTTTTTTCATGTCTACTCAGCTCATGTCAGCCATAGAATCTATCAGAACTGGAACATGGAGTGCTTTCCTAACTGAAGAACTTAAGAAAGAAGCTTTTGTACCTCAATCTTAGGATTTTGATGATTCAAAAAAGTTAGAGCATGAGGACTAGCTCCTGAAAGCACTGTGTAATCAAACATAATTATCTAGAACCCGTTATGACTGCTACTGTCATAATTTGTCTGGAAATCATTTCTTCAGAGGTAAAAATGTCTAAACTCCTCTCTATAGAAATGCATATTGTCTAGTATAATTGTGTAATTGTGTAAATAATATAATACTTTACTCTAATTTTGATGACTCTTAAGAAGGGTGTATCAAAATCGTTTTAAAATTAAATATAAATTGAGCATGATAAGTGAGCTCACTTGTTTTCTTAATTCTCAAGTAAATAGAGTGATGGAATTTGTTTAAGTCAAACACTGTGTATGCTTGTGTCTCTTTAGATGTTTGATCTAATTGATTATACATCTGCAAAATCACTTATGCCAACTCTTGTTTTGTATGGAATGTATGCTTTAGTTAACATTTCAGGATATAATAAATTGGGTTGGTTCTCTTTATATTTAAACTTATAGTAGATCAAAGATTATATTTATCACATGTTTTTGTGCTTATTTATTAGTTTATTTCCAGTATACTATTACTTAGAAGCATGTAAAGTAATTATATAGATATCTCAAAGGATCATCAATTACAGAAAATTGATGATCTATAGATTCTGAGTTCGATCTAACTGGTTGTATAGATGAAAATTTTCCAGTTGGAAAAGATGACAGGATGAATCTACAAGCAGCTGTCGCCATCTAGAAGACAAACTAAAACTCTTGAACTTGCAAAGAAGCTTTGAATTATATCAATCTCTACTGGTGAGAGTGAAGACACTGGAGATGGATGATGATCATATAATTCATGAACAGAAAGTCAATCTATTGACTTCAGTTTACCGTTAGAATAAATTTGAACCACTGAGACGTCACCAGAAGCTTCTGTAATTACCAAAGCTTCAATTTATAATCAAGATTCAAGCACGTCAACAACAAGAAAATATCTCTAACAAGCATGATTCACTTTCACAAGATTGTTAAGTGAGCTAGGTATGCCTAAATGTCTCTCAATCTTTGTCAGATATATGCTTAAAGTAGCCAGATTGCATGTTATGAACTTTGATGAAATTCCACTCTTATGTCAGTTTGATGCTTTTAGATTTTCAAAATCTGTTTAATCTTAAATGTTTAGGAATTATAATACACTATATGGATATTTGTAGAAAAAATCATTTATGTGTTTTGAATTCTGATGATTTGACTGAATATCAAAGGATGAAATCATATGACAAGTTCTCAAGTAGCCAAGTGTCTGAACAACTCTAGTCTGATTGACAATGTCAATTTTAGGACTGTAATGAGTCGGATTTTATCTGCTCTGACTATCAATGGATAGTTCTAGCAATTGATAGTCAAAGTGAACACTTGGAGTGTTAGTCTCAAAGTATCGTAAATGGGGGGGGGGGGGTTTAATACGATACCTACAATCTTTTTCGATTCATTTCAAGTTCTTCGTTCAATTTACGGAATCAAAATAGACACAAAATAATTTGAGGAATATATTATTTTATTAATATAAACCTTGAGGTTTCTACACTCTAATCAATCAAATGATTAGCTACCATAAATTTAACAGCATAACAATATGTTTACAAGCTAATAAATTTGGTCTTCAATGGAGCTTCATAAAATACAGTTGAGAGCTGAGGAAGATTACTGATTAAATTGAATTCATTCTGCTTCTATTTGTGTAGACTTTTAATTGTCTGGACATGTGGCTTAATTTGAGCCAAGTATCAAAATTAATTGCTTCTGCTTCCAATGAATATTCCCAAGTGTTTAACTGACGACTGGAGGGGAATAATTTATCTTTCCTTTCTTTTAACTTGCGCATACAAGGAATAATTAATTCTATGTTTTTTCTCCTGAGTTACGAGTACATGAGGGATTGTTTTCCTTGGTAACAATTATGCTGAGTTGCGAGTACAGGAAGGTCATTGACTTAGTCAATTCTTCTCAGTTGCGTTTACAAGGAAACATGCTTTCCTTGGTTGTGTTTACAAGGAACCATGCTTTCTTTGGTTGCGTTTACAAGGAACATAACTTCTACTTAGCACCATTCCTGACTTGTGCCCACATGGTAAATATTTCCCTTAGAAATTTTCTCTAACTTGCGACCATAAGAAAGAACAACCTCCTTATAAATATTTCTCTAACTTGCGAGTACAAGGGAATTGTTTTCCTTGGTAACATATTTTACTTGAATGATTCTTCAATCCCTTGATCCCCTTAATATTGTATCATCTTCAAATCTTCTGCATGATCAAATTAATTCTTTTCTGATGTGCTGATACTTGGTGTACTGGTCTGGTTCACAAAGAACTAGCAGTGAATTGATTCAACTCGGGCTCTTTACAATTTTGAGCTGATACAACATGTTGGTCAGTCATTCTTCAGTCACTGAACCCCTGATCTTTAATATTTCAAATCAATATATTTCATTAAAACTGTAAATTCTTTAATAGTTTATTCTTCATAGAGGCTTGAACATATTAATAAACTTTTTTCCATGGCCTGGTTACGGACTTAAAGTATTAATTCCATATTTTGATTATTGTATTTATCTAGTCTTTTTCTTCAGGGTTCATGTGCTTTACAGTTAATATTATTTATCTATTTATATTTCATATTGAGTTATATTTCCTCGGTTACATATTACGTTACATTATGTGTTACAATCTCCCCCTATTTGTTTGTTAGAGTTCGACAGGCAAATCCCTAAAGAATAACTCAACTGACAATAAGAAAAAGTACGTATTGAAAATAGAGAATAATATTAAATATATTCTGGATCATATGTACAATTCCATATTTATTAAGTTACAAATTACAAAGAAAAGAAGTGTTCCTCTAGCCTGAACAAATAAACTATGTCTTCTCTGTTTTTTTCTTCTTCTACTTCTTGCTTTGGGTACCTTCTCGTTCTTGAGTAGATTGAGTCTGCACATACTTTCTTTTGGTAGCTTTCTTTCTAGGATCTGATGCCTGTGTTGAGTCCGGAAGAGATTTTACTTTCTTTCTATTCAGAAGTTCATTTAGCCTTACTTGAACAGAATCACGAGCTTCAATTTCAAGTGAATTTATGGTGGTGCATTGTTAAGCTCTTTGAGCATCAATTGAAGATATCCGATCTTGGAGATTTTGAGGATAAGACTAAATAATAAAGTAGATTTTCTTGCCATTACGAAGTCAGTTATCCTTTTAGGATGGCCTTGTACTCTCATGGTTTTATTGATAGACTCTTCTTTCATTACATCTTCAAGTATCTTCATGATTAAAATCCGTGCAATCTTGTAATTTTTGCATGTAGACACTTTGACATCCGACAAGGCTTGCTTGATTGAGTTTGATTCACTTGCTCTAAAATCTTTGATTTTGATCTTCTTTTTATTGATCTCAAATACTAGATCCCCTTCATCATCCTTGCTGATAATAGGTTCACTATCTTTGAGAAGATTAAATTCCGCCACTTCATTAATGAACACCATCTCATGATATTCTATGTTCAGCTGCCTCATCTCTTTCTCTGAATCTCTGATCATCTTGTCATTCAACCTATAAGCATACAGTGCTTCAGCAGCTTTGAGATCTGCTTCTGATCTTTTCACTCCAGGAGCTTCCAGCTTCGCTCTTTTGTTTCTAAGTTGACTTTCCAGAAAGGTGAGTTGAAGATATCGAATGAGTCTCAAATGTTCATCAAATAATGTTATGTTCTGCAATCTACCATCTGCAAACCTCTTGATCACGAATGGTTCAAGGAATGCTTAAGGAGACACATCCATCATCATTTTGTGAAGCTTGTCTCTAAAGTATTCATTCTTTAGAGAAACCAACCATGAAATCTTTGTACTAAGGACAAACAATTCAACTATGTTCATCTTTTTCAGCACACTGGTGGATACCTTCATTTGGATCCCGTCAACATGATTAACATAAATTCTCCACCCATTCTTCAAAGTTTTCATTGTGACACCAGTGATTATCCGAATGAACTCGTAAAAGAATGTATGAATGTTGACAAAGAGTTCCCTAAATTTTTCCACAACATTTAGAAGTTTTCTGTTGTCAGTGTCTCCAGTTTGTCCATTTTCCTTTTCACATCATCCCACTCACTTCCTTTTCTGGTTCTTCAAAGATATGATTCTCCAGCTTCTCTGGATTCTCTTCTATAATATCTCTCTAAACTCTTGCTCTCATTCTTTCAATCTCGTCTTGAATTGCTTCATAAGATATATTTTATATTTTTCAGTAATTCCATAGTACATGCAATCATCCGAGAAAGTATATTCATCTTCATATTCTTCATCCTCGGAAATTTTCTTCCTCTCTTCCATCTCTACTTCTTCAAACACAGGTTCACATCCATTTCATTTTTCTCCCCTTCTTCCAATCCTTCCAACTCAAATTCTGAGAATATGGTCCTTGAAGCATATACCTCTGATAGAAGATTCCTATGAGCTTTTATGACTTGACTCGGAAGATCTTGTTTAGATGTTGATTTCTTTTCCTGAGTCGTTGAACTCTTCTCACAAGCTCTTTCTCTGATAAGCACCCTTTCATCAATCCTTTCTTCATCCCTCTCCTCTTCCAGTTCATCACCAAACTCATCATATTCAGAGCCAGCTGCTTGAAATGCATCTTGAATTAAATCTACAGAAGCAACTACTTTTTCTTATTCTACCCCTTTCTCCCCCTCAATTGTGTTATCCTTCAGAGCTGGGGTTGATTGAGTAGTCAAGATCAAGTCAGGGATATTATGAATAAGTGGTTCTGGAATAGATACTTGCTTACTAATTGAGGTCTTTGGCCCAGTATTGGCAAGAACTATTCTAGTGGTAGTTGCGATTGGCGCTTGCTTGCTAACTGAGAGCTTTGGCTCAATATTGGCAATTGTCTTTCCCTTTCCTGAATGTGAGAGTGATTGCTTTATGAATTTCCGTAAGCTCACAAAAGATGCTTGTTGAAAGACGGACAATCTGGTGGTCCCTGATAGACAGTTCAGCCTTGAAGATACTGATACTTTAGAGTCAGTTGTTCTTTGAGGTATTCATAATTGAATGCCAATTGCTATTCAAGATAAGCCTTTCTTACATATTCTGACATGTCTATAGGTAAGTTTTGGATGGTAGATGTCTCACTGGCTTCTCGCGGTGTTTCACTCAACACTCTATCACTCAGTCGAGGGTGTGGTGTTTCACTCATCCTCACGGATACCCTCCTCTCAAAGCTCCAAGATCCAGAAGTACTTGCATAAAACATTAGAGCCATCCATGAGGATGTCAGTAGTGGTGCAATGGGAGTTTGCAATTCCCGATCCTTGTACAAGAAAAGTTGCACGTCACCCTGAGATGAATGGTCCAGAGTTTAAATCTCTGGCAAAGTCACCGAGACCGTCATACTTGGCATCTGCTCATCAGCTTTCTCAAGTGTCGGTGAAGACACTCTCCCCTTAGGCTCACCAGGTGAATCTGGTTCATTGGAAATAGGTTGCCGATCCGCACCTATGTCGGATCCCTTTTTCATAAATACATCCAGGTTTACTAGTCCTGGGGGAGGTAAGTGATGTGTTAGATGTGGCAGTGATTACAACACTCTCTCCTGACATATGTGAAGGCAGTTGATCCATTGAAGGGCCTTGAATATGATATTCTTACCGTAATATGGTTGAATGTCCTGTTTCCTTCAATTCTTCCTCACCATATAACGCTCTTCTGATTGACACATTCAGAGCTTCAAGAGATTAGATATTGGAAATAATGTTTGTCTTTTTACAGAATGCCATGGCCGACGGGTGATCAACAGACACATCTTCTTAAGAAGATGGATTTAGGAACTGTTTTATTGCCTTTTAAGCCATTGTATCCTTATGAGAAGATACAAGGGGGATTACAACCGTCTCATTTTTGGATAATACTATACTTCTGAGGAGACAGATCCGTGGTTTCTCTCAACGTACCTTTCCTATTTGCTGCATCTTGTGCAGTTTCTTCCTCTCTACTTATTGGATCTTTATACTCCAGGGATTTGGCTAAGAGAATTTGAGATTGTTGTATAGGCTCTACAGGATGGTTATGAATTTGAGGGAAAATAAATTTACTTCCTCTCCTATTTACTTGATCCTCACGGATCTGTTTGTGAAAATCATCTATGTATAATGCTTCAATGTCAATTAAATCAGGAAAGTCTTCAAAAGTTTGACTTAGAGAAGATACATTCATACTCGAGAGGTCTGGCCGGTAGACATCTGCTTCTGATTGTTCTGGCACAACCTCTTCTTGTTGTTCAGCAACAACAGGTTCCTGATCAATTTCCATTGGTTGAGCTTCAACCTCAGGCCGTGGATCACTTAGTTCAGCACTTTGATCAACAATCATTTGTGGTGCTTCATCCTTTGATTGTGTAAGAACAACACCCATGTGTATTTTGAGTAGTCATCAACTATCAATAAAACCCATTGGTCTTTTGTTGGAGAATGGTCCCTGAAATTGAAATAATGGGAGATGTTTTATAAGAAGATGAGGAAGATAAGGCTCCAAGGTACTTCAGCCTAGGCGCACGCTCGGGGGTAGGGCACCTATGATTAGTTATGTGGCGTTACATAGTGCCATATGCCTAAGATGCATATGGATTTTACTAAAAATTAGGGAGATGCCCAAGTTCAGGGAAACAACCAAGTTTAGGGAAACACTCAACTTCAAGAAAATGCCTCCGAGAGTGAGATGCCTCGTTAAGAGATGCTTCTACACAATATGGTTTCTACATCCCTTGAGTTTTGTTGAAGATGGAAGCCATTCAAAAATACTGATCTTGGATTTGGTTTGTCACATGAAGATTCTTTATAAGACCCTTATTGAGGTAGACGCTCCTCTTACAGAAGATGCACCCTCCAAGTATGTTTCCCCTTGTCGAGGTAGACGCTTCTCTTATAGAGGAAGCTCCCTCCAAGGATGAATACCCTTGTCGAGGTAAACGCGCCTCTTACAGAGGAAGCTTCCTCCAAGGATGAATACTCTTGTTGAGGTAGACGCTCCTCTTATAGAAGACGTGCCCTCCAAAAATGATTCCCCTTTTTGAGGTAGAATCTCCTCTTACAGAAGAAGCTCCCTCCAAGGATGAATACCCTTGTCGAGGTAGACGCACCTCTTACATAGGAAACTCCCTCCAAGGATGAATACCCTTATCAAGGTAGATGCGCCTCGTTTAGAGGATGAAGGATAATTCCCCTTGTCGAGGTAGACGCAGAAGATCCCTCCAAGGATGAATACCCTTATCGAGGTAGACACGCCTTGTACAGAGGACGTGCCCTCTAAGAATTATTCCCCTTTTCTAGGATGCTCCTCGTACAAAGGACGCCTCCTTCAAGGATGATTCCCCTTGTCAAGGTAGTCGATTCTCCTACAGAGGAAGCTCCCTCCAAGGATGAATACCCTTGTCATAGGAATCTTCTTTCAAGGATGAATAATCTTGTCGAGGTAGATGTGCCTCGTATAGAGGATGCGCCCTCCAAGGATGATTCCCCTTGTCGAGGTAGACCCTCCTCTTACAGAGAAATCTCCCTCCAAGGATGAATATCCTTGTTGAGGTAAATGTTCCTCTTATAGAAGACGCACCCTCCAAGGATCTTACCTTTGTTGAGGAAGTCGCCGCTTTTATGAAAGGTGCGCCCTCTAAAAAATGGTGATTGTAAAAGAACCTAGAAGCTTCGACTTTTATTTAAATAAATTAATCACATTATTTATAGAAAAGACGATATCAGTGGTTTGGAATTATAATTTGGCAATGAGTAAAAAGTCAAATAGTGGTTGAAGGAATTATATTTGTGTCGTTGGTGGAAGGATCACTTTCACCGATAAGATACGTCCTCCCTACATCAGAGGTTTACTCAACCTCCATAATTTGCTTTATGTGGATTAGTTTCATGTTTCTTAGCCTCCACGATTATATTCTAAAGAACTTTGGATTCAACTATTTGACCTTAAAAGACTCATGGGGGTTACTCGTTGAAAGTCTTTTGAAGATTATTTATTAGTTAGAAGATCGGAGAGCTAGTCTTTTGTTATGGTCACGCCTTTCCCTTAGAGCGTGCCCTCCTATGAAGATCCTCTCAGTTTAAGGCACATCCAAAGGAAACCAATACCGGGATGAAAGAGTTAGAAATACTGGGTTATACGTTGCCAAGGTATGCAAGGTGCACACTTTTATACGATTTCTCTTGTTTCTGATGCCGAGTTAGCTCATGTAAGCTTGGAGATGTGGTGCATACGTGATAAACCTCTCTCGAAAAACCAAGGTTAAATTCTTCAAAAAGAGAAGCGGTAGAGGGTGACAGATGTTCCGCTACGGGTGTGAAATGGTTGTACAGATTCATGAGACGCGCATCCAGCTAGGGTACACCCTATCATATGTAGATAAATAATGGAGGAGAATGAAGAAAGAGGAATGAATAAGTTTGTAAGGGCGATCCATAAATTTGTAGACGATCATACAATTTTTTCAAGTTCGCTAGGGGGTTGAAAATTCCAATTTTGTTTTCAACTTCATATGGAATTTGGGGGTAATTGTTATAGCCAAAATTTGACATATATTTTCGGGTCAAAATCGAGTCAATTGGATTTAATTTGCGCAAAATTACTAGGATCAAGAAGTTAGGGCTTGCCCCTTTCTTTTCTATGAAAGAAAGGGCGCACCCTCTAGAGCTGGAAATCAAGGGCGCCCTAACTCTTACAGAAGTCAGGGCGCACCCCATCTATTTTACTTGGCATAAGATGGATTTTAGACAAATTCTTTGGGCAAATTCTTTGGATACTTCGTGATTTCAGGAGGGCGATGGATGATAATTACTACGTATTCTTTGCAGGTACTGTATTGAATAACTTCTTCTTATAATGCAACCACTAAAAGGCGGTCTCCGTGGTCAGAGACCTCCAGGGTTATGTCTTGATGAAAGGCCTCCTCCTGTAGTCAATATGTGTCCTTATTGGGGATGTGATGTAAACTATGGTGTATGCTTTGGGAGCTCTGTCTCTGTAGTCAACGGGTGTCCTCGTTGGGAGATTTCGGAGTATCCTGTACTTTGCACCCAAAAGCTAGGTATCACTTGTCCTGTAATATGGTGGTAGCTCTTTATTCGGGGGACAAGAATGCGTCCAATATTTGGGGTAAAGCATAGTTATACCTGCGTCCACGGACTAGAGAAACATCTGGTAGCATAGAGTTATCCTCGGTCAGAGAGTTGCATTATCCGTGAAAGTCTCGAAGCCGTGGACGAGCCTATGATCTTTGTGGTTAGACCTCATCGGTGGGCATTCCTAAAACTAGTAGAAGTCAGTTTCCAGTAGGTTTTCTACTGGGTCTCGGGATCGGGATGAGAAATCTAAGCCCATTAGGTTTCTTGTTCACTAAGAACTATATTGACTTGATTCCCTATAAATAGGAATATGTAGACAAATTGTAAGGGGTCGGCCACCAACCGTAAGCAATCTCAGCCTCCAATTCATCACAACAATCATATTCCGCTCATTTTTTAGGAATAAATTATGATAATAAATCTTGATTACGGCGACAAAACTCAAACGTTATTGTCAATGGTCATTAAAGATATGTAAAGGATGGAATGAGATTGAATAAGGGATTCCTGATTTTAAAATGTGACAGAACAACCAAGAATTCACACATCTTTGCAGTTTTCTAGATATTTACTTTTATTACCTAAGAAATTGCAGTACGTATCAATTTGCTAACTCTCGTATAATGGAGTCTGGCTATGGAATTGGTGGGCAGAGATCATCAGATAATTTGTTTGTTTGGTATCGCTTAGCAACTGAACTAAATATGTTGTCCTTTGAGAGGCAAGGTTTCTGCCATGCATATATTATCTCAGCAATTCATGTCTCTAGCCAGTTTAACATCCAACTCTCTCTGTCTATTATGCTGAAGGCATTTTATTAATAACCAGAACATTTCTATTAATTAATTTCTTAATCAAGTTTCTGGTGATTAAATGGTTAGTAAACTAATTGGGGACATGTCCTTGCTAATCTATAGTGTATCTTATATTTCTAATAAACCTCAAGTTCAGTAGGCAGCTAGGACATAGGAATATAGGTTGGACAGATATGTTATATTTGAGACATTTTAATGGAGATTATATAGAAGTGGAGAAGACCAAGAGGGTGGCACTTTCTAAAATATCATCTTAGGATAAAAGATTAGAGAGTAGCGCACACAAAAACAAAGTCACTGAAGAAGAACATAAGAGTAGTACGTTCGGTTTAAATTCATGAGAGACCATGACATGATCATGAAAGTGAAAGTTGTTCTGTGGGTTTTTATATATATAAGGATAGAACCAAAAAGAAATTCATTTGAGAACTGAATTAACAAGGATGTAGGAGTTCTGCGTCTACAATATACACATGTTCCAAGCTATAGAAGCATGTACTAAGTATATAAAAATCTCACTGTTCACGGGTGTCTGTGGTAGATATCAACTTCCCATACATGTCTGAAGAAGCAAGGGAAAATTCTGAAATTGCCTGGAATAGCTCAGGCAAAGTATATTTTGATGGGAAAAGTGACCACAACGGCAACAACTAAGTACGGAATTAATCTTCGTTGGACAATACTTATCCCTACTTGTATGAACCTTCGATGAAACAAACAAGTAAAGCAACAATAAACAATAAACAAGACACCAAGAATTATACGTGGAAAAACCCCCTCAATGAAAGGAGTAAAAAACCACGGGACCGTAG
This sequence comes from Apium graveolens, assembly GCF_009905375.1. Lineage (NCBI taxonomy): Eukaryota > Viridiplantae > Streptophyta > Magnoliopsida > Apiales > Apiaceae > Apium > Apium graveolens. The sequence goes on from NC_133655.1 coordinate 130,716,112, forward strand.
TCCACCCAAACAATTCACTATGATAAATTATATGGGTAATACACCAAGTTCTTCTCCAGATAAAACTAGAGGAATACAATCACCTTCACACTCTTGGAATAACTCGTCAAGAAGTATGGAACCAAATAAGCAACAAAAGAACAAAGACCCACGGCTAGGTTCAGCTTCTCCACGGCTCTTTAGCTACTGCCCAGCCCCTTTTTGCCTATTTTCTATCTTGCTTATTTTCACAAATATCCTCCTATATTTATATATAGGGTTCCCTTTATTTTTATCTCCTTGTGGGCGAAAAGGGTAATCCTATTGGGCTTTTAATCTCATAGGTAGAAACTAAAACCCAACAAATCTCCCCCTTTCTAACTATGAGAAAGAGTTCGCCATTCCGGCGATCGAACAACATACCTTTAGCTTCCCTTTAGCTAAAGACTTTGTCAACATATCAGAACCATTATCATCGGTGTGTACCTTTTCCACTTCAAACAACCCTTCTTCAAGAGCGTCTCTAATCCAATGATACCTCATATCGATATGTTTCGTCCTTGCATGAAATGTTGGATGCTTAGCTATATCGATAGCTGCTTGATTATCACAAAGAACAACATAGCGTTGTTGCGGGAAGCCAAGCTCCTGCATCAACCGCTTTAACCACAACAACTCTTTACAAGCTTCGGTTGTTGCTACATACTCTGCCTCCCCCGTAGAAAGTGAAACACCCTTTTGCAACCTAGATTGCCATGAGACTGCTCCTCCTGCAAAAGTCATCAAATATCCAGAAGTGGATTTCAATGTATCCTTATCACCTGCCAAGTCAGAATCTGTATATCCAATAAGCACTGGTTTATCATTCCCAAATGTAAGACCCAATTTGGAAGTACCTCGAAGATATCGCATAATCCACTTAACTGCTTCCCAATGCTTCTTACCCGGATTTGTAAGATAACGACTGATAACCCCAACTGCAAAGGCTATATCAGGTCTCGTAGATACCATAGCATACATCAAACTTCCTACTGCTGAGGCATATGGAACTCCATCCATCTCTGCAATTTCTTCCTTCGTAGAAGGAGAATCCTTTTCAGTTAACTTAAAGTTGGTAGTAAGAGGAGAACTAACAACTTTAGATTTATCCATGTTGAACCTGCAAAGCACCTTCTCAATATATTGCTCTTGTGATATATGCAACTTCTTGGCCACTCTATCTCGATAAATACGAATGCCAAGAATCTGTTTCGCTGGCCCCAAGTCCTTCATGGCAAAGGACTTACTCAACTGTTGCTTCAGTTGGGAAATTCTTCCAGTATTTTTGCCAACAATAAGCATGTCATCCACATAAAGCAATAATATGATAAAATCATCATCTGAAAATCTTTGAACAAAAACACAATGGTCAGAAATAGTCTTACGGTAGCCTTGCTTCTTCATAAATGACTCGAACTTTTTATACCATCGCCTTGGTGCTTGCTTCAAACCATATAGACTTTTTAGAAGTCTACAAACATACCCCTCTTTACCTTTAACCTGAAAACCTTCAGGCTGCTCCATATAGATTTCTTTGTCCAAGTCACCATGTAGAAAAGCTGTCTTGACATCCATTTGTTCAACCTCCAAATCAAGACTAGCTGCTAAACCAAGCACCGTACGAATTGATGTCATCTTAACAACGGGAGAAAAAATCTCATCAAAGTCAATACCCTTTTTCTGACTGAATCCCTTGACGACCAACCTAGCTTTGTACCGTGGTTGTGAAGTATGCTCATCTTGCTTCACTCTATAAACCCACCTGTTTTTCAAAGCTCGTTTCCCCTTAGGTAGCTTCACCAACTCAAAAGTATTATTCTCATACAAAGATTTCATCTCATCTTGCATGGCATAAACCCACTCCTTCTTGTGTTCATCTTCCATAGCTTCTGCATAAGATTCAGGTTCACCACTATCAGTCAATAGAACATACTCATCAGCAGAATACCTGTTGGAAGGATGACGATCTCTGTTAGACCGCCTGAGTGGAACGAATGGTGGAATATTTTGTACCAGTGACTCCTCATGGGCATCATCATCCATGTCACTATTTTCGGGAATATCAGTATTAGTGTCATGTTGGTCATTATCATGAGCATCGTCTCCAACCTGCGAGTCCACATGTCTTGGAGGAACTGGATCCAAATCAACCAGATCATTGTTATGTTGAGGAACTGACTCTGCCTTCCCAACATCTTTCAAACTCTGATCTTCAACAAAGATAACATCTCGGCTTCTCACAATCTTCTTTGAAACTGGATCATAGAGCCTATAGCCGAACTCATCTTGGCTATAACCAAGGAATATGCACTCTTTAGTCTTCACATCTAGTTTAGACCTTTCATCTTTGGGAATATGCACAAAAGCCTTGCATCCAAAAACACGCAAATGATCATAAGAAACATCTTTACCACTCCAAACTCTATCTGGAATATCAAACTGTAATGGAACACAAGGTGAGAGATTTAATACATTTACCGCAGTATTCAGTGCCTCACCCCAGAAAGACATCGGCAACTCAGCATGTGAAAGTAAACATCTGACCCGCTCCACTAGTGTTCTGTTCATCCTCTCTGCCAAACCATTAAGCTGAGGTGTCTTTGGTGGAGTCTTTTGATGCCGAATACCCTGCTGTCTGCAATACACATCAAAGGGACCTGTATACTCCCCTCCATTATCTGTCCGGATACACTTCAGTTTCTTCCCTGTCTGTCTCTCAACTAAAGCCTGAAAATGCTTAAACACGTCTAATACTTGATCTTTAGTCTTCAAGGTATAAACCCACAACTTCCTTGAATGATCATCGATGAATGTAACAAAGTATAATGAACCACCATTGGTTCGGGTTTTCATGGGACCACAAACATCGGAATGCACCAAGTCAAGTATATGCTCTCTACGAGAGGGAGGACGACTCTTAAAAGAAACTCTGTTTTGCTTGCCAGCAACACAGTGAGAACACCTTTTCAAATGTATATCAGTCAGACCAGATAATACCTTTTTCTTCGACAGCATATTCATTCCTTTTTCAGTCATGTGAGCAAGTCTCTTATGCCATAAATCAATCATATCAACATTCTCCACAGCGTTAACAATGTCAGTAGAGACTTTAGGTTGTGTCATATATAATTTCGGACACCTCTTTCCTCTTGCAACAATTAAAGAACCCCGAGTGAGCTTCCATTGACCATTACCAAAGCTGCTAACATACCCTTCATCATCAAGAAGGCCTGTCGAAATTAAATTCATTCGCATATCTGGAACGTGCTTCACATCATGAAGAAATAACTCCATGCCCGTGTCAAACTTCAGACATACCTCACCGACGCCAACAACTTTTGATATGCCACTATTACCCATTTTAACATCTCCAAAATCACCAGAAGTATAAGATGTAAAGAAGTCCCTTCGTGACGTAACATGACACGAAGCACCACTATCAATAGCCCAACTCAAATCATCTTGTGCAAGGTTAACAATGTCTCCATCACAACAAATCAGGTGCTCATCAGTAGTAGCAATCACCACAGAATTATCATTACTACTGTCAGTTTTCGTCTGATCGTTGTCTGAGCTCTTTTTATTTTCTCGCTTCAACTTTCTGCAGAACTTTTTCGTATGTCCCTTCTTACCACAATGATAGCACTCAACATTAGAATACTTACCTCTAGAACTACTCCGTTGATTACCTCTATTGGTTGGACCTCTGCTTTGAGCTCTCCCCTTCCTTTCGGTGACTAGGACTTCTGACTGTGAAGAGGAACCCTGTGACTTCCTTCTCATCTCTTCATTCAGAATACTGCTCTTAGCTAGTTCCATACTGATAATACCATCCGGAGCTGAGTTCGACAAAGACATCCTGAATGTCTCCCAAGAATCTGGTAAAGTACCCAAAAGACACAATCCCTGAATCTCATCTTCAAACATGATACCCATTCCAGCAAGCTGATTCATAATTCCTTGGAATGCATTCAAGTGATCAGAAATTGTAGTGCCATCTTGATATCGCAGAGACATCAACTGTTTAATCAAATACAACTTATTATTTCCCGTCTTTCGAGCATAGAGTTGCTCGAGCTTGTTCCACAAAGTACGCGCATGTGTCTCTCCACTAATATGGTTCAAAACATTATCATCCACCCATTGCCGTATATACCCACAAACCTGTCGATGCAAAATAGTCCATTCTTGCTCGGTTTTATTTGCAGGCTTTTCCGTAGTAAACACAGGAAGATAATATTCCTTCACATAAAGAAGATCCTCCATCTTCCCTTTCCAAACATGATAATTAGAACCATTCAAATTAACCATTCTACTCGTGTTCGTTTCCATCGTTCAAACAAGTTCAAAAAAAACAATAACCTCGCTCTGATACCAATCTGATGGGAAAAGTGACCACAACGGCAACAACTAAGTACGGAATTAATCTTCGTTGGACAATACTTATCCCTACTTGTATGAACCTTCGATGAAACAAACAAGTAAAGCAACAATAAACAATAAACAAGACACCAAGAATTATACGTGGAAAAACCCCCTCAATGAAAGGAGTAAAAAACCACGGGACCGTAGTCCACCCAAACAATTCACTATGATAAATTATATGGGTAATACACCAAGTTCTTCTCCAGATAAAACTAGAGGAATACAATCACCTTCACACTCTTGGAATAACTCGTCAAGAAGTATGGAACCAAATAAGCAACAAAAGAACAAAGACCCACGGCTAGGTTCAGCTTCTCCACGGCTCTTTAGCTACTGCCCAGCCCCTTTTTGCCTATTTTCTATCTTGCTTATTTTCACAAATATCCTCCTATATTTATATATAGGGTTCCCTTTATTTTTATCTCCTTGTGGGCGAAAAGGGTAATCCTATTGGGCTTTTAATCTCATAGGTAGAAACTAAAACCCAACATATTTAAGACTTGTACAAGACTTCTGCCTGACTTGTACGCACTGCTTCTTGTAGGCTTCTCCGTTTTCTTCTAACTTCTTCTTTAGATTCTTGATTGTCGTCTGCCAGTCATCAATACGCTGCTTATTAAGCGCCCTGTCAGGGTCTAGTTCATCCGGGGGTGTTCTGTTCTGCATATGCTTGTGATACCAGTCTTCGAATTGTTGAGTTTTACGGTTATGCTCCCTTCTAGTGTCCTCGCAAATGTCCCGCATTTTCATTTCGTCCAGTTGACATTGCATAATGGTGTTTATGATGGCTGCGAATTTATGTATAGCTGCTCTTGCAGGTTCAGTGCGAAGCTTGTCAAGTTCATAATGCCATGCGTTCAGGAGATACTTAATTGGAGGATTTTCCTGCGATGAACTCTTCTCCTTCAAGTCGGTATTCATAGGAATAAGATTTAGTTTCAACCAGCTGGTTAGTTCTTTCACGTACGTTTTCTGTTCGCTCACGAGTTTCTCAAACTGTAAATGCCACTCTTGGACAACAGCCCATAGCTGTACTGTTACTTTATGGTGGTGCTCACTTGTTTCTTTTGAGGACTGGGATATGTCAAGAGCATTTAATGCCTGCCCAATCTTCGACTGACTTTCATGGTGAATTCGCATGGTCTCCCACATTGTAGCCATCCTGCATACATACAAGATATTGATCCTTTGAGTTTTAAGGATTAGCAAAATATGTAGTGTTTTCTTATGATAAATTCTATTAAGAAAATAGGGATACATCCAATAAGAAGTTGCTACAGTGGACATAACTAAAATAGACAAGAGAGAGTAGAGTATATGCATAAATGCACACTTGAAAGTTATAAATGGTATTCCTTTATATGGAGCTGCAAACGAAATATAAAAGTATGTTGTAAATGTGAGTTCATAATGTAAGAGCATGACTGACCCATCAACAAGCTCCACAAGTTTAGGGTACAGCTGTTCATCGCGCAGACGATTGATTTCTGTGACAGTTGAATCCATGGACATCATATCAACAGTGTACCTCGTTTGCTGATGACTTACTGCTGCTTTCTTCTTTTCCAGTAAGACAGTATTCACACCACGTGTCTCTAGTCTGTTCAGTGAGGCAACCTTTTTGTCATATTCTAGTTTCATCTGTTCACCCACCTGCTAGGCATCAGTCGATATGAAACAAAGGGATCGTTTAATTATAAATTGAGAAGTTAGAACTAGAAAAATCAGTATATGTTGGAAAAACAGTGTTCTAAAACTACTTCGAAACTATGGGAAATGAAGCAACATCTGATTACCATTCATTGGGCTTGGGGTGTTCCTGCAGGTATCAACATAGCTCATATATAACGTGTTTGCCTAGACTCTAGAGAAATTTCTATAAACAGCGATATTCAATAAATTTTATTTTTTTTGAACTGGCATGTTACTTTAAGCAATCTTAGGAAAAGGTTCTCTGCAATGCAGTCCTAGTGAGAAAAAGGAATTTTGCACATTGCAAGTATACATGGTGCTACAAGCCGACCTAGCTACTTAAAAGTATTTTACAAGGCTGAGGTATGAAATATAAATAATAGCCAAAATAAGTGTAAATATACCTTAACTTCATCAGAAAGCTTCTTCTCCCATGCCAGCATTTTCTCCAAAAGCATAGCAAGAGTTTCATGCTTCTCTGAATTGTCATATCTATCTTCATTCTTTGATAAACCTCGAGAAGATTTATTCCATGTAATGGCATGCATTACTCTTGCGGAATGATCAATGTCGCCTGTAAAGAAAATATCCATATAACACATAACAATGTGTGAAATTCAGATGAACTGAATTTTCTTTTGATCTTAAATTTCATTGGAGCATGTGGTATCAGGCCACCATATTCGTTGGCCTTTCTAGCTAGCACTATGCATAAAGTTCCTTGGACGCCCTTGCTTGGAAATTTTGGGACTAAGATAAAAGAAAAGCTTTAAGAAAAGACTGTTTTTCTTCTTAAGGATATCCTGAATAACTATAGTACACTGAAGGCTTTTCGCTAGGCTTTCTTGTGACTTGAAAATTAGAATGTATTAAATAGTTGCAAAATAAAGATCTATAGTCAAAAGTACAGTTTGTAAACATGCTCTATGTCAAAAATTTAAGAATCAGTTATCAACTTTGATTGAAAATGGTACAAAGTCACTCACTTAAAGATTAAAAACCTTCGAGATAGAAATAATTACCTCCATCGTCTGCAAAATTGGAGTGGTAGTGTAAACGATTGGCCTCAAGCATCTTGGAAACCTTCAAGGTACTCTGTGATGCCATAAGACAACAGTTGTCAAGTTCCTTAAACACGTGCAACAAATTAACACTCTCACTGCTACCCTTTCCTAATTTCTTCCCTTCTCCAGATGACGCCACATGCCTTGTTGTCATTTTTTCCAGTGGTGGTGAAGGTGGTAGTGTTGGTAGCTCATCTTCAACTTCCACCACCTCTTCCTCCTCGACAATTTTCTCAGTTTCTAGGACTTTCTTAGAATTTTCCTCAAAGACTTCCCTCTCAATCTCTTCTCTATCCATTGAAGTAGTGGTAACATTCGAGTACATTTTACTCTCCCAAGACACTGCTTCCGAGCGAGATACACCCTCTTCCTTGTCATCAAGAACATCAAAGCTTGTTCCAGGCACGTTCTCCATCTTGGGAAAAAAATAATCCCACGGGCCATCCGTCTCCTGTTGTGGTGGAGGCAGCGGTTCACGATCTCTCAAAGGCGGTGTACGCGGTGGAGATGGAGGTGGAATCGGCAATTCAACTGTACCTCGTCTTCTTGAAGTCCTGTGCTTTAAACTACCGCTTAAATTCCCAACAATCTCCTTTTCAACCTCATCTTCTTCCTCTTCCTCCACAATAACATCCGACCTGAACACTTGAGCTTTCGAAGTTGACAACTCCGGCATAGTTGAGGCACGTTGTAGAGGGGGAGGGGGTAAGTTAGGAAGTGGAGGCGGTGGAAGAGGAATAGAATGATCAAAGGTGAGTTGAGAGACCGCGGCAGCAGAGTAAGCATACGGAAACTCAGCACTAGCATAGTCATTTAAGGCAGCACCGAGATTCTTCAAAGAAGTGGTATAAGAAGAATGAGCAGAAGCAAAGGCGTTACGAGCTGAAATTGCAGCTTTAATATGTTGCTTTCGTTCTCTACATCGAATCACTGATTCCTCGTTTTCGAGATTCGATTGTACACATCCCATCGATTATGATTAGTTGAACAAGTGAGGACGTCAACGCCAAGTTCGATAATGATCTGAGTCGGTGTCTTTATGGTCGTAACTGGAAAGCAAATGTTGCCAGTGAGAAACAATGATTATCCAATGAGATATTTGTTTAAATGAATACTTTGTGTGCCTGTCCAAAGCCGCCATGAGCTGGACGTTTCTATTACAACACGAGGGTTTACGTCCCCGAGTTTACATATATTATATACCTACAACTTGGGTTGGGTGGACAATAATATACTTGCCCCATAACTAAAATAAATCAATTGTTCATTTCAAACTAAAAAAGTGATGAACATGAAGGAGAAAACAAATACTATTAGACTCCCTTGACATATTAAAAAAAAAAAAAAAGCCTTTTAATCAGTTGTTTCTGGAAACAGGTCAGTTGGATCGGTTTCGGGAAAAACGAAGCCCAAGTCCAGATTTTTAAATTAAATCCAAAATTATGAACCCCAACCACGGGAGTTTGGAATTTACTGAAACCTCATAAAAAAAATATTCGGAGCACACTGGTAACAGTAATAATCTCCCAAATGAGTAAATGACTGATACTATTCGAACTCAAACACAATGCAGTCGTTAGAGTTCACCATAGCTACATCATAGTCAACTAGTTTAAGGAACAGAATAGCTTCAAGCTTTAGTAATAACTTTAACCTATTTAGCGGAAAAAAAAAACTTTAACCTAGTCAAGAGAGTTCCCCAATGGATGAGATAAACAGACAACTCTAACAAACTAGAATAATATATAATCATTATTTCCTATACTTTATCTCCCAAATCTCAACATCCTCTCCTCTCTCATACTCTTTCACGTATTGTGGAATTTGAGTGAGATCGATGCATGTCCCGACAAAGCACGGGGAAGATTCGTTGTGACTGTCTTCACATTCTGCATCTTCCCCTGCCGAATAACACCAAGTATCAATTTTAGTGTTGCAATTACCGAGTGGCAGGATGAGTATCATTTAATAAAATTCTCACCTCGTGCAGTTCTTAGATATTTTCTGAAATGTGAATAACCATTCGCTACAACACTAAGATCATCAAGAGTAAAGTTGTAACGTTTTTCCAATGCCATGTACAATACCTGAGATGAGAAAGAAAAACATATTTTTTTAACTCTTACACAAGCCACTTCATGAGTCAATACTCTCTCTTCTTCTCTTGTCAGCCGGCCAAAGGGAAAAAAATATCGTCTGACTAAAGGCTGGTAGTTAATGACTAAAAGTAGGCAACTTCATCAAACATCAATACTGCTAGCTTGATTTGTGATTCAAGTGAAAGACGTGTTTCTAAAAAAATCTCATGACTTGATAACTTTTTGAATTCCATGAGAACAATAACCAACCAGTGATATTTAACAGATTGAGTTTATACTATTATTGGATTAGGAAAAAAAAATCTCCTAATAATATATATGCAGAAGACAATACTTTTTTGGTTTGACATGAGCCTTTAATCCCTTTACTAAATTTATATTGCTTAGTGTGGTACTGTATTCTTTAAATTCCAAAACTAGAGCATAAAAATTACTCATAACAATTGATATACTGCCACACTCAATCAAGAACTCTATCAGTGTATCCATCTAACAGACCCTACCTTATCGGGACTTCGTGACATTATTCTCTCCAATGTACTGAAGAAAGCATCAGTGAGATCATCATTGTAGATCACATCAGCAGCTACAAGAATAGAGGCTCTTTGAAATTCTTCAAGTTCTTTAGAGGTCCAATTATACCTGCACATAACAATATAGTACCAAGTAAGGTGGCCAGACAACAGATTGAAGGCATCAAGAGGTGTGACATTGGGAACTGAACCAAAAATAAAGTACAACGGATGATTGACCTTCTCTGAGATGATGAACATTTTTCTAGAGGAGGCCACGAAGCCTTCCAATCAAGTTCACGTACTTTAACCGAAGCAGAAAATCTTCCAGAATTGAGATGAACGTTCTGAGCACAATTATCAAGCACTTCATCGCCATGGTCTGTCATAAGACACAAGGTTAAGAACCAGTTTTTTGTCTACGGGACCTTTAGATACGTAACCATGCCAATAAACTTTATAGATTAGAAGAAAGCTTACGGAACCCAAAATACTAGGAGAATGTACAAACACATTTATGCAACGAATTAAAAACAGATTGCTAAAGGTTTTTTTAGAAGGAAATGTTTATTCTTTATAACAGGAAAATAGAACTATACAAGTTACCAAAAATAGAGGTACATCATAATAATGAACCATAAATTGAATTAAAAATAAAGTACGGTAAAGCAAAGATATCGGCAGAGATGAGTAATATAATTCAAAGTACTCGAAAGAACAAGCTGCACAAGACAAATTAATAAAATTAGGACAGTTCAGCCACCGATACCTGTTAGAAAGACCTTCTTTGCAACACGAGCAAGCAACATGCCAGCCAACCCTGGTAAAGTTAGTGTTAGAACTACCTGTCATACGAAAAATACAAATTTATATGGTGGCTGTAAAATAAATTGCAAAACACTCAGTAATATTTACTTGAATGCATTTTAAATTTCTGACAAAGATGTATACCTAACAGAATATCCACTAAAAGGAAAGACAGCTAGATTGCTAGAGTACTCCAATTCGCAAAAGGTGTAGTCCCACATAACTTTATAGTCAGCCCAGAATTCTAAAGTTCAGAGTTTTCTTAAATTTAACCGACTTTGATTGAGTACTGCAATAAAATTAACTTTGTTCGGCACTAATAAATTTAATCTTTGTATTTCATTACTTGAGACTCTTCAAAAGGCCAATTTGACGCTTCTTCAGAAAATGTAGGAAGTATTAAACAATTTTAGAGAACTAGCTTATAACCTGTACACAAATCACCATCATACCTGATAAATTTAGTACAAATCTGCTTTTCATCTAATATACATTACTTAATTCATTAATTTAAGTTTATTTTGTATAAGAAAACAAAAACAACTCTAATAATAGATTTTTGTAATTTATTAATTACAATAATTATTAATCGTTAGTCAATCTCTGGTCGATGAACCAAAAATACTCAAACAATAAGAATGTTTGAGTGTGACAGAGGGAGTATAATTTTTTTGACATTTTTTATTGACTTCAACTCCATACCTTGTATATTATTATAGTAGTTGTAGTTAAAACAAATAAAGCAATTAATACAAATTATTTGAAAATACATATCCACAGAGTTAATTCCAATTTACTACACTTTTTTATAAACAGTGATTTTCGAAAAAGAAACCTTCCTAAACTAATTTGGTATAGTTATCACACCTGGCCTGAGTTAACTCAATACGCGAAGCTGCAGGGTTTTTTTATCCTTGTATTATAGATGGGATATAACTATTGACGAACTATATGTAATAAACTACCAACGGTTTTCAGAAAATAATCTAGTTTATTACAATACTTGAGCTCAATCGTACGATTAATAGATGGAGTGAATTACAGTGGACTTTCGAGAGGCCCTCTCTCTCCCACAGAAGATAAGACTAATTGGAATGACAAAATGCATAACCCTAATTCGATCCCTTCTTTCCTTCTTATCCCTCCTTTTGCCTAATGGTTCTTTTACCCCTTACTTCCCTGTGCAATTCCCTCTATACCCTTCTGAACTGTAATTACGCCTTTGCCCTTGTGCTTTCTCCTGGTATACATAATTAGCTATTTGGCATTATTATTATTCATCACATTACCGGGGGCCCAAAGTTTCACCTTGTCCTCAAGGTGGAAATCAGGGAATCTGGCTTCAATTTCACTAGCTATCCCCCAAGTTGCTTCAAACAATGTGTTAGGAAACATAATAAATAGAATAAATATTAAGTCAGTTACGAATCTGAATAATTAGTGTGTGCATCAGTTATGGATTTCAAAGGGAGGATTTGGTGGGAATAATAATATTTTAGCTTTAATTTAGGGATTGTGAGTTGAGATTGGGGTTATAAATAGGGAAGCCATTTATATGTTTGAGGGAGGAAGAAATAAGATTGACTTATGTGTGTTTGTGGAGAGTGGGTGGTCTCTCGAATACCACCTAGTTGTGTGTGCGTCAATAAAAGAATTCGTTTCTTTTTATATATATATCCAAAGAGCGGGCCTGTACAGGTCCTAACAGTGGTATCAGAGCACCTCTGTTCTTGGGGCAACGACAACTGCAAAATAAGTTCAAAATCGAATCGACGACTTCCAGGGAATTTTTTTTTTTTGTAAAGATGCAAGCAAAATTTTTGAAGTTGGATATTGAAAAGTTTCAAAATGACATTTCTTTCCTCAAAGAAGGTATGGTTGCTATACTTGCAAAAATGGACAACTATAGTCGCAAGACTACTGGACCATTTTCGTCTGCTCGTGAGGATTCGCAAGGCTTTGAACAGGCCCAGAAGTCAGTCCACGAAACTGAGAAGAAGCTGAAGGGAGTAAAAGAAAATGATAGAGAACTTAAATCAGATTTTCAAAAAATTGATTTTGGAAAACTTCAAGAAGATGAAAGGTCTCATCAGCAACCACCAGTATTAGAGGTTTTAGGGCAGACTCCATTAAATTCTAATAGTGGCAACAACAAAGAACAAGAGACTTGTTTGTTTGATGTCTCATCGCCTCCAAGCTCATCCATGTACTCTTTATCACAAAGACTTGAAATATTCGAAGGCTTAAAACTTGAAGGTGGGTCGTTGAAGGCTGAAAGTTATTTTGACAGCTATTTTGAATTAGTAAACCTCTCAACACCAACTAAGAAGGTATGGTCGGCTGTAGTATACTTGAGAAATGATCTTTTGTTCTTGGACTATTGCGGGGAATATCAGCGGCCTTCTTGTAACTGGGAGGAATTTAGAAAATTATTGGCGGAGAGGCAGGGGTTCTGGATTAGAAAGAAAAGGAAAAAGAAAGAATGAGACAATTTTCTCATTTGAACCTTGAGGACAAGGTTCAAGTTTGGGCGGTGGGTAATGTTAGGAAACATAATAAATAGAATAAATATTAAGTCAGTTACGAATCTGAATAATTAGTGTGTGCATCAGTTAGGGATTTCAAAGGGAGGATTTGGTGGGAATAATAATATTTTAGCTTTAATTTAGGGATTGTGAGTTGAGATTGGGGTTATAAATAGGGAAGTCATTTATATGTTTGAGAGAGGAAGAAATAAGATTGACTTATGTGTGTTTTTGGAGAGTGGGTGGTCTCTCGAATACCACCTAGTTGTGTGTGTTTATCAATAAAAGAATTCGTTTCTTTATATATATATATATATACAAATATAAGGACTGGACAGGTCCTAACACAATGGTGATCCTTGCCATTTAATCAACACTTCCAGCGTGGACTGCGAACCATTCTGTACTTTCCGGATGTCAACCACTGATTCAGGGGCCGCTACTAATTCTGGTTCCGGGTTTAACAGTGCTGGAATATCGGTGGTTGAAGTAGAAGAGCCAATTGCTCGTTTAAGCTGAGAAATGTGAAAGACTGGGTGGATTTTACTTGAATCAGGAAGTTGCAACCGATAAGCCACCTGCCCAACCCGTTGTATGACCTCAAAAGGACCATAAAATTTCGGAGCTAGCTTTTCATAAGTCCTGTACACGGCTGATTGTTGTCGGTAAGGTTGGAGTTTCACATACACACTGTCCCCCACCTGAAACGCATCCTCTCTTCGTTTTTTTATCAGCATTGTTTTTCATTATCTGTTGCGCCCTTAACAAGTTGTGATACAATTCATCAAGCACTGCATCACGTTCTTGGAGTATCATTTCCACACTATCATTAGGCGAATGTCCCCTGCCCAAGCGAGTTATCAGTGGTGGATCTCGACCATACAACACCTTGAATGGAGTCAATTTTGTGGATAAATGCGGAGATGCATTATAAGAGAACTCCGCCCAATGCAACCATTTTGACCACGATTTGGGGTGCTCACCTGCGAAACACCTTAGATAAGTCTCCAGCAATTTATTTACGATCTCAGTTTGGCCATCTGTTTGAGGATGGTAAGACGTGCTTCGTTTCAAGTTCGTGCCTTGAATACGAAAATTTTCTTTCCAAAAAATGCTCAAAAACACTCTGTCACTATCAGAAATAATTGAGGCTGGAAATCCGTGTAATTTAACCACCTCTTTGACAAACAAATTTGCCACAGTCAGTGCTGTAAAAGGGTGTTTCAATGATAAGAAGTGACCGTATTTCAAAAATCTGTCAACGACCACCAGAATGGTGTCCACCCCATGAGAACTTGGCAGGCCTTCGATGAAATCTAGTGTTAAGTCGTCCCAGACCCGCATTGGTACTGGTAACGGTTGCAGTAAACCCGCTGGTAACTGCTGAGATACCTTTTGTCTTTGGCAAATCTCTCACTGCTGGACAAATAAAGCCACAGCCTTTCTCATATTGCCCCAAAACCAGTCAGCAGCCAATCTCAAATATGTTTTCCTCTCCAGAATGTCCCGCAACTCCAGAACTATGGTACAATTGTAATAAAGTCGGAATAAGAAATGATTTACTTGGAATAACAAAGCGATTTTTGTAGAGCAGCTTCCCTTCTAATAAACTGAAACCCGTGTGCGATTTCGATCCTGTAGTTAAATCATTTTTGATTTGCTGCAACAAAGAATCCATTTCAATTTCGCGATCCAATTTTGACCAATCAATGCCTGTGACCGAAACTAAAGATCCAAGCTCAACAGTACCTCCATTTTTCCTTGATAATGCGTCTGCTACGCGATTTGCACAACCAGGTTTGTAAAAATGTCAAACGAGAAACCCAGCAACTTACTGACCCATTTTTGATATTCACTACCAACTTCTCTCTGCTGCATGATATATCTTAAGCTTTGTTGGTCTGTTTTTACTACAAAATGTCTTCCCAACAACACAAGTAATGTCGCCATTTTTGAACCGACAAACAAATTGCCATCAATTCTTTTTCATAAATGGACTTGAGTTGAGCCTTAGGACCGAGCAATTTACTAAAATACGCAATAGGGCGTTGGTCCTGCATCCGTTTCGATAGTGAACTGTTTAGAAAAATCAGGAAGAACAAGGACAGGTGGGTTGACCATTGCTTCCTTTAATTTATTGAAGGCTACCGTAGCTTCCTCCGTCCAACCATATGCGTCTTTCTTTAACTGATTCGTTAGAGGTTGTGCGATATTAGCATAACGAGAAACAAACTTCCGGTAATACCCGGTTAAGCCCAAGAAACCTCGCACTTCCTTCAAGTTTGTTGGCTGCTTCCATTCCACAATTGCTTGTACCTTTTCATTGTCAACCGCAACTCCTTGCCCAGAGATTATGTGCCCCAAATAAGCCACTTTAAGTTTGCCAAACTCGCATTTTTTTCTGTTCACCACCAGGATATTGCGAACCAAAGTCTCCAATACTCACTTCATGTGCTCCCTGTGCTCTTCCCGTGTTGGGCTGTATACTAGGATATCGTCAAAGAATATTAAGACGAATTTCCTTAAAAAAGGCCTGGACACATCGTTCATAAGAGACTGAAATGTTGCCGGTCCATTCATCAAACCAAAAGGAAGGACCATGAACTCATAATGACCGTCGTGAGTTCGAAACGCGGTCTTATGAGTGTCCTGTGGTCGTACTAAGATCTGGTGATAGCCTGCTTTTAAGTCCAGCTTGGAGAAAAAAGTAGCACCATGGAGCTCATCCAACAACTCATTAATAACCGGGATAGGATACTTATCAGGGATTGTCTCCTTATTCAATGCGCGATAGTCTACGCAGAATCTCCATGATCCATCGCGCTTCTTAACTAACAAAACCGGGCTAGAGTAAGGGCTGCTCGAGGGTTTTATAATTCCAGCCCCTAACATTTCTTTAATTAGCCTCTCTATTTCATCTTTCTGGCACTGTGGATATCGGTATGGACGGACACCCACTGGGTTTGATCCTTCTTTTAATATTATGGCATGCTCATGGCCCCTCGAAGGCGGGAGGCCCTTTGGTACGTCGAACACAGACTTATACTGCTCTATAACCGACAACAAGAATTCTGGTACACTCCCATTTGTAGTTTGTCCTTCCCCATCCCTCGGCTCTGCCTGCTCCACCAGATTCAACTCCACATAATACCCTTCCTTCTCTCTACGCAACGTCCTGATCATAGCTTTGAGTGAAATTCGCGAGTGTACCAATGAAGCATCTCCTACTAACGTGATTGTTCGGCCTTCAGCTTCGAATTGCATGATCTGAGTTTTCCAATTGTTCACCACAGTCCCGAGGGTCTCTAGCCATTGAACCCCCAATATAATGTCAGAATTACCCAGCTCTAAAGGAAGCATATCCACCGTGATCGAAATTTTTCCATTTAGTACCAATTCCACGTCCTTGCACAGCCCTTTTCCTTTAATAGCATCCCCGTTTCCTAGCGAAACACCAAAACTCCCAGCGTCCTGCACTACAATTCCCAGCTCCTCCAAAATTGACAACGAGATAAAATTGTGTGTAGCTCCCGGGTCTATCATCACCACCACTTCTTTACCTTGTCCAATTCCCCGTAACTTCATGGTCTTTTTCCTTTTTAACGGCTTGGGGAAACCAATAATCGAATTTAAAGAGACTTCAGGTTGACTAATTACCTCTGTGTTTGGTTCAGTTGTTGGCGATATAGGTGACTCACTCCCGCTATCCTCCGTTCCTTCATCCTCTTCTTCTTCCATAACCAAAACGCTGAGCTCACGTTTTTTACACCTATGCCCCATTGACCACTTCTCATCGCATATAAAACACAATCCTTTGGCTCGTTTTTCTTGTAGCTCTTTATCTGTTAACCTTCTCATGTCACCTCCGGACTTACCCACACTGGAGTTTGATGCTGATTTTGGAGAGCTAACTGACCCATGAGACTCTCCTGCCTGGGATGCCCAACTTCGTATCGAATGAGGGCTAGACTGCAAGCTATAGTTGGTTGACCCACCCAAGTTGTTGCTTCTAAACGATACTGCAGAGTATTGTCCAGACTTAACACTCCCGAATCCCGACCTCCTCACACTGCTTACGTTATTTCTTTCCTCCACCCTTAGTGCTAATTCCATTCCTTGTTCTAAGTTGATGGGATTCAAGACACGTACTTCTGCTCGTATCTCTTCTTTCAATCCATTTAAAAACTGGCCTAACATGATGTCTTCGGGTAAACGGTCCAGTGGGGCCGCCGTCTCGATAAACTTTCTTCTATAGTCTGTAACAGTTGATGTCTGTGAAGTTGCCAACCATTGTTCACACAAGGAACCCCCACCCACTCTTGAGGACCGAAGCTGTTTTTATACAAACTCCCTTAACTCATCCCATCTCCTAATCGGTCTTCGTTTGTTTTCCCATTGAAACCACCGCAGTGCGTCGCCTTCCAAAGCCACGACCACCGCTTCCAATTTCTCTGCCTCCGTTAGCCGATAAAAACTAAAATACCGCTCGATACGGAGTATCCAGCCATCAGGATCTGTACCTTCAAACAGGGGCATATCTAACTTTCTATACCTCCATCCTCTATGACCCATACCACCATTCATCCCCATTCCTCCATTAGCCCCCATAGCACCCATCATCAGTCCTCCGCTTCCCCCCATACCCGTACCACCTGCTCCACCATAGCCCCCCAATACGCCATAACTTCCACCTTCGCTAAGTAGGCCACTGCCCCCAACACCTTGCCCAAAATTGTCACTACCCATATATGCCACCATCGAGTTTGGTGAGACTATCATCTTGTTAACACTTCCTTCGGGTTTTTTAGACAAAGGGTTTGGACTCACCTGGGCTCCTGTTAACGTAGATCGTATCTCTGATTGGAACTTCAATTGCTCCTCCTTCATTGAGTTTATCAACGATTCATAGAAATCGCGCGTACGTTGTACGCGTCCTTCAAGCCTTCCTGTTAACGCATCCAAATCTGCTCCCAACTGCTTTGTTGCCTTTGCTTGCCCCTCTAGCAACATCTCCGACAAAGAGTGGTGCATAGCTTCAACAGCCCGTTCCACCACTTTTGACACCATCTCAGAGATCGTTCCTTCCAAATCTTTAAATTTCTCTTCGATTTGTTCAACCCGCTGTGCTACAGTAGGCTGCCCCATTCTCGATCGTTAATGGCTCTGATACCACTTGTAATAAACTACCAACGGTTTTCAGAAAATAATCTAGTTCATTACAATACTTGAGCTCAATCGTACGATTAATAGATGGAGTGAATTACACTGAAGGACTTTCGAGAGGCCCTCTCTCTCCCACAGAAGATAAGACTAATTGGAATGACAAAATGCATAACCCTAATTCGATCCCTTCTTTCCTTCTTATCCCTCCTTTTGCCTAATGGCTCTTTTACCCCTTACTTCCCTGTGCAATTCCCTTTTTACCCTTCTGCACTGTAATTACGCCTTTACCCTTGTGCTTTCTCCTGGTATACATAATTAGCTGTTTGGCATTATTATTATTCATCACACTATACTATACTATCTTCATATTGTATAGAAAGATGAGAGTAGACATTTGACATATCATAAGAATTTGAATTGTCGTATGAAAAAGAAAAAAGCATTAGGCTTCCTGTTCTTGAAGCAGATTGAAGCAATTTCTACTTAGATATCTTAAAAGCAGCTACTTGCATACCATACATTTAAATTCGAAAAACAGATCTAATTCAAATATTTCTGATGCAGCAGCATCCTTTATAGTATTAGCAGGAGATAAAGCTATGTAGTATTAGCATAGTAACTACGATGCACACTTGAAAAGCTTTTTAAATAGCTTTACCTGTACCAGCTCCAAGCTCTGCAACAATGACTTCTGCAAAATCGGATGATTTAAATATTTTATGCATCACATAATCAGCTAGTACTAGTTCCGCCCTCCATACCTGGTAAGGAAGTCATATCAGAGTATGTACCCCGGGCCCAACATTAAATAAACAAAAGAAAAGAGAGGAGAGTTACACACACAAACATAGATAGAGAAGAATGATGATGGAATCTTAAGATGACATATAAAGTTGATATTACAATTCAGATGATAGGGATCAGTAGTAATGTGTATCCTGTTTGAGTTTAATCTTGACTTAACAGTTGGGAAAGTTATTATCAGTAGTGTTATTTCAATTGTGTACTTGACTTTGTATTATCTAGTTCTTAGTAGCTACAACTAGAACCTTTAATAAGTAGTTGGGAGCTGCACTATTATTTTACCCAGCTGTTTGGGTTTGTAAACAACCTATATATCCCCCTGTATCAGCTTCTTATGAAGGCAGACTTTGATTATATATATATAACTTCTTCTCTGAATATTGATAATGTATCAATTTGGGGATAGCTTGGGGTAGAGATTGTCCTGCGGTTCAATCTCCCGAGGTTTATAATCACTGTTCTTGTTGTGTTTATCATTATCTTGTTATTATAATCTTATTCTTGTCATTGTGCTGCGTCAAATTGGCATCAGAGCTAAAAATTCTGGTTTTTATCATTGTTAAAGTCCATCCTACTGTTACTATTCATCCGCTGTTATATTCACCTTGTTCATCAGCTGTTATATTCACCCTGATTCCTATCCAAAACCTGATTTCAGTGGCTAAATACCATTCCTCTTTATTGAAAATCAGGCACATAACACCCTTGTATCACCCCATGGCACCACCAAATTCCACCACTTCAATTTGCTGCCCAGAAACCTACAAAGCTGCGCCTTTCTTATTTTTATAAATCCTTTAAGCATTCAGTTTCATTTCTCACAACACCAACGATTACTCACCAAAGCAGAAAAGAGAATAGGTCTGGGAAAGGAAATCAAGAAAGAAATAGAGAGAGAGGGTACGAGGATATAACAAATCTGAGAAGAGAGAATCATAGTCGTCACTATCGTCCTGCAACAGAACTTTATTGCGCTATGGCTGTTCATTTCACTGGACATCTACACGACACATTCTCCGTTGTGCTGTTACGAAACAAGGGAGGTAACCTATACCCTGTTTGGATATTCTAATATTCTTAATCATATCTGTTTGACCTTCATGTTCTTGACATCACTATCAACCATTTTCTTTCTCAAAATCCAGCAATCCACTTTGTTTTTTTTCCTGTCCCTGCTAATTTAACCATGTTCATATTATGAGTTTTATCTAAATACCCCCCACTGCAAATATCAGTTTGGTTGATTTTTTTTTTTTTTAAAAAGAATTACATTTTAATTCTAGGACTTAATATTCATGTTTTAGGAATTTTAATTCATAGTTTGGTATTTAGCCTTCTTTTACATTTGCATGACTTTATTTGCTTAGTTTGCACAATATTCTATGTTAGTTGCATATACATGTCTTCTTTATTATATTTTGAGAACTAGTGATAGCATTAGTAGTCGACTATAATATAGTTGTTTACGTTAAATTTCTATCGAATCTCAGCTGTGCACTTATTCATATCATGGTCATCACTCGTAGCGGAACTGATAGCACCTCACAAGACCCACCTCCTGACCCTCCTGAGCCGACTTTGACTCATTTATTGCAAAGTATCCAAGCCCACACTACGTCTATGAACGATAAATTTGATAGTTTAAATAATCGAGTTGAGGCCTTAGAGATTGCAAACAATGCTAGGAATTTAAATGATGAACCACATATAGAGGATGTCGATAACGAGGATATAGTTCCACCTCGACGTCAGAATGTTGATGCAATGATTCCTAGACATATGGGAGGACGAAGGGGAGGTAGAAGGGAACCCCCTAGACATCATGACAATTATAGGAATGACCCACCTGACTATGACGATCATTATGATTATAATGAGCGTCGAGATCAGGGATACCGTAATTATAGGAATCATGATAGGTATGATGGAAGAGATGATGTGCTCAAAATTAAGATAGATACCCCAGAGTTTGATGGGAGATTTGATCCCGATGTTTTCTCTGATTGGTTATCCAGTATGGATAAATTCTTTGATTGGCATATGATGAGTGACGAGCGTATGGTAAGATTCGCCAAGATGAAGCTTGTAAAGCAAGCTAACATCTTTTGGGGTATTATTGAGAGAGACCTAGAGCGTACAGGACAACCTCCGGTTAGGCATTGGGCTGAGATGAAGATGCGCTTAACTCAGTATTATCTACCTCTAGGGCATAGAGATAGGTTAATGGAGCAGTTTGATAACCTAACTCAGGGTAGTTTGTCTGTTGCTGAGTATATCGGCAAATATAGGGAGTTGATTCAGAGGTGCGAGCTTAAAGAGAGTACTCGTATGAGCATTATTAAATTCAAAAATGGGTTACGACCCGAGCTCAAACGACAAATGATGAATACTCAAATCAACACTATCGATGACGTTTTCCAAGTCGCATTAGAGCATGAGTATCGAGTCAAGGAGTTCTCCTAACAGAGAGGGCTATCCTATTCGAGGCAGCCTATGAGTCGAGATCTATCACAGAGTCGGACTATCCCCACATCTCAGGGAGTTAGTAGTAGTACGAGCGTTCCTACTAGAGACCCAACGAGAGCTCAGACTCCAGGGTCATCCTCTCGATTTAGAAACACAGAGACATGTTTTACGTGTCACGAACTGGGACATAAGTCTTTCGAGTGTCCAAAGAAAAGATTAAATCTTCTTGAGAACTATGGAGAGGATGATGAGTTGTTCGAGGGTGACCTAGAGAGAGCCCATAACACCGATGATGAGGACGCTTTGCGAGATCTAGAGGAGACAGAAAGACATGTAGGTGTTATGTGATGCCTGTTTACCTACTGGAAAGAGGATGATTGGAAGAGGACTTCCATATTTCACACCTTTAGTAAAGTTGACGGAGTAACATCAAAGGTCATTATCGATGGGGGGAGTTGTTTAAATGTGGTTGCACAATCTGCAGTTGCGCGATCAAAGTTAAAAGTAGAGCCACATCCTCATCCTTATAGTGTAGCTTGGGTCAACAAGACATCTATTCCTGTGACACACAGGTGTCTTGTTCAGATCCATTCCGAGGGCTACGAGGAGAGTATATGGTGCGATGTCCTCCCCATGGATGTTTCTCATATTCTTTTAGGACGACCTTGGTTGTATGACCGTAGTGTAACTCACTATGGTAGACATAACACATATGTGTTTACACACAATGGGAAGAAGATCACATTGCTTCCTAGCAGACCACCTGAGACTATTAAGAGCGACGCAAAGGCAAATAGTGTTCCTACACAACCGATTAAATCTCTCCATATTTTGAAGAGGAAGGAATTCGAGACATGTGCTTTAGAGTCAAAGGTTGTGTACATGCTAGTTGCTAGAGAGGCGAAAGACATTCATGAGATGAGTGGTATTGAGATTCCTAGTGATGTTCAACAAATTCTTGACGAATTTGTTAATATCATGCCCAGTGAGCTGCCTGAGGGATTGCCACCTCTCAGAGATATCCAGCATGCTATAGACTTTATCCCCGGATCCTCTTTACCTAACCTACCACACTATAGGATGAATCCTTCTGAGCAGATAGAGATGAGGCGACAAGTAGATGAATTGCTTAGGAAAGGATTTGTGCGAGAGAGTCTTAGCCCCTGTGCAGTACCGACCTTGTTCACACCTAAGGCCGATGGAAGTCTGAGGATGTGTAGCGACAGTCGAGCTATCAATAAGATCACTGTCAAGTATAGGTTTCCCATTCCTAGACTTGATGACATGTTAGACATGATTGTTGGAGCTCAGTATTTTACTAAGATCGACTTACGGAGTGGATATCATCAGATTCGTGTTAGAGAAGGAGATGAATGGAAGACTGCCTTTAAGACAGCCGATGGGCTTTACGAATGGTTAGTTCTACCTTTTGGGCTATCCAATGCGCCCAGCACATTCATGAGAGTCATGAACCAGGTGCTTCGTCCAGTGATCGGTAAATTTGTTGTGTATTTTGATGATATCCTTATATATAGTCCTACGCGTGAGGAGCACTTGTCACACTTGCGTCAGGTTCTAGCACTTCTCTTACATGAAAAATTATATGTGAACCTGAAAAAGTGTTCTTTTGTGCAGCATTCAGTGATATTCCTTGGATTTGTGGTCTCCAAGGATGGAGTTTCTGCAGACCCAGAAAAGGTAAAGGCTATTCGAGAATGGCCCGAACCTTCGACTATCCATGAGGTTCGTAGTTTTCATGGATTAACTATATTCTATAGGCGGTTCATCAGAGGTTACAATACCATCATGGCTCCCATCACTGATAGTATGAAGAAAGGGGAGTTTGTGTGGTCTAAATCGGCTGTGAAAGCCTTTGCTGAGATTAAGGAGAGGTTGATCCATGCTCCAGTTCTCGTTTTACCAGATTTTGGTAAGGTGTTTGAGGTCACATGTGATGCTTCGGGAGTGGGAATAGGTGGAGTGTTAAGTCAAGGTGGCCACCCTATAGCTTTTTTCAGTGAAAAGCTTAACGAGGCCAAGAAGCAGTATACCACCTATGATCGGGAGTTTTATGTTGTAGTTCAAGCGCTTAGGTATTGGCGGCATTATCTGTTGCCCAAGGAGTTTGTTCTTTATTCTGATCACCAGGCGCTTCAATATATCAACTCCCAGAAAAAGTTAAATCATAGACACGCCAAGTGGTTTGAGTTTGTTCAGGAGTACACCTTTGTACTTAGACATAGCAAAGGTACCGAGAACAAAGTTGCTGACGCACTTAGTCGAGTGACCCTTATTCTTAACACTATGAGTGTCAAGGTCGTAGGGTTCACACATATGATTCAGGACTATCCTTCGTGTCACGACTTTGGACAGATTTATGCTAGCTTACAGGATCCTAGTTCACCACCTTCCAGGGATTATTGTATTCACGATGGATACTTATTTCGCGGGATCCATTTGTGTATCCCTAATACGTCTTTGAGAGAGTATCTCGTGAGAGAGTATCTCGTGAGAGAGTTACATGCGGGAGGTTTAGCGGGTCACTTTGGTCGAGATAAGACCATTGCTATTGTTGAGGATAGGTTTTTTTGGCCTAGTTTGAAGAGGGATGTTGCTCGTATAGTCGCAGAGTGTCGTACTTGCCAAACAGCCAAGGGTAGGAAACAAAATACGGGTTTATACACTCCTCTTCCAGTTCCCCATGTTCCTTGGGAAGATGTTAGCATGGACTTTGTGTTAGGATTGCCTAGGACTCGTATGAGTCATGATTCGGTCTTTGTTGTAGTTGATCGTTTCACTAAGATGGCTCATTTTCAAGACTGACAATGCTGCTCATATTGCCTCGATCTTCTTTAGTGAGATAGTGAGGATACATGGTGTTCCCTTAAGTATAGTATCTGACAGAGATGTTAAGTTTGTGAGTTATTTCTGGAGGACTCTATGGAAATTACTCGGTACTAGTCTTAAGTTCTCTACAGCCTATCATCCCCAGACCGATGGACAGACTGAGGTCGTTAATAGGAGTCTAGGTGATTTAATTAGGTGTCTTGTAGGTGAACATGTGTCTTCATGGGATAGGGTTTTACCTACGGCCGAGTTTACGTATAATAGCTCTGTTAATAGGTCTACAAGAGTCGGGCCTTTTCAGGCTTACATTGGTCGTCAGCCGAGGAAACCCATAGATTTAGTTCCCCTTCCCCCTGCATATAGGTCTAGCGAGTTTGCAGAGTCGTTTGCACATCACATTCATAAGTTGCATGCTGAGATACGACGGAAAATTAATTTAAGCAATGAAAATTATAAGTCTGCTGCAGATGTTCATCGCAGGTTTCGAGAGTATAATGAAGGTGATCATGTTATGCTACGACACCGCACTGAGAGGCTACCTCCCGGTGCTTGGAAGAAAGTGCATGCTAAGAGGATGGGTCCATTTCGAATTCGAAAGAGGGTTGGTACTAATGCTTATGAGTTAGATCTTCCGACTGATATGACTATTGGCCCTGTATTTAATGTGGAAGATCTTACTCCTTTTCATGGAACCTCTGATATTTCTTCACCTTCTTCACCTGTTAGTGTTCCTATGCCTTCTAGCCCCAATCAGCCTATATCTAATCCTTCGCTACTTGTACCACCTACACCTCCTTATGTTTCGGCACAGCCAACAGTAGATGTTCCTGTTGATGTTCTAGATGAGAGATTTATGCCAACACGGCGTGGTGGTTTTCGACAGTACTTAGTTCACTGGAGTAACAGGTCAGATGATGAGTGTACATGGATTAGTGCTACAGAGTTTCAGCGTCTTGCTCCTGATCTTTTTGAGCATTACACACAGATCAGTTCGACAGAGCCAAACTTTTCCTAGTCGGGGAGAGTTGATAGGGATCAGTAATAATGTGTATCCTGTTTGAGTTTAATCTTGACTTAACAGTTGGGAAAGTTATTATCAGTAGTGTTATTTCAATTGTGTACTTGACTTTGTATTATCTAGTTCTTAGTAGCTACAACTAGAACATTTAATAAGTAGTTGGGAGCTGCACTATTATTTTACCCAGCTGTTTTGGTCTGTAAACAACCTATATATCCCCCTGTATCAGCTTCTTATGAAGGCAGACTTTGATTATATATATAACTTCTTCTCTGAATATTGATAATGTATCAATTTGGGGATAACTTGGGGTAGAGATTGTCCTGCGGTTCAATCTCCCGAGGTTTATAATCACTGTTCTTGTTGTGTTTATCATTATCTTGTTATTATAATCTTATTCTTGTCATTGTGCTGCATCATCAGACGATTTGAAGAAGCATGGCTGTAGAGCATCAGATAAAAAAGTTTTCACCTGCAAACCAACACTTGGAATGGATGAAGTGATATTGTGCTGGATGACCATGACAAACTTGTTCTTCGAATCTTCTGCAACCACATTTAGATATGATATGTTGGACAATTTGAAAACAGTAGAGATATAACGTTAGTAGAAACTACTTTAATTTTTATGCCATTATACACTTAATCGGGGAAGGGCGGGTAAATAACGACTTGTAATTTCAGTAAACTATCAACTGCCTTATCAAAGGCGCCGCATTGACTGGTAAGCATGAAATGTTTGAAGTTGAAACTTTAGGAGACAATCACAAAAAAATAACAAAGAGAATGAATGCATGCACAATCGTCCTTGAAGTTTACTATGACTTACCGCTACGGCGTGTTAGTATAAGATCGCCATCATCATCCAAACTTATAACCTGTTCAGTAGAAGTCGGTTCACCACCTCTGACACCATCAAAATTTCTTCCCACGAGCTCAACTTCTGCATCATATGATAATTACAAATTGTGTATGCAACAATATGTAATAATTAAATTTACATCAAACTATTCAGGGAGGGAAAATATCCAACAAGTTCCGATACACACCTACAATATACAGTGAAAATATCTATAACAATCACTAACTAAATTTGACCTAAAATGACTTGTTCGTTTAGATTTTAATCCTCTAAGGCGTTTATTTGTGTGCATTCAACTTTTATCAAAATTCACCAAGTTTTCAAACATGAAATCAGGAAATTTACCAAACAAGGCCCAAAGCCAAAATCACCAATCCTGAACAATTCATTAGGGAGAAAATTTCGCCCTGTTCAACTAGGAGTTCAAGGAACTGTAAGAGTTTATGTCCATTGCTATAGATAAACCAATTATCCTTTATCCCTAACTTGCACAAAACAGTATAGAGTGCTCTTCGAGTGGATTTGTTAAATCCCAATATATTACTTTTAACATTTTTTTATTGTTTTCGAGTAATGAAACATAAAATCACAAACAGATATAGTTTGTTTGATGATAGAATAATTTAACATGCTTTCAAAATTCACAAATTTACAAGGCATATGATATAACTATTGAAAAGTAAACTAAGAATCTTCTGTTTAGGGGGGGAGGGGGCGAAGAGAGGGAGAGAGAGAGAGGGAGGGGGGAGAGAGGGAGAGAGAGAGAGAGAGAGAGAGGGAGGGGGGAGAGAGGGAGAGAGAGAGAGAGAGAGAGAGAGAGACCAGACGAAGGAGGAAGGGAAATGTTAAAGGTGGAAAAGTAAGGGCCGGAATAATGAGGAGGACAGCCCAGGTGAACCTCGCTCATCACTACTTCCTCCTCCACGGTCGCTTTGTCCATCGTCGGTCTGAGCCAAATTTCTTTACTCAACGGGATTGTCATGTTTTCCGAAATTAAAAGAGTGTTTTCCAAAATTAAAAGAGTAATTTGCAGTTTGGTTGACAAGCAAATAATTGTCTTGCACATTAGTGACCGATGTTGCAAATTCTGCACTATACCGGTTCAAATTAATTTTCTGAACACTTAAAGTGACTTCCGTTAAATTATCGTTCGGACAACTCGGGTTCAATCCAGTTTTTTCGAAAATTGGATCAAATTTTGATAACGAGATCAAATTTTGATACGAGTCCGAAAAAATCAAATTAAATTATCCCAAAAGACAGCCAACTTGGAAAACAACAAGACATGATAATACTTGTTTAATAAACTAAAATAAAGTCTTGAATCTCCTCGATTTGGGATTGAGGTCTTACAAACTCCACACTTCAATTCATGTCGTCCTCGTCAGACCTCAACAAACATTGCATAGGTCCGGATCGATCCTCCATAACTAGAGCTGTACAAAAATTGGATTGTGCCATATTCGGGCCAGGCTTTGAAAAATCCGATTTTTTTGAAATCAGGTAGGGCCAGGCTTTTTTTAAAATGGGTTCGGACCGGATTTCATTTAAAACAATTTTAATTATTTTTGGTAATAATATATATTTTTGTATTTTTTTAATTATATTTGCGAGTTTAGATTTTTATTTATACGTACACACTCTTAAATAGACTTTAGAACAAATAATTTATATTATATCTTAAAATAGATTCGAATTTAAAACTTACATCTCAATAATTTGATCTTAATATTAACAAAAAGTGTTCACGGATAAATAAAATATGTGTAATTATAAGTTCTCTAAAGAGTTTCTTAGAATTTTAGGACTTTTATTCGAAATTATATACAATTATAAATCAATTTCAATAATACATAATTTTTTCAAAGTTTTATTCGAAAATTTATTAAAAATCACCATAAAATTTGGGATTTTATCGGGTCGGATCGAGTCGGGCCGGGCTTTTATCCAGATCGGGTCAGGTTTTTGTTTGGATCGAGTTCAAATCCGGGCTTATACCAGATCGGGCAGGCCAGATTTTTATGAATAATAAGTTGCCCATTGCGTCTTGCGGGCCGGATCGGGCCGCATTTTTTTCGGATCGGACTTTTCCGGATTGGATTTGACGAACTTTTCGGATTTGGATTTTTTGTACATCTTTCTATGTAACCATTATGGGATAAAACAAGTTTGCCTCAATAACACCTCAAGCCCACAACCGAATGCATACCAGACCCAACAACTCACCATGGGTCAGTCCGAAAAAGCTAGCGATTTGGTATACATTTGTTGTTAACTTGTATCTATAAAGGTCCCAAACACTCTTATTTTTATCAATGTGGGATGTTACAAACACCCCCTCTTATAGGATCGACATTCTCGTCGATCTCACAAACACACTAACGGAACTCGGGCATTGATTCTGTACTTCCAGCCGGGTAGAGCTCTGATACTATTTATAACATCCAAGCTTACAACCGAATGCGTACCGGACCCAACAACCCACCACAGGTCAGTCCGAAAAAGATAGCAATTTGGTATACATTTGTTGTTTACTTGTATCTATAAAGGTCCCAAACACTCTTATTCTTATCGATTTGGGATATTAACACCCCCTCTAATAGGATCGACGTCCTCGTCGATCTCACAAACACACAAACCGAACCCAGGCAGTGACTCTACACTTTCGGTCGGGTAGAGCTCTGATACCATTTATAACATCCAAGCTCACAACTGAATGCGTACCGGACCCAACAACCCACCACAGATCAGTCCGAAAAAGCTAGCGATTTGGTATACATTTGTTGTTTACTTGTATCTATAAATGCCTCAAACACTCTTATTCTTCTCAATGTGGTATATTACAACTTCGTGTCCCGATCTTCGAAACTATGCTCGTTGTGGGATAATACCACCAGCTTTTATATCTCCACTTCCGACAACTTAACAAGTAAAATTCCGAGAGTCGAATGTGATATAATATGTGACAACCCGGTTCAAATCCCGAGACTTTTTTAATAATTGGATCAAGTTCCAATTACGAGTTCGAAAAAGCCGAAGTAAATTGTCCCAAATGCAGCCAACTTGGTTAAACAACAAACCCAACACATTCACCCAAAAATCATGATTTATTAGTGCACTTAGTAGTAATAATTTATCTAATAAACTGGACTAAAGTCGAAATCTTCTATATGTATGATTGAGGTGTTACAACTGTTAATAAATTAAAGCATCATTAGTAAGTAATTAGAGTTTAAACAAAGGGCACAATTGTTATCTTCTCTCTCACATCTATTTAAGTACAAGTAGACTTTCTTCTTTTTATTAAATTACATGCAATAATATATCTACATTCTCTAACGGTCAAAAGATGAATAAAAACAGAAGGAAGAAGTTCGATTGACGAATCCTAAATTGCCAAAAACAATGGTTTGATTTACGAGGAAAAATAATTATTTTAAACATAAAAAACATAAAGAATGTCCAAATTATCCAGGTAAGATCGTTATTATAATCGGTTAAATTTATATGTTTATGTGTATATAATCTATGTGCATATAGTAAAGACATTAATTGTTGGGTGTTTGTATTTTTTGTGAGTTGTTGGGTTCTATACTTCTAGTTGCTTGTTTTATGAGTCTATAATATATGGTTGACTTTTGCAGATTAAAAAGTTTAAAATATTAGACCATTAACCAAAATTATAAATTTAATTGTTTATATATGCTAGGATTTTTATTTAGCGTCATTATGTACTACGTTTTATTGATATTAAACACTTTGATTAAAGTTTTAATTAATTTAGAATTATGTGTATCACGATTAAATTTAAAGTTTCACATAAAAAAATTAGGGACTTCCTAATCATTTAACCTTCCAAGTGCAGGTGCAAATCATGATGTATTCGGTATAAAATTATTTTATGGTGGTAAATTTTAAGAAAATTTAAGAAAATATGGTGAAGGAGAATGTATATTATATGGATTGTTACAATGTGGAGTGTATAACTTCACTAAAAATTTAAATGTTAAAAGAATGTGGCGATGACGGGGATCATGATGTTCATTGATGTAAAATTCTTAAGACAGATATAGAACGAAGCTTATTTAAGCTAGATTGTGATGAAGTAGTGTTAACAATGTGTAGTCTAATGCCTGCTTGTAAATATTTTAAGTTTTATATAGTTGTCATCCGTGTAATAAGTTAAACAAATTCAGAGAAAGGTCATCCTTTGAATAATATTGAAGTTTAGAATATGGAGACTCATGAAAGTCAAGAAAATACAAACAACTGTTAGGAATATGTTGTGAACTTGATGATAAGTTAAACAAAATACCTTAGTAGATTTGACTTAGTGAATTTTGTAGCTCTCGACGGATGATCTAATATAGTCCTGACGAATGAACTTCATAGTCCCGACGGATGATAATTTGACATCCATCGAGAGTGTAGCTTATGTAACAAATAAGTAATCTAACACATTTCTACAAATAACATGTTTTAGTCTAGTAGATTATGTAGGGTTCCCTAAGTCATGTTGACTACTAGATTGATATGCAGAATATGTTGGCTAATTTTAAATATGAGATGTCTTGTAATTCTGTATAAGTGAAATAGAGTCAAGTGACAGACAGACTCCCGACGGATGATCTACAAGGCTCCCGACGGATGATCAATATATTCCTGACGGATGTTCAACATAATCCCGACGTATGATCATATTCAAAATAGCTGTTGATAGTGACAACACAGTCACATGCGTCGGGTGTTGGCAAAAGGAATGTGGCAGCCTGTTAAGCAAGATTTTGAGAACAAATAAGCATTACCATTTTCATGCAAATGTGAAGATTTTCAAAGATGCTGGAATAGAGTAGTGAAGCAGCATGGGGTTAGACTAGATACATTTTGTTTTATTATCTCGTCTTACTGTCATGTATCTTGGTGATGTATAAACTAAGAGTAGACAGTAGAACAAAAAAATTAAGCAAGCTTATTTTTCAGAGAAATATATCAAGCTGTATTCTGTAAGAATTTCTCTGTAGTTTTGTTTGTTTAACTTGTAAAGCAGCTGTGAGCTATTCAAAACTTCACAGAGTTCTCAATTAGATATATATATATATATATATATATATATCTGGTGGATACTTTCAAATCCACCAGAAATTTTTAAAGCTTGTGTTTTATTACTTAATGTTTTGATTTTTATTACTCTTTCATTCCGCACTATTGCAAATCAAACACTGTTATATATATATATTAAGTTAGAACAATTTTAAAATCTCATAAAGTAGCCATAATTACATTCAAACCCCCCTTCTGTAATTCTTGTTGTATTGTTAGGGAATAACAATTGGTATCAGAGCAAGCTCTTGAAGTACAAAGAGTGTAAAGATCACAACAATCAACAAGATGAACAAAAAAGATGTTGGAGTTAAAATTCCATTTCTGGATAAAGACAACTATCACCACCGGAAGGTGAAGATGCACCTACATCTTCTTTCTCAAGATGAAGCTTATGTGGATTGCATTGAAAGAGGTCCTCATGTCCCTATAAGAGCTGCTACAGGGAATGAACCATCAGTTCCAAAACCTAGGCATAAGTGGTCTGATCCAGACATTGAACAAGTCAGGAAGAATAAGAAGGCCATGAACATATTGTTCAATGGTGTTGATGGTGATATGTTTGATAACATCATTAACTGTAAAACAGCCAAAGAGGTTTGAGACATAATACAGATTATTTGTGATGGTACTGAGCAAGTGAGGGAGAACAAGATGCAGCTCCTGATTCAGCAATATGAGCATTTCCACTGTGAAGAAAGTGAGTCACTCACTGATATATTTAATAGATTTCAAAAGCTACTAAATGCTCTGAAGCTGCATGGAAGAGTCTATCAAACAAAAAACTCTAACCTCAAGTTCCTTAGATCTCTCCCAAAGGAGTGGAAGCTAATGACAGTCTCATTGAGAAATTCTCAGGATTACAAGGAGTTCATCTTGGAGAGATTGTATGGCATCTTGAAAACATATGAGCTTGAAATAGAGCAAGATGAAAGGATAAAGAAAGGAAAGAAGAAAGGATGATCCATAGCACTGATTGCTGAGTTAGAGAAAGAGATAAAGATGGAAGCTGTTGAATCTACATCAAAGGTCTGTGAAAGCAGGGGTAAAGGGCTGGTAGCTGAGAATGAAGATCTGTTGAGCCAAGATGACATGGATGATATTGATGAGCATCTAGCATTTTTATCCAGTAGATTTGCCAAGCTCAAATTCAAGAAGAATTTTGGAGCAACCAAGCCAAATAGAAACATGGTTGATAAGTCAAAATTCAAGTGTTTCAAATGTGGCTTGGCAGGTCATTTTGCTAGTGTAGAAAGTCTGATTCCAGCAAAAAGAAGTTTGAGCCTGTTGATTATAAACAGAAATACTTTGAGTTTCTCAAACAAAAAGAAAGGGCTTTCATCACACAGGAGAATGACTGGGCTGCAGATGGATTGGATGAAGATGAAGAAACAAGCTATGTCAATCTAGCCCTAATGGCCAAATCAGATGAAACAGAGACCAGTTCTTCAAGCAATCAGGTAATCACCACTAACCTAGCACATTTATCTAAAGCTGAGTGTAATGATGCAATAAATGACATGTCTATAGAATTATATCACCTGCGTGTTACACTTAAGTCCCTCACTAAGGAAAATGCCAAAATTAAAGAAAATAATTTGTTTTTAAGTGAGAGGAATAATGTGCTAGAGTCTCAATTTATTGAATTTGAAAAATTTAGAATTGACTATAAAATTATTTTGGATGAATTAACTGATTCCTTGAAGAAAGAAGACATTTTAAGGAAACAGCTTGAGAGAGAACATGAAGTAATTAAAGCATGCAAATTATCTAGAGATGTTCATGCTCAAATTACTAAAGTTCAAGGTATGAAATCCTTTTGTGATGCAGCCTGGAAAAAGAGCAAAGAGAAGCTTGACTCAAATCTGGTTGAAGGACTCTTTACAGATGTGGACTCGACGGATGATGAAATTATCCGTCGGATAATCAAAAGGATTATCCGTCGAGAGACAAGGAGCCACATCTGTCGGCTGTGAGTAAACCAGTTAGCAAAGCTAAGTTAGTTAAATTGAATAAGAAATATAAATCAGTCTCTAAAAACTTTGTTCCAGGAGAATCAAGTCAAGTTAGAAAAGAAAAGAAAGTTAATGTTGGTCATATGTCTATCAAGCAATTGAATGACAGGCTGGAAAAGATTGAGGTTAAAACAGAAGCTAAAAAGAAAAACAATAGAAATGGGAAGGTAGGGATTAACAAATATAACAACTACACACCTGATAAATATGCACCAAAAAAACTGTGTTAAGTGTGGTAGTGTTAATCACTTGTCTGTTAATTGCAAGATTGCTATGCCTACTCTCATGACTGCACCTTCTTCTTTTTCCAACATGACTGCCATGTCTGCAATGCCTATGAATGTTATGCCTGCTCATAATATGAATGCACAATTTGCTAATATGCCATTTGCACCTAATTCTTATTATGCTGCATTTAGTATGCCAAAAATACCATTTAGCATGCCTTACTGGAATAACATGTTTGCAAATAACATGCTTTTTCATGTAAACCAAAATATGCATGATATTTCTATTTCAATGACTGGTTTCAAAGGTCCAACTCAAATGACTAAGGATGAATCTGAGATCCCCAAGTCAAATGAGATCAAACCTAAGAAACCAAAGAAAAAGGCTAACAAGGCAGGACCCAAGGAAACTTGGGTACCAAAATCAACTTGATTTAGTTTTGATGTGTGCAGGGAAACAGAAAGAATCTTTGATATCTAGACAGTGGTTGCTCAAGGCAAATGACTGGAGATTTTACCCTGCTCACTGAATTCAAGGAAAGAGCTGACCCAAGTATTACTTTTAGAGATGACAATAAGGGTTATACTGTGGGATATGGCTTGATTTCAAAGGATAATGTCATCATTGAAGAGGTTGCCTTAGTGGATGGACTCAAGCACAATTTTTTGAGTATCAACCAGCTTTGTGATAAGGGCAATTCAGTCACCTTCAATTCAGAAGCCTGTGTTGTGACAAATAAAAAGAGCAACAAAGTGGTTCTCACTGGAGTGAGAAAATGGAATGTGTACCTAGTTGATTTTAACTCATCAGATGCAGAATCAGTAACTTGTCTTCTCAGTAAAGCAAGTCAAGATGAAAGTTGGCTATGGCACAAGAAGCTGTCCCATCTAAACTTCAAGACCATGAATGAGCTACTCAAGAAAGAGTTGGTCAGAGGTATCCCTCAAGTGGATTTTACTAAGGATGGATTGTGTGATGCCTGTCCGAAAGGAAAGCAAATTAAAGCATCATTCAGAAAGAAACTTGATTCAACAATTGAAGGACCTTTGTAACTGTTGCACATGGATTTATTTGGACCAGTCAATGTGTTATCCATCTCAAGGAAAAGATATTGCCTAGTAATTGTAGATGATTTCTCAAAGTTCTCCTGGACATATTTTCTAAAGTCCAAAGATGAAGCTAGTGAAATTATCTTCAATCACATAAGGCAAGTCAATTATCATCTTGACTTTAAAGTAATAAGAATCAGGAGTGACAATGAAACTGAGTTCAAGAATTCTGTGATGAGATAATTTTGTGAAGAGAATGGGATTATGCATGAGTTTTCTCCAGCTAGAACTCCACAACAAAATGGAGTGGTGGAAAGGAAAAACAGATCTCTTAATGAAGCTACAAGGACAATGCTTGAAAAATCAAAGTTACCAACATATTTTTGGGCTGAAGCTGTGAATACTGCATGCTACACTCATAATATTTCTTTGGTTAATCAAGCCAAATGCATGATTCGTTATCAGTTGTTCAAGAATAGGAAGCCAACTCTAAATTTCTTACATATCTTTGGCTGTAAATGCTATATCTTAAGGAATCAAACTGATCAACATGGAAAGTTTGATGCCAAAGCAGATGAAGGAATTTTTGTTGGATATGCTGTGGAAAAAGCATATAGAGTCTACAATATGAGAACCAACATTGTTATGGAATCTGTACATGTTGTGTTTGATGATAAATTGATTGAAGGACTGCAAGATGGAGATTTCCATGAAAGCCTCAAATTCGATAATGTTGAGATGGTTAGTGATGACAGTGATGATGAAAGTGAACAAGAAATAGTGGCTAAGGACAATACAGAAAAATCTACACCTAATGAAGCACATAACTCAACATCCGTCGAGTTACATAATGCTTCATCCGTTGGTAGACAATCAGATTCATCCATCGAGATACAAAGTGCATCATCCGTCGGAACAATAAGAGAAGCTGAGAGTCAAAATAGATCATTTACAGAAAGAACCCCATCTTTACGTCAAAGATCCACAAACTCAGGTAGAGTTTCTTATAATCAAAACTCAGTCACACATCAAGACAACAATGAGGCCTCTTCATCAAGAGCTAATCTATCACAACAGAAAAATGGACTAGTGATCACCCTTTTGAGCTTATTATTGGTGATGCATCTTCTAGAGTTCAAACAAGGAAAACAAATCAAGAAGAATGTCTGTATAACAGCTTTCTCTCTAAGGAAGAACCAAATAAGGTAGAAGAAGCTCTGTTGGATCCTGATTGGGTTTTAGCTATGCAGGAAGAGCTAAACTAATTTGAAAGGAACAAGGTATGGAAACTGGTACCCAAGCCAAAGGGAAAGAATCCAATTGACACCAAGTGGGTATTCAGAAACAAGATGGATGAAAATGGCATAGTTGTCAGGAACAAAGCTAGATTGGTTTCTAAGGGCTACTGTCAACAAGAAGGAATAGATTTTGATGAAATTTTTGCTCATGTTGCAAGACTTGAAGCCATCAGAATTTTCTTAGCCTATGCAGCACATGCCAATTTCAAAGTCTATCAAATGGATGTCAAAAGTGCCTTTCTGAATGGAGATTTGGAGGAGGAAGTCTATGTCAGTCAGCCTCCTGGTTTTGAAGATCCAATTTTTCCAGAATATGGCTACTATCTTTTGAAAGCACTTTTTGGATTGAAGCAAGCACCTAGAGCATGGTATGACACTTTATCAAAGTTCATCTTAGAAAATCACTTCATAAGAGGTACTGATGATAAAACTTTATTCTTTAGAAATGTTAATGTCTCTAGTATACTTGTTCAAATTTATATAGATGATATTATATTTGGCTCTATAGATGAAAAACTTTGCAAAAAGTTTGCCAAATTGATGTAAAGTAAGTATAAAATGAGCATGATGGGAGAACTAACTTACTTTCTTGGTTTACAAGTTAAGC
This sequence comes from Apium graveolens, assembly GCF_009905375.1. NCBI lineage: Eukaryota > Viridiplantae > Streptophyta > Magnoliopsida > Apiales > Apiaceae > Apium > Apium graveolens. The sequence goes on from NC_133655.1 coordinate 130,752,711, forward strand.
AAGTTAGTGGTGGAATATTCATTAGTCAAACCAAATACATTTTTTATCTTTTAAAGAAGTTTGATCTAATGGATTGCACATCTGCAAAACTCCCATGGCCACTACAACCAAGATTGAATTAAATACTACCGAAAAGTCTATGAATATTTCAAGCTACAGAGGCATGGTTGGCTCACTTCCGTACTTAACAGCTAGTAGGCCAGATATAATTTTTGCTACTTGTCTTTGTGCTAGATTTCAGGCTGATCCTAGAGAATCTCATTTAGTACTATTAAGAGAATTTTCAGATATCTCAAGGGAACACCAAAACTTGGCATTTGGTACCCTAGAGATTCTGGTTTTGATCTAACTGGTTATTCAGATGCAGATTATGCAGGTTGTAAAATTGATTGAAAAAGTACAACATGAACCTGTCAATTTCTAGGAAACAAGCTTGTGTCCTGGTTCAGTAAAAAGCAAAATTCAGTTTCTACTTCTACAGCTGAAGCTGAATATATTGTTGCTGGCAGTTATTGTGCACAAATTTTATGGATGAAAAACCAATTGTTGGACTATGATCTACAAGTGGACATAATTCCCTTTTTATGTGATAACACAAGTGTAATTACCATAACTGAAAATCCAGTATAACATTCAAGAACAAAGCACATAGACATCAAGTACCACTTCATTAGGGAACATGTGATGAATGGTACTGTAGAACTTCATTTTGTTCCAAGTGAAAAGCGGCTTGTAGATATCTATACCAAGCCACATGATGGATCCACCTTTTCTAGGTTGGTAAGTGAGTTAGGTATGCTTAATTATTCTTAAATCTTTTCAGATATTTTTGCAAGTTGATATGCAGCCAGAAATTTAATTGATTTTTCTGTTTTAGATGAAATTTTGGCTAAGTCAAAATTTACATCTCGACGGATGTTCATTATCCATCGAGTTTGATCATCCGTCGGGATAGAATAGCTTAGTAAAAATTAATTATTTTTTTGGATTATTTTATACCCGATGGATAACTGTTTTATCCTCATCCGTCGAATTGCCTACATCCTAGCCGTTAAAAGTATTGAACATTATCCATTGTATATACTTACAGTCTGTAATTATGTCACGACAGATTATTGACAGAATTTTGACAGTTTTATTTTATTTTAAACGGCTATTTAGGAAATTTTGATTGATTACTTTATTTTACTTTATTACTTTTGACAGATTATTTCTGAGATAGTATAAAAGCTAAATTCATTTTCATTCTTTTCTTTTATCATTCTCAAAGCAATTTCTCTAACTCTCTTCTTCTTTAAAGCAAATACTCTCTCTCTCTCTCTGCATATTTCCTCACCTTAACAATGGCACAAGTAGTCAAAATTATGTCTCAGTCTGGATTCATCTATGAGAAAAATAATTTCGTAGCTCTTGTGAACAAGGAGATTCCGGCTTCTGAAGATTTTCATAAAATGATGGATTTTGTGAAGGAATGCAAACTCAGTTATGCTATGTTGGAATCACCCACAATCTACTGTGAAGTTGTGGAGGAGATATGGACGACTGCTGTGTACTAGTCTACTGACAAAACCATAACTTTCACTCTCAAAGGTAAGCAATACTGCATTAACAGTGATGTAATTCAGCATACTTTAAGATTCCTGAGAACACTACTACTGAACCCCACACAGATGATAATTTAGTTACCATGCTTAATTATATTGGCTATGATCTTCCTACCAATAAGTTAAGTGAGATTAGAAGACTAGGTCTTAGGAAAGAGTGGAGTTATCTGTGTGATGTAGTTACCAAAGTGTTTTCTGGTAAGAAGTAACTTTGATTCTGTCAACACTGCCATGCTTAACATGCTTTATATGCTAGTTACTGATAAGTACCATAACTTTAGTGACATGATCATGTTTGAGTTAGATTACAAGTTAAGGGAAATTAAAAAGAGAAATAAAAATATCTATTATGCTAGATTCTTTATGATTCTTTCTAACCATTTTGTTGAGGAAATTGTTGTTGAGAACCCAACCAACAAACTGGATTGTTGGGTTCAAGAAAAGAGAGTGCTTGCAGATCTTAACAGAGCAAGTCATCACAATGAGGTGCCCCTTTTCTATTTTCCAATCATGGAGGGCCCTCAGGTAAGTGAGGTAAGCACAATTGTCCCTACTATTCCAACCTCTCAAATTTATTTACCTTTGAGTATTGCCATGACATCTGTGTCAATGACCAAACAGATGCCTACCCAAGCCACCAAAACAAAAATTTCAAAAACCAAATCAAAGAATGCCCCCTCTGGTTTCTCTCAAAAGAAACCAGTTGCAAAATCTACCAAGAGGGGAGTGTGAAGGTGAGTGAGTTAGGTGAGGGACAGGGTGAACATCAAAGAAGCCCTAATGATAAGGTTGGAGAGGTGAGTGTTTCCCATCCTAGCCACACTACAGTTTCCCAACAAACTGCAGTGCTTAAAAAGGACTTAAGCTCATTGCTAGCTGCATCCTCCCAAAAGGATGTAGCTATTGAACAAATCTCTCAGCCAGGAGCACATGCCAAGAGGGCAAGGGACACTAGCTCACCCCAAACATATGCCAGAAAGAAGAAATCCAAACCAACTGGGGATACACAGGGTGCACAGTGCCTACTGCAGTCAAAGACTCAGTACATGCACCATCACAAATTAGTTTGATGTGTCTCTAATAAATGTAGAGTCACATCCAAAATCCTTAATTATAGAAGCACCACAAACACAAACTCTCCCACGAATTCTCTGGATATGGATATGATCAACATATCTGATTCCCCTTCTTTAACTCTGTTGGGGAAGCCAAAATCTAGTGCAAGTGAACATCATCTTTTAGATGATTTGTTGGCTCACTTACCAATTCTTTCAGGAACTATTGAGACATCTGTGCCCAAATTTTCATCAATCTGCACATAGTCTACAATAGTTTCCACTCTTGTAATATCCGGGATATGACGTGTAATTATTTTTGTTAATAAATAACTTATGTGTATAGCTTCTGTTAGCTATGTGTTGTTTTATTATTATCTACGGGTGATTTGTGGTGTACAGGGTTGTTCGCGTAAGTAATTATTGAGCTGTATTGTTTTTGTTTCACTTTTAAAAGTGGGTTTAATGCAAATTTATTTGCATAAATATTTGGATTGTCTCTAAAATCGTTTTATGGTTTTATAACTACAATAATTATTTTTAGGATTTTATAAAATTGAGAAATCAATATTTTATTAAATATTTATCTTTAAATGATTTTCTGATTGCCTTTATTTGTAAAATTCGTATTTAATTCCAGAATTCTTCAAAAATTACGAAACTCACATTTTATTAAGCTCATAATATTCTGAGAATTCTAAAATTATTTTGGAAATTTTTGGGATTAATTTCACCCGCGCATTGATTCGTTTAATTAATTAAAAGCGAGTATAAATAGTGTTTCAAAAATTATCTTAAAATTACGGAATTTATGTTTTTATAAACTTCTGGATATTTGTAACATTTTAAGACTATTATCGTGATTATCATAATTTATTTTAAGTGCAGCTTGGTTCATTAATTGTGAAATGCAGATATATTGCGCGATCAATAAATGCTTTAAAAATTACGAAAGTTTCATTTTATTGGCTTTTGGATATCTCGGAAATTTTATTGCTATTTTGGGGACCGTTTAGGTGAAATTTTATACGCTATGTATATCGTTAAATTCGCAATTTAATATCTGAATCAAGAATGTCTGTCTAATAGGGGGTACGTGTCCTTTATTCAGGACACGTATTTTATACTCAGAATAGCAGCAATTGCAAGGGATTAACTTTCTCATCTTTTCCCTCTTGTGTCTCTCTCTCTGGTCGATCTCTGCAGTCCCTTCCTCTCTCGATTATTTTTCTTTTCCTTCCTCTCCCTGTGTCTCAGTCGCCTGCTCTCTGTTATGCGGGTTGTCCTCTTCGTTCCCGGTAAGCTGCCGTCGCAGCCGGAATTCCGGCGGGGACGGTTGTTTCCGTTTTGAATTCTTTTCATGCGCGTATATATATGTGTATATACTTGTATGTACTTATATGTGTGCATAGGATTTGGTCGAGTTCTGTGGCTATGGCTCTGTGCCTTTGTTTTTCCGATCTCTGTTGTTCTTCCTGGCTGTGCGTGGCGCGTGGCGAGGGTGTTGTGTTGTTGATTGTTCATTTATTTATTAACTGAACTTTTAATTTTACAGATCATTTGATTAACAATTCGTGAAGTAAAAGGATTCTTTTGCAGAATTATAGAATTTAATCGATGAAATTCACGAAGGATGTCCGATGTATTTGGAAACCCGCGAATTTTATCGCCGTCGGCGATGAGCCTTGGCGAGCCGATGATGGACGGTGATGAATCATTTCTGAGTCCAACGAATAAAAACATAAACATATGAATAATAATAATTAATAACCAAATTGTATCGGTGATTGGGATTTGCGAGTTGTGATTGGTTGTTGTGTTTTAATTGAATTGTTGTTATGAATATGACGTCGAATTGATTCGACGGGTAGGCCGATAAACAAATGATTAATTCCGAAAATAGGGGAATGTACCCTATAATTATCGGAGATGTCGAACAAAGATATAATCATATTATACGAAACCTAATTACGTGTTGGGATATAATATTTTATAAACGATCAATTACCCTACTATTTCCAAAACAACGAGTATACCTACTTTCTGAAAATAAATATCGAACCAAGTTTCGAAGATGTGAACCATAATTTGTTAGGAATATGTGTATTAGTTTGATGATAAGTTAAACAAAACACTTAAGTAGAAATCTAGTGTTTGTAGCCTCAACGGATAAGACCATTTTGGCTATCCGTTGAAGGAGTAGCTTTACTTAGAAATAAGTTTAGTATTGTAGCACATTTCATTCTCTGTATTTAAGTTGTAATTCTTAGATGTTGTGGGAAATTATCAGTCATGTTGACTACTAGTGGATATGCAAATAGGAGGGCTAATTGTAAATATTTCATGCCTTGTAATTTTGTATAAGTGAAGTAGTATCAACTGATATTAAAGGCCTTCAACGGATGAGAAACAAAGCTTCAGCGGATGTCTCTAAAGCTTCAACGGATAACATCCATCAACGGATGAGTGCTTCAACGAATAAAGCTTCAACTGCTAATGCATCAACGGATAAAGCTTTAACGGATAAAGCTTCAACGGATAAAGTCATCAACAGATGAAAGCTTCAACGGATGCTTAGTTCAATAGCAGTTGATAGTGACAATTCATAAGCTGACAGAGGCACATGGGTTGACAGAGACAAACTGGAATGTGGCAGCCTCTAGGAGGAATCAAGAAAATGCAGCATTTCCATTCTGGTGCAAACAAGGAAGTATTCAAAGATTCACAGCTAAACCTAAATTGCATTGGATAGAGAAATGAAGAAGAAACATGTGAAGAATCTTTTAATTGTATTTTAAGTTTTGTCTTCACTTGTAAACTTGGTGATATATAAACCAAGTAGCAGCTAGTAATTAGATGGTGAATTTTCCAGAGCTATTTAGAAAAATCCAGAGAGAAAATCATCTAGTTTGTACTAGGACGCAGCTGTGATTTAATTCTTTGAATCACAGATTTTCTGAAATAACACATCTCTGGTGGAATAAAAAATCCACCAGAAAAGTTTTTAAGTTCTTTGTGTTCTTTACATTTGTGTTTGAATATATATCTGTCTATATTAGCTTCAAGCAATTCACACATATTTGTTCACTAAAACACTTAGCCTTAGAAACTGCTCAAAACTTGAAAAAGTTTTGAGATTTACATTCAACCCCCCTTCTGTAAATCTCATTGTTAGTCCACTGGGAATAACAATTGGTATCAGAGCAAGCTCTTAACTTACAAAGAGTTTAAAGATCTATTCTACTAACATCATGAGTCAGAAGAATCCTCCTGCTACCATCATAAGTCGGAAGGATATTGGTATAAAGATTCCAGTCCTGGAAAAAGATAACTATCATCACTGGAAAGTAAAGATGCATTTACATCTACTCTCTCAGGATGAAAGCTACATCAACTGCATTGAAAATGGCCCTCACATCCCTCACAAGGTGGCTACAGCTGCCACTGCAACAGTTGCTGTTGGACAGTCCATTCCCAAGCCAAAAGCAGAATGGACTATTGAAGATATTGAAGAGATTCGCAAGGACAAGAAAGCCATGAACATTCTGTTTAATGGCTTAGATCAAGATATGTTTGACAATGTCATTAATAGCCAAACTGCAAAGGAAGTTTGGGATACTGTGCAAATCATCTGTGAAGGTACTGAGCAGGTTAGAGAGAACATAATGCAGCTTCTCATTCAACAATATGAATATTTTCATTTTGAAGAAGGAGAATCATTAAATGATACCTTCAACAGATTTCAGAAACTGTTAAATGGATTGAAGCCGTATGGTAGAGTGTACCAAGTCAAGGACTCCAACTTAAAATTTCTGAGGTCTCTACCAAAGGAATAGAAGCCTATGACTGTTTCTCTAAGAAATTCTCAAGATTATAAGAACTTCACACTTGAAAGATTATATGGAATTTTGAAGACTTATGAACTTGAGATGGAGCAAGATGAGCTGTAGGAAAAGGGAAAGAGAAAAGGAGGATCAGTTGCACTTATAGCTGACAATGAGAAGATTGAAGCCAGGAATGAGGAAAAGACAATGCCAAGTCTCAAAATTGGCACAAGCAAATCAGAATCAAGCAAGGGAAAGGAGCAAGTAGCTGAGGATGAAGATAATTCCAGTCAAGATGACTCTGATGATGTTGATGAACATCTGGCTTTTCTGTCCCAGAGGTTTGCAAAGATGAAATTCAAGAAAAATACAAAATTTACTAAGTCAAACAAAAACATGGTGGACAAATCTAAGTTCAAATGTTATAACTGTGGCATTAGTGGACACTTTGCAGATGAGTGCAGGAAGCCAACCTCTGATAAGAAGAAATTTGAGCAAGTTGATTACAAAAAGAAGTATTTTGATTTGCTCAAACAAAAGGAAAGAGCTTTTCTCACTCAAGATGATTGGGCATCAGATGGAACCAATGAAGATGATGATATGGAATATGTCAACCTAGCCCTGATGGCTAATTCTGATGAAAATGAAACTAGTTCATCAATCAACCAGGTAATTACTACTGACCTCTCTCAGCTTTCTAAAATTGAATGTAATGAAGCCATAAATGATATGTCCAATGAATTATATCATTTGCGTGTTTCCCTTAAATCACTAGCTAAAGAAAATACAAGAATCAAAGAGAATAATGTGTTTTTAAGTGAGAGGAATGCTGTGTTAGAGGATCAGATAATTGAGCTTGAAAAGATTAAAATTAAATGCTTGACTGTTGAGAGTGAACTAGAAGAAGCTGTTAAGAAAGTAGAAATTCTTTCTAAACAGTTAGAAAGTGAGCAAGAGGTAATCAAGTCCTGGAAAACATCTAGGGATGTTAGTGCTCAGATTGTCAAGGTTCAGGGAATTGAATCATTCTGTGAGAATGCCTGGAAGAAAAACAAAAAGGAGTTAGAATTAATTGATGGATTGTCAACGGATGTGGAATCAACGGATGATGAAAGTTATCCGTTGAAGGAAGAAAAAGAGCATTCGTTGAAGGCTCATCAATTAAAACAGGTAAGTGATTCTAAAAAGAAAAATCTCAATAAGAAGGTTGGTTCAACTTTCAAGAACTTTGTCAAAGAAGGAGCTAGCACATCCAAAGATGCCAGTAAGGTGAATATAGTGTTAGTGTATACTGAAAATATTTATTTAAAGTATATACATTTATTTCTGGCCAGTTTAATTGAGAATCATTTGAATGTTTACATGTTGTCTAATATTATATATTGTGAACAATCTAGTATCAAATGGGATACAGAATATTAGATTGTTAAATACGGTTATATAATATAATAAGGTTCACAGCACATATGGTATTGGACAATCCACTGGTATGGCTGTAGTATTATTTAGATTAGTTTATATTGACTAATAAATAATGCTAGTATACTTTGTGTATATTGAACAGGATCAAATTTAGAATTGTTCCCTTAATACTGATTAAGAAGGAGAACTACGATTCTATGTTATTATTAATGCTTAGGTTCTTAATCCGGAAATAGTAATTGACACGTGTATATTATTTACATGCTTTGATTTATATATGAAATAATTCTTTTGAATTATATCATTATATTTTGGGTGATGGAATTATATACATGATGGATATTATTTATTGAAGGAATCTATGTCCTGATAATATTCGGGTTAATGATGTCCCCTTGAAAGCTCAAAAAGATTTAAATATGTGAAACCCTGCAGGTGGAATTTATTCTGGCATAATTAAATAAAGGTTGAGTGGATGATCAAGGATAAAAGATATTAATTAAATAAATTATCAGTAATTTATTTAATTAATGGACATATGATATTTTAAACATGGGGAATTTAATAAGCAAATAATATTGGAACCGAATTAATTAAATTACGGTATTAGGAAAGGTAGTGCAAATATTAATTCTTTAGTGGATTGAATTAATATTTAATTACATTGGGCTAGGCTCAAGATGTAATTAGAAGGCCCAACCTAATTATCCATGGTCCCTATTGTAGCCTATATATATTCTTATTCTCTTCTTGCTTGGCAATTGTGTGAAAACATATTGTAGCCACCAAGGAGCAAGAAGAGAGGATAACTTGAGAAGACAGAGGCCACACTTCACTCAAGGGAATTTGGGAATACAATAGAAGAGCGTGGAATCAACCATTAACAAGGTAATCTTCTTTTCGTAATCTTTATCATAAAACGTAGTAACACCCCAAGTCCGTGGTTCCCAATAATTGGTATCAAGAGCCTGGTAATGGGTTCTACGTTTTATGATATAATGTCCATGTCGTAATTATATATGCGTGTATATAGTGTTTTGCTTGTATTGGTTTTGATGCAGGTTGTTAATCCACTATTATGGCCATGTATATTTTTTAATTATGTGTTTGGATCCCACGTGGTTTAATCGTGGTTAATTTTTGTTTTGGTTTCCACGTGGTTTAATCGTGGTTGTAATTTACACGAGGGTTGATTGTGTTAGAATAGATTTTACAAAATTAGTTTTGTATTAGATCTATTTTTTTGTAATTGTTCCGGGTATTTTGTAATAGTTATGTGCGATCGGTAATCAATTCCGGTAGTTTTTTTTTGTTCCGCTGTGCGATTACATGGGGCTGCTGGGGCTGCTGGGGTGCTGGGGTGCTGGGGCTGCTAGGGCTGCTGGGGCTGCTGGGGTTGCTGGGGTGCTGGGGCTGCTGGGGGCGTCGGGGCGCGCTTGGGGCAGATTTTTTTTGAGAGCTGGATTTTTTTTCAAGGGCCATAATAGTGGAAAATTTATTTTAATTTTTTCCATTAAATTTTAAATATTGCTTTAATTTATTGATTATGTGTGTCGTTAATTATGTGTGTAATTCTTTTAAAATTACATGTTTAACTTAATTAGGACGACATGGACATAAATTTTATTTATTGCTTTAATTAAATGTTATATGTTGCTAAAATTATGTGTGTATTTTGAATGCATGTTTAGACATAATTATAACAACATAGGGCCCCATTTAATTTTAAAATTCCTCAATTTTAATAAAAAAAATTCTAAGTGGGAGAGGGAATTAATATGAAATTAAATCCCATGGTCTCCATTATTGGTTGTAGGTAATTTAACATAAAGACGAATATAAATTATATATACGTCACCCATCGTGGCATGTAATTTATGGTGTCTAGAATGTTATAGAAATTACTAGAACAAACTTCTGAAATTAATAAATTTTAAAAGGAATAAATACGGATTTTCTTTATTTCTGATTTGGGGCGATTTTGTCAAAAACGGGTTCATCGAACTTGTAAGGCTGTGGGTTTTAAGCGAGACCGACGTGACTCCTCCACTACCTGGAAATCAAACCATTGATGAATATTGAATTGAAGTATTCTATTCAAGGTAAAATTACGAATATTGGAAGGTATACACGCCACCCATCGTGGCGTACCAAGTTCCATAGATTTCGAATAATTTAAGATTTGATGATGGTATACACTTAGCTATGAAAAATAATATAGTCCACCCCAACGTGGCATATTGTTTAGTAATAAGGACCGAAGTAACATTTAAACAAAATTAGGTGGTATACATGTCACACATCGTGGCGTACCAGAAACTTATGGTGTTTAGATGTTAGTGCATTTAATTTTAAATAATTGTTAGAGGAATCAATAGCTCTGAATAATTAATGCACCCTTATTTATGTGATGTTTTTATGCATGATTCTCAGGATAAAATGGACTTTAATCCACTATTCACCATACTTAAGGATAACAAACTTACCGGACCTAACTATATTGAATGGAAATGAAATTTGGACATTATGTTGACTGCTGAGGAGTACAAGTTTTGCACTTATGAACCCAAGTCTGAACAGCCTGATGCTGATGCTCTTGAAGATGAGAAAGAGTATTATAAATGGTGGATTAAGGCTGATGAGATGTCGCGATGTTACATTCTGGCAACAATGTCGGGTGTTTTGCAGCATCAGCATCAATCTATGGCCACTGCTTCGGATATGCTCTTTAATCTCAAGGAACTTTTTGGAGATCAGAATAGGGCTGCTAGACAAGTAGCCATGAAGGCTTTAATGAATACTCAGATGGCTGAAGGCACACCTGTAAGGGATCATGTTCTCAAGATGATGTCGCATCTGAATGAGATAGAGATCCTTGGTGCTGAACTTGACGGGGAAACCCAGATTGACATTATCCTTATGAGCTTGTCCAAGAGTTTTGAGCAGTTCCGCTTGAATTACAACATGAACAAGAGGCAGTATAGTCTCGCGGAACTGCTGACAGAACTTCAGGCAGCTGAAGGATTATTTCGGCAGAGTGTTCAAGTGAATGTGGCTGAGAAAGGTTCTTCCTCTAAGCCGAAAGGTATTAAGAAGAAGAAAAAGGCTCAGACACAGAAAGCTGTGAAGGCAGTGGGAGTTCAGGGTGGTGTGAAAAAGCCTAAGGGAAAGTGCTTCAGATGCAAACAGTCAGGTCACTGGAAACAGGATTGTCCTCTTTCTAAGAAGACAAACAATACTGGTATGTCTCTTTCTCTAGTTACAGAAACATTTATAGCAGCTATATCTACGAGCACTTGGTGTGTAGATACAGGAGCCACTGATCATGTTTGTAATTCTATGCAGGGGTTCCAACTATCCAGAATGCTTAGAGATGGTGAGATATACGTGTTCATGGGAGATGCTACGAAAGTAGCAGTAGTTGCAGTAGGAGTTATTCATTTATCTTTTGGTTCTGATAGGATTTTGGTTTTGAACAATTGTCTTTATGTACCTTCTTTTAGAAGGAATTTAATTTCGGTTTCTAAACTTGCTTTGGATGGTTATAATGTTTGTTTGGATCATAATGTTTCTATTATGATGAATAAACGAATTATATGTTCTGGTACATTGCAAGACAATTTGTATATAATTAATCCTAGTCAACCTGCACTGCAACTGCAATTTAGGGAATTGAACAACACATCTTCTAACTCTACTAAAAGAAAGGAACCTTCTAGTTTGAACCAAACATATCTTTGGCACTTGAGATTAGGTCATATTAACTTGAGGAGGATTCAAAGACTGGTAGTAGACGGGCCTTTAAGCTCATTGGCAGTGGAGCCATTTCCAGTTTGTGAATCCTGCTTGGAAGGTAAAATGACTAATAGGCCTTTCAAGGCAAAAGGGAATAGAGCCAAACAACTGTTAGAATTGGTTCACTCTGATTTATGTGGACCCATGAATATCCAAGCAAGAGGTGGTTATAAATATTTCGTCACTTTCATTGATGATTATTCTAGATATGGGTACGTTTATTTGTTGCACCGTAAGTCTGAGTGCTTTGATAAGTTCAAAGAGTACAAAGCTAAAACGGAGAAGCGACTTAATAAAAGTATCAAGTCACTACGATCAGATCGTGGTGGCGAATACTTGCTTGGAGAATTTAGGGAATATTTATCAGAAAATGGGATAGAATCCCAGTTAACTGCACCAGGCACACCCCAGCAGAACGGTGTAGCAGAGAGAAGGAACCGGACTCTTTTAGAGAGTGTTAGATCGATGATGAGTTATTCGGATTTACCCAAGTCGTTTTGGGGACATGCCTTAGAGACAGCAGCTTATCTTCAGAACTTAGTACCTTCTAAGTCGGTTCCTAAAACCCCCTTAGAATTGTGGACCGGGGGTAAACCGAGTCTAAGACATATTCGAATATGGGGTTGCCAGCACATGTGCTGAACAAGAACGTGACTAAGTTAGAATCTCGTACAGAAGTAAGGTTGTTTGTAGGCTACCCCATGGGAACGAAAGGATATTTATTTTATAGTCCGAAGAATCGGGATGTCATTGTTAGCACCAATGCAAGATTCTTAGAGGAGGAATATATAATGAATCACAAACCCATGAGTAGTGTCGTTTTAGAGGAACTAGTGGGAGGGACAAATAATACCCATGAAGCTGTAGTACAAGTAGAACAACCACAACATAATGTACAACCTGTCACTAATACCGCACCAGTGCCTCGTCGTAGTGGGAGGGTTGTTCAACAACCTGATAGATTCATGTTTTTGGGAGAGTCTTCAGACTTGGTCTCTGGTGAACATGATGATGATCCTCGTACATACGAAGAGGCAGTACAAGACAAAGATGCAGATCTTTGGCAAAAGGCGATGGAATCTGAGATAGAATCAATGTATTCTAATCAGGTCTGGGAGCTCGTGGAACCACCCAAAGGTATAAAACCTATTGAATGTAAGTGGATCTACAAGAAAAAGAGGGGATTAGATAAAAAGGTGAAAGCCTGGAAAGCAAGACTTGTTGCGAAAGGGTATACTCAGAAAGAAGGTATCGATTATGAGGAAACCTTTTCACCGGTAGTCATGCTTAAGTCAATCCGTATTCTTTTATCTATAGCAGCTCATCTCGATTATGAGATTTGGCAAATGGATGTCAAGACAGCTTTTCTTAATGGAAGTCTTGAAGAAACCATCTATATGCAACAACCAAAAGGATTCATTAAGGAAGGCCAAGAGAATCTGGTATGTAAGCTTAAGAGGTCTATTTATGGACTTAAACAAGCTTCTAGAGACTGGAATATTCGTTTTGATCAGGCAGTCCAGTCATATGGATTTGATCAAAGTCCAAGCGAATCGTGCGTGTATAAGAGAAGTGAAGGTAATGCAGTGGTTTTTCTAGTACTATATGTAGATGACATTTTATTCATTGGAAATAATGTTGAGATGTTGTCATCAGTAAAGGCATGGTTGTTCAAACAATTTGACATGAAGGACTTAGGTGAAGCGGCATACATCCTTGGGATCAAAGTTATAAGGGATCGCAAGAAAAGGATGTTGGCTTTATCTCAAGAGCCCTACATTGATGAAGTATTAGCTCGTTTTAACATGCAGAACTCCAAGAAAGGTTTTCTACCTTTTAAGCATGGAGTTGCTCTATCTAAGAAGCAGTGTCCTTCGACACCTAAGGATATAGAGAGCATGAAAGCAGTTCCTTATGCTTCAGCATGTGGAAGCTTAATGTATGCTATGTACGAGGCCTGACATCTGCTTTACTGTAGGCATGGTTAGTATTTAGTAGATATCAGTCGAACCCAGGTCAGGAATATTGGAGTGCAGTAAAAACTATACTCAAGTACCTGAGAAGGACTAAGGAGTATATGTTAATTTACAAGGCCTCGGATCTATTTCCTTTGGGATATACTGATTCAGATTTCCAATCAGATAGGGATAAGAGAAAATCAACCTCGGGATATGTTTTTACTTTGGGAGGTGGAGCCGTTATATGGAGGAGTGTAAAGCAAAAATGCATTGCAGACTCCACCATGGAGGCCGAGTACGTGGCGGCCTCTTAGGCTGCCAAGGAGGCTGTATGGTTGGACACATAGATTTTTATGTAATAGTGGATTAAATAAACACTGATATACACATAGAATATTTTGAGTATAAGTGGGAGATTGTTAGTGTATACTGAAAATATTTATTTGAAGTATATACATTTATTTCTGGCCAGTTTAATTGAGAATTATTTGAATGTTTACATGTTGTCTAATATTATATATTGTGAACAATCTAGTATCAAATGGGATACAGAATATTAGATTGTTAAATACGGTTATATAATATAATAAGGTTCACAGCACATGTGGTATTGGACAATCCACTGGTATTGCTGTAGTATTATTTAGATTAGTTTATATTGACTAATAAATAATGCTAGTATACTTTGTGTATATTGAACATGATCAAATTTAGAATTGTTCCCTTAATACTGATTACGAAGGAGAACTAAGATTCTATGTTATTATTAATGCTTAGGTTCTTAATCCGGAAATAGTAATTGACACGTGTATATTATTTACATGCTTTGATTTATATATGAAATAATTCTTTTGAATTATATCATTATATTTTGGGTGATGGAATTATATACATGGTGGATATTATTTATTGAAGGAATCCATGTCCTGATAATATTCGGGTTAATGATGTCCCCTTGAAAGCTCAAAAAGGTTTAATTATGTGAAACCCTGCAGGTGGAATTTATTCTGGCATAATTAAATAAAGGTTGAGTGGATGATCAAGGATAAAAGATATTAATTAAATAAATTATTAGTAATTTATTTAATTAATGGACATATGATATTTTAAACATGGGGAATTTAATAAGCAAATAATATTGGAACCGAATTACTTAAATTACGGTATTAGGAAAGGTAGTGCAAATATTAATTCTTTAGTGGATTGAATTAATATTTAATTACATTGGGCTAGGCTCAAGATGTAATTAGAAAGCTCAACCTAATTATTCATGGTCCCTATTGTAGCCTATATATATTCTTATTCTCTTCTTGCTTGGCAATTGTGTGAAAACATATTGTAGCCACCAAGGAGCAAGAAGAGAGGATAACTTGAGAAGACGGAGGCCACACTTCGCTCAAGGGAATTTGGGAATACAATAGAAGAGCGTGGAATTAACCATTAACAAGTTAATCTTCTTTTCGTAATCTTTATCGTAAAACGTAGTAACACCCCAAGTCCGTGGTTCCCAACATATAGGACACGTGACTTTAGATCAGTTGAAAAATAGGCTTAAGTTGGTTGAGGATAAAAAGGAAACTAAAAGAAAATCTAATAGAAATGGGAAGGTAGGGATTAACAAACACAACAATTACACACCTGATAAGTATGCTCCTAGAAAAAGGTGTGTGCATTGTAAAAGTGTTAATCATCTATCTGATAACTGCAAATCTGTTAAGAATGCTCCCATGCCTTTAACTCCCTCCATGCCTAACATGTCTATGTCACCTCTGCATGCTATGCCTGTTATGTCTCATCAGAATCCTTATGCACATTTTGCAAACATGCCATATGTTAATAATCCTTATTTTACTGCATTCAGTATGCCTCAGATGCCATACAACATGCCTATGTGGAATAATATTTTTGCACAATCCATGCCTTATCAAATTCAACCAAATGTGCTAAATGATTCTGTGACTAACCCTACACTTCAACCAACTACATCTGAGACCAAGGTTGACCCAAAGTTACCTAAGTCAAAAGATGCAGGAGGAATGAAGTCTAGGAAAAAGACTAACAAGGCTGGACCCAAGGAAACTTGGGTACCAAAATCAACTTGATTGATTTTGTTGTGTGCAGGGAAAAAGAAGGAATCTATGGTACTTGGACAGTGGTTGTTCAAGACACATGACAGGAGATTTCACCCTGCTCACAGAGTTCAAGGAGAGAGCTGGCCCTAGCATAACCTTTGGAGATGATAACAAAGGGTTCACTATGGGATATGGCTTGATTTCAAAAGAAAATGTCATCATTAATGAAGTTGCATTAGTTGATGGTCTCAAACACAATCTATTGAGCATCAGTCAACTATGTGACAGAGGGAATACTGTTTCCTTCAATTCTGAAGCTTGTGTTGTCACAAGTAAGAAGGACAACAAAGTGGTTCTAACTGGAGTTAGAAAAGGGAATGTGTACTTAGCTGACTTCAACTCTACAGATTCAGAATCAATTACTTTTCTTCTCAGCAAAGCAAGTCCAGATGAAAGTTGGCTATGGCACAAGAAGCTGCCCTATTTGAATTTCAAGATAATGAATGATCTAGTCAAAAAGGACTTAGTTAGAGGAATCCCTCTAGTGGAATTCACAAGGGATGGACTGTGTGATGCTTGTCAGAAAGGAAAGCAAAAGAAAGCATCATTCAGTAAGAAGCTTGAATCAGCAATTGATGAACCATTATAACTGCTACACATGGATCTTTTTGGACTAGTCAATATATTGTCAATTTCAAGGAAAAGATATTGCCTAGTGATTGTAGATGATTTCTCAAAGTTTTCATGGGCTTATTTCCTTAGATCAAAGGATGAAGCTAGTGAAATCATTATCAATCATATCAAGCAAGTCAACAATCATCCAGATTTCAAAGTAAGGAATATCAGGAGTGACAATGGAACTGAGTTCAAGAATACAACCATGAAGTTGTTCTATGAAGAAAATGGGATCATGCATGAGTTCTCAGCTCCAAGGATTCCACAACAAAATGGTGTGGTGGAAAGGAAGAACAGATCACTAATTGAAGCTGCAAGAACAATGCTTGAAGAGTCAAAACTCCCAACATACTTTTGGACTGAGGCTGTTAACTGTGCATGTTACACTCAAAATATTTCTCTAATTAATCAGGCAAAAGGCATGACTTCCTATCAATTGTTCAAGAGAAGAAAACCAACTTTAAACTTTCTGCATGTCTTTGGTTGCAAATGCTACATTCTAAGGAATCAACCTGATCACAAAGGGAAGTTTGATGCAAAGGCTGATGAAGGAATATTTGTTGGTTATTCTGCTGGAAAATCATATAGAGTCTACAATCTAAGAACCAACATTGTCATGGAATCTGTGCATGTTGTGTTTGATGATAAAAAGATTGATGGACTAACAGATGAGGGACATCATGAAGGACTCAAATTTGACAACATTGAGATATATTGTGATGATAGTGAAGATGAGAATGATGGAGAAGGCTCCTCGAAAAGAATTCAAAATCTGCCTTTGGATAATGCACAGAATGCTGCATCCATTGAAAGTCATAATTCAACTTCCGTTGATAGAAGCAGTGCAGCATCCGTTGAAAGACAAAGTGCATCATCCATTGAAGTTCATAATGAAGCATCCGTTGATCACAGTCTGTCAACGGATAATCATTTCACTTCATCAGTTGATAGAACTCCCAATTCCTTTCAAAGGATCAGCAACTCAGGGGGAGTTTCAACCAATCAACATTCTATCTCACATCATGACAATACTGAGGCAACCTCATCTAGAGCTAATCTACCACCTCAAAGGAAATGGACCAAGAATCACCCTTTTGAACTGATCATTGGCGATGCTACATCTAAAGTGCAAACTAGAAGGGCTACTCAAGATGAATGTCTGTATAGTAGCTTTCTATCACAGGAGGAACCTAAGAGAGTGGAAGAAGCTCTATTGGATCCAGATTGGATTTTAGCAATGCAAGAGGAGCTAAACCAATTTGAAAGGAACAAAGTATGGAAGCTGGTACCCAAGCCAAAGAACAAGAGTTCTATTGACACAAAATGGGTATTCAGAAACAAGATGGATGAAAATGGCATTGTCATAAGGAATAAAGCCAGATTGGTTGCTAAAGGCTATTCTCAACAAGAGGGAATAGATTTTGATGAGACATTTGCTCCAGTTGCCAGACTTGAAGCCATCAGAATCTTTCTAGCCTATGCAGCCCATGCCAATTTCAAGGTCTATCAAATGGATGTCAAGAGTGCATTTCTGAATGGGGAATTGGAGGAAGAAGTTTATGTAAGCCAACCTCCAGGATTTAAAGATCCAAATTTTCCAGACTATGTGTATTATCTGTTGAAAGCACTCTATGGACTAAAGCAAGCACCTAGAGCCTGGTATGAGACTTTGTCAAAATTTCTTCTAGATAATCACTTCACAAGAGGTACTGTTGACAAAACTCTTTTCTTTAGAAATGTTAATGGCTCTACAATACTTGTTCAAATTTATGTAGATGATATTATATTTGGTTCTACAGATGATAAGCTTTGTAAAAAGTTTGCTAAGTTAATGCAAAGTAAATATGAAATGAGCATGATGGGAGAGCTAACTTATTTTCTTGGTTTACAAGTTAAACAAGTTAGTGATGGAATTTTCATTAGTCAAACTAAATATATATGATCTTTTAAAGAAGTTTGACTTAATGGATTGTTCATCTGCAAAAACTCCCATGGCCACTGCCACCAAGCTTGAATTAAACAAGGCTGAAAAGTCTGTAGACATTTCAAGTTATAGAGGCATGGTTGGCTCACTTTTATATTTAACTGCTAGTAGACCTGATATAATGTTTTCTACATGTCTCTGTGCTAGATTTCAAGCTGACCCTAAAGAGTCTCACTTAGCGGCTATTAAAAGGATTTTAAGATATCTCAAAGGGACTCCAAATCTAGGAATTTGGTACCCTAGAGAGTCTGGTTTTGATCTAATTAGCTACTTAGATGCAGATTATGCAGGTTGCAAAATAGACAGGAAAAGCACAACTGGCACCTGTCAATTTATAGGGAATAAGCTTGTGTCATGGTTCATCAAGAAGCAAAATTCTGTTTCAACATCAACAGCTGAAGCTGAGTACATTGCTGCTAGTAGTTGCTGTGCACAGATACTGTGGATGAGGAATCAACTATTTGACTATGGACTAACTGTTGACAAAATTCCTATATTCTGTGACAACACAAGTGCCATTGCCATTACTGAAAATCCAGTGCAGCACTCAAGAACCAAGCACATTGACATCAAATACCACTTCATAAAGGAACATGTGATGAAAGGTACAGTGGAACTTCATTTTATTCCAAGTGAAAAGCAGATTGCAGACATATTTACCAAGCCACTTGATGAATCAACGTTCACAAGATTAGTAAGTGAGCTAGGTATGCTTAATTATTCATAAATTCATGTCCTCATTATAATCTGCTTTGAAGCCTGAAATGAATTTGTGGCAAGAACAAAGTTGGCTTTAAGTAAAGTTTATTCTATCAATGGATATTCCCTATCCGTTGAAAGCCAAAATTGTTCTATCAACGGATGTTCATTATCCGTTGAAAGACAAATACATTTCTGGTAATTTTATCCTTCAACGGATAAAAACAGTGTTAATCTTCAATGGATAACTATTTACCTCATCCGTTGAAGTGTCACATCAGTTACTTTAAGTGAGTCACAGTCGTTGATTCATTTACTTAACCGTTGATACATATATACACAGTTGTATGTATTTGTATTAAAGGCAGTTTTCAGAATTTTTACAGTTTTCTTTATTCTCAAACGGTCGTAATTTACTTAAAAGTATTATTTAATCATTCTATTTACGTTTTAATTTGAGAAAGTATAAAAGCCCATTGAATTCTTATTTTCACTTTACACTTTCTTGCAATTTTTACTCTCTTTCTCTCCCAAAACTCTCAATCTTTTCTCTGCAACCTCTACTCACAACAATGGCACCAGTACTCAAGATTATGTCTCAGTCTGGCTTTGTTTATGAAAAGAATAATTTCGTAGCCTTGGTGGAAAAGAATGAAGCCCATTCAAATTATCACAAGATGATGGACTTCATCAAGAACTGCAAACTAAGCTATGCAATGCTGGAAGCCCCAACTATCTATTTTGAGGTAATTGAGGAGATTTTGACAACTGCAGAGTTCAACTCCACAGATATGACCATTACTTTCTCTCTCAAAGGTAAGGATTACTGTATTAACTGTGATGATATACAATCTTGCTTTAAGCTACCTGAGAATAATGCCATGACACCACACACTGATAATGATGTATCTACTATGTTAGATTCCATAGGCTATTCTTTTGATTCTGCTAGTTTAGGGAGCATTAGAAGAAAGGGCATTAGGAAAGAATGGAGTTTTCTTGGAGATGCCTTTATCAAGGTTTTCTCTGGGAAGATTAGCAATTTTGATGCCATAACTTCATCTCTTGTTAATATGCTCTATATGCTAGTTTTTGATAGGTACTTTAATTTTAGCAACTATGTCATGTTAGAATTAGGTTCCAGGTTAGGTAACAAAGCTAATAGACCTCATAACATCTACTATGCTAGATTCTTTATGTTATTGGCTAACCATGTTGCTGAAGGTTTGGTCATAACTAATGAGAGCAATAAACTCAAATGCTGGGCACAAGAGAAAAGGGTCCTTGCAGACCTTTTGAGAATTAACCTCAACAGCCATGTGCCATTGGTATATTTACCAATAATAAATGCACCTCAGGTAAGTGAGGTAAATACTTCTGCAACTCCTACCTCTTCCAACTCCATTGTTTCTTTGCTTTCTAGTGTGGCAAAGGAATCTGTGTCTTTGTCCTAACAGATTCCTACCAAAGTCACCAAAACTAAAATTCCAAAACACAAGTCAAAGAAAACCACCTCTGTTGTTTCTCAAAAGACAACAGTTGTAACAACTACCATAAACCCTGAAGGGAGTGAACAGGGTGTGAGTGGTGAGGGGAGAGGTGAACATCAAGAAACCCCCCAGGATAAGGTGGGAGAGGTGAGTGGTACCCTAGCCAACCAAGCCACGGTTTCTCAAAAGACTGTGGTGGTTCAAAAGGAGTCAAACACATCCCTAGTTGCATCCTCCCAAAAGGATGCAGCTATTGAAAATAGTCCCCAACCAGGGACACAGAACAAAAGAGGGAGGGACACTGAAGCCACACATTCACCTATCAAAGCCTTTTCAAGAAGAAAGAAGGCTAAAACCCTAGTTTCAATACAGGGGGCACACACTGCACAGATACATCCACCTGTATCTTTGCCTTCTCAAATTCAGCTAGATGTGGCTCCAGCAAATGTGGAGTCACAGTCCCATTCTCTCATAATAGACACACATCAATCACCAAATTCTCCATCACCATATCTGGATGTGGATATGATATTCACATCAATTCCTGATTCTCCCTCTTTAAAACTCAGGGAGGAGCCCCACTCAAATCCTGGTGATCATCATCTTTTAGATGATTTGTTGGATCATCAGCCAATTCTTTCAGACTTAGTTGAAGAATCCGTGTCACCTCACTTAAAAATCAATTCACACAGATTCAAAAATTATGTCACTTTCAATATCTACATCTTTTCCTTCTTCAACGGATATCTCTCATCCGTTGACAAGTGGTTGTTCTTCGACGGATAAGCTTAACAGCAGTTATCCGTTGATATCATCAGTTTCCACTTCAACGGATACTCCCTATCCGTTGATGGTCTCTACACATATAACTGAATCAATTCCAAGTGTAGAAGACATGGTTACTGTACAATCACTTCTAGGATTGAGGGAAGGGAGTGATAATTTGAGTGAGAGGCTGGGTTGCTCCCAGGCAAAAGGAGAGGTTGAGAGTCAAAATATGCATGCTATTTCTTCCAGCATGGCAAAAGTGAGTGAGGGGAGTGCCACCTTAGTAGGTGAGGGTGAGGGTGTGAGGGTGTGTGTGAGCCAGGGTGAGCCCCTGATGCAAGAATATAGAGAAAATGAGAGAAAAGCAGGTACAGAAGCTATAAGG
This sequence comes from Apium graveolens, assembly GCF_009905375.1. NCBI lineage: Eukaryota > Viridiplantae > Streptophyta > Magnoliopsida > Apiales > Apiaceae > Apium > Apium graveolens. The sequence continues at coordinate 130,774,442 of NC_133655.1, forward strand.
GTGGATCTAGCCATTGCTAGTGAGTCAATGATTGTGGATGATGCTGAAAAGGGAAGATAATTTTAGCAACATTACAAAGCTGAAATTGATAACATTTCCTTGGATGCTGACACTTTTACTCATCCTGTTTCAGCCTATCAACTGTTGGCTGCTCAGGGCAATGTGGAGGCAGAGCAGACTTTGAACATAGTGCACACTTCAGAATCTCTTCAAAAAGATAAAGCTGCTATTAATAGGATGCCTTCTCAAGCTGGTGAGCCATCTGAAGAATTTGAAGTAAATTCTAATGATGATGACTCTATTTCTTTGGATGGGAGCATGAACTTAGGGGGAGATGCAGGCCCAAGTTCTATTCCAAATTTACCTGAATGGGCATGGACAAAGAAATCTACACCAGGACAGTTTGGTGTAGCTTTGGTCAAATAGGTTATGGCTATTCAAAAGGCCCTTCAGGACACTTCAGATGCTGGTACCAAGGCTATTCTTCAAGCTCATCTAGACTCTCTGCATCTCTTGCAGTTGTAGCACATCAGACAGAATTTGAGTGTGGATGAACTCAAAAAGGATATTGCTGATCTGAAATCCTACAATTCTGAGAAGTTGGATTCAGTCATGCCTTATGGAACAATGCAAGATTTGTTGCTGAGATTGAGGAGAGAATCTGATGCTGACAAGAGGCTGGCCAAGTTGGAAAACAGAGTTCAAGTCATTGAAGACTCTGTGGTCACCATTCTTCAAAATCAACAATCTCAGACAAGTCTACTATTGTAGCTGGAAAAAGCACAAGGCTTGACCCCTATCCTTGATGATAACAAAAAGGGGGAGAATAAAGGGGAAAGGGAAGGAGAGCCATCAACAAAAGTTCAAATATCTAAAGTGCTAGTTCCTGCCATCACCACTTCTCCAACACTTCAAATCAAAGGAAAGCTTGATGGAATTGATCTAATCCAGATAGCAGCAGCTGAGATGAAAGTCAAAGAGCAAATGAGGAAAATTGATGAAAGGATGCAACAAATTTTTGGTTCTACAACTTCAAAATCACAATCTGTGAAGCATAACACAAAGGTGGAGCCAATCATTATGGAGCTCAAGCAAGTAAGGAGGAATAAGGTTGGAGAGACTTCTTCCAAGAATCTGAAACCTATGGTTCTCAAGCCCAATAATAGATCCAACAAGGACTCTACGAAGAACCCTCTAAGCCTTGCTCAGTTGAAAGGAGTGGATTTTCCTCTTCCAAAGCCTGATGAAGACAAGGTTTTGGGTGGTAATATCATGAAGCACAAGGAGACCAAGGATGTGGTTGAAAGAATGAACATGGCTATTATCTTTAGAGAGGGAAAGAAGATCTGTGTGATACAAGGACATCCCAAATTCTCAATAGCCAAGAGGGAAGAAGCCAGAAGGTTGAAAGAAGAAGCTAAAAAGCTAAAGGCTGACAAAAGAGCACAAGCAAAGCTTGAAAAATAGCTAAAGTCAAGTCAAGCTGAAGAAAAGAAAGAAATTGAAGACAAGGGTGAAGATGTAGGTATGGGGGTCATGCTTAATGATGATGTGGAAGAAAGAAGCAAGGAAATAAAGGAATGGCAGAAAGGGAACAGAAAGAAGGCCAATTCAAAAAGGAAGATTGTAGATGAAACTGAAGAAACCCAATCAAAATCCAAACCACTATCCTGAACCCATTGTGCCTGACCCCTTCATAAACATCCATGGTGAAACAATCACTCCTAAGGACAATTGATTGGGACACCATCAAATTTCCCACTTTCTTAACCACTTCTCCACCATCAAAGAAACAGAAAAGAAAAATCAAATCAACACCTCCTCTAACCTCAATCAAATTCACTCAGAAGCCTAAGCCTAAGCCACAAGCCTCAAAGGATGATTATGTTCACATTTGTGACATAAAGGAATTTACAGACATTGAACTCTATCTGGATGAGCTGGAGGAAGTAAGGGGAATAGATGCCTACAGACAGCTTCCAGAAAGACTAGTGTTCAAATATAAAGGAAGTGGGGAAAGGACTTGGCCTCTTTACAAAATTCTGGATGAAGGCTATTCTACCTTGGTTAGAGTCTACTCAGCTATAAAAAGGGATTCTGGCTTTACCAGGACTGCCAAAACTGAGATTCTCAACAAGATTGCCAGCATAAGGAAAACTTGGTGGGAGCCCAATGCCTTGCCTAGAACATTACTCATCCCAGAGAGAGGAATTACAGTTCATAAATCACCTCATTGGTTGATGGAGTTCAGAGACAATAAAGGAGTCAGAAGATTTTTCAGACTTGAAGATCAGATCAAGATTGCCAGTAATGAAACTCTCAAAGATATGCAATCTAAGTTGGACATCAATGAAGAAGATGAAGCTGAATTCTACAGACAACTCCAACTCCAAATAGAGGAGAATGACAGGAGGCTAGGGAAGAAAACAAGGGATCAAAGGAAAAGAAATTAATCTACTCAGGCTTAAGGAGCACCCTTGGAAACAATGTAATTCTTCAATTCTATCTCAGTATACACATTTTTGCAGCACTTTTGAATTTCTACTTTATTTCAGTTCATATGTTTGATAAGTGTTTTGTTATCATCAAGTTAAACCCAAATTTATGCCTACAGTTCTAGTAGACATAAATAGGGGGAGATTGTTAGGAATATGTGTATTAGTTTGATGATAAGTTAAACAAAACACTTAAGTAGAAATCTAGTGTTTGTAGCCTCAACGGATAAGACCATTTTGGCTATCCGTTGAAGGAGTAGCTTTACTTAGAAATAAGTTTAGTATTGTAGCACATTTCATTCTCTGTATTTAAGTTGTAATTCTTAGATGTTGTGGGAAATTATCAGTCATGTTGACTACTAGTGGATATGCAAATAGGAGGGCTAATTGTAAATATTTCATGCCTTGTAATTTTGTATAAGTGAAGTAGTATCAACTGATATTAAAGGCCTTCAACGGATGAGAAACAAAGCTTCAAAGGATGTCTCTAAAGCTTCAACGGATAACATCCATCAACGGATGAGTGCTTCAACGGATAAAGCTTCAACTGCTAATGCATCAATGGATAAAGCTTCAACGGATAAAGTCATCAACGGATGAAAGCTTCAACGGATGCTTAGTTCAATAGCAGTTGATAGTGACAATTCATAAGCTGACAGAGGCACATGGGTTGACAGAGACAAACTGGAATGTGGCAGCCTCTAGGAGGAATCAAGAAAATGCAGCATTTCCATTCTGGTGCAAACAAGGAAGTATTCAAAGATTCACAGCTAAACCTAAATTGCATTGGATAGAGAAATGAAGAAGAAACATGTGAAAAATCTTTTAATTGTATTTTACAGTTTTGTCTTCACTTGTAAACTTGGTGATATATAAACTAAGTAGCAGCTAGTAATTAGATGGTGAATTTTCCAGAGCTGTTTAGAAAAATCCAGAGAGAAAATCATCTAGTTTGTACTAGGACGCAGCTGTGATTTAATTCTTTGAATCACAGATTTTATGAAATAACACATCTCTGGTGGAACAACAAATCCACCAGAAAAGTTTTTAAGTTCTTTGTGTTCTTTACATTTGTGTTTGAATATATATCTGTCTGTATTAGCTTCAAGCAATTCACACACATTTGTTCACTAAAACACTTAGCCTTAGAAACTGCTCAAAACTTGAAAAAGTTTTGAGATTTACATTCAACCCCCCTTCTGTAAATCTCATTGTTAGTCCACTGGGAATAATATAATTGCTATGCGTATTTCAATAATACATATAAATACGAGTCGGGACTTCATATCGGATGTGTAGATTTGATAATAAGGGTGTGTTAGGCCTAAACGATTATTTAAAATAGGGTATTTTCAACCCCGTAGGTCCTAGTCGTAAGACCCGAGGATTGACATCGGACTAAGAATGATCTAATGGTTAGTTGTCGAGCTCAACAAGATTCCAATCGAAGGACCTGGGTGTTGAGATCGTAGCCAGAATAGGATAGTGGTCTGACAATAAAGACAAACGTTCAAGGCAATCTAAAAGTCAGCCGATAATAGTGATTAAAGCTTATTGAGGTAAGTACTTCTAAACCTTTCTCGAGATATAGTGCAAATATTTTTAAATTCTCTCGTGACATATTGTTAAGTATTCAAAATAGTTATGTTTTATATTGTGACTACTTTGAATCATACAGCCTTGAACCCGAATCACATCATTTGATCTTTGAGCCGTAAGCCTTATTCTTTATAAAACCATCCCTTGTTGATTTCCAGATGCTAAACCACACAAATATGATACCACTCTCCAAATATATAACCACCAAACTCCAAACACTGGAACAAAATTGTTTGAACATACAAAAATTTTATACCCCAACCATTCTTTGTAACATCAAAGAACTAAACCTTGAAAAATCATTGTTCATCTAATACCTGATTCTCTTACAGGCTGGAGGCCATTTCTTATACATACTTTGATATACCCTCGTGGTACCCATGAATTACACCATGCTCTTGTGCGAATGTTTTATTATTGTTGATTATGATCTTGTTTTGTTGAGTTATATCGTTTATCATATTGAACTGCTTTAGAATTTGATAATTTTCTGTATGTGGACCAGATTCGTGGTCAGACCAGATTCGTGGTCAAATTAGGCCAATGTGTGCCTTGGATCCAGTTTATAGAGCAGAGCCGTGTGCCTTGCTCGGGGTTAGTGCGTGACTGATCAGCAACCTAACCTTGGGTTTTAAAATTTAAAATGAATATCCAATTCTAATGATTGTTTAACAAGAAACTTGATTCCTCTGAATTATCTCATTTGATCATTGTTTAACCTCAGTTATTGTTATTATTACTTGCTGAGCTAGTTAGCTCACTCTTACGAATCTTTTTATGTATTCTACAGTTAAGAAGGATACGGTTGATAGCGAGGTTTCCCAGTTCAATGTACGAGCTATGATACCAGATTAAGTTGGATCGAGCTAGCAAGAGCTTTTTATGGTAATTGAGTTAGCAAGATTGTAAGAATAATTTCATGATCAGTTGTAAGTTAAAGTAGTTGGGATTTGGTACGTTATAATAAAAGTTAAGGTTGTGGCTTGTTTTCATACTTTATCCTGTCGCGATCCATGGTTGTGTAAAGCAGAGTCATTGCAAATAATATTTCTTATACATGTTTATATATTGTGTATGTGTTGTGGACCCCGAGCTTCTGACCCGGGTTTGGAGGGCGCCACAGGTTGGTATCAGAGCTACAGGTTATAAGTCACTGAAATAAGCCTAGATTGTCGGGATTGGGTAGAGGGTTAAGATTAGGATTAGGAAATAGAAAGATAAGATGTCGTGAGGTTGAGTGTGACTGTATGGTAGGTTTTCGGTATGGTTCGTGTTGTGATTCAAAATTCTCATCTTACAAGGTGATTTTCAGATAACGGAAATGGCAGATCCTATTTTCCATGTGTCATATGATCATTCAGAGCCTTTCGTCGAGGAACGTCATCTTCTTTCAGATTTGACTTGCACATTGTTCTTCCACCAGTATTAGCTGTTAGGTCACACAACACTATAAAAGGGGGTTGAATATAGTGTTTATACAATCAAATCGATTTAGAACACAAGTATGTAACAGTAATCAAGTTTATTCAATATAATAAGCTCTGTTACAAAGTCGGTTAAACTACTCTCTCAGTGATGAACAATATCACTAAGAGCTGCTAGGTTACAATGAATAATGTTCTCGTGAATGATAACACTTATAGTGTAAACCCTAAGCTGTGTTTATATAGTACACAGTTACAAGATATCTTCTACTTTATATAGAATATAATTCTATCTCCTAAAATATATCAATCAGATATTATCTTCTACAAGTCTTCTAGTCATCCAACTCTTCATGCATATCTTCTTTTGTTTTAGTCCAGACCCTCTCCTGTAAATCAGCTGCATTCCTTATCTGAAGTACCCACACTTAAGTCATGATATAAATCCTGACGACCTTAAGTTCTGATATAAGTTATGACTTCAGTAAGTTCTGATTTCCAGTAAGTCCTGATAAGTCCTGATATTAAGTTCTGAAACTAAACACAACAGATTAGACATGAAATCACAAATATATCTAACAATCTCCCCCAACTTGTAAATTATAAAAAATATACAAGTTAATAAATTTGATGATGTCAAAAACATTTAGGTACAAATTCAATGAGAGTTTATTTAGACAACTAACTATAACTTACAATCCTTGCAGCTTTTACCAATCTTACTGAATCAATCTGAATCCAAAGTGATTCCTGACAAAGTTTGATATCAGCTTCTCTTCTGCATTTTTAAGGACTTGAGCTAATGTAGCCTTGACTTGCTTCATTTCTTCATCTTGACTTCCAATCTGGTAGATTGCAGTCCTAAGTGCTGAGATGTGATTTCTTTCTAATCCATCACCAAGTCTGATTACTCTTGGATGAGATGAGTCTTCATTATAGCACATACATTTCTCTTTCAAAATAACTTCAAGTTTAGTAGAATTCTTCTTCATTGGAATTTCACTTCCATCATCTTCAACTATCTTTGGAATATATTATGTAACCCTTGATCCAGAGATTCTGGCTTTATCCCTTATGGTCTTCATTATGAAATTTGACCATCTTCTGGTAATCTCAGACTTTATCTCCAAAAGATAATGAAAGAATTGAAGTTCTTTAAGAGATTTTTTCAAGCCATCTGATTCTGACATTTTGTACGTTCTTCCATCTTCAAGAAATAGAATCAGCTTTTCCTTGACATTACTCGTATCATGAGCATCCAGTACCACTTGAACAGATATAACCTTGTCAAGGTGTTTCTGTGTAACTTCCTCAAGTGGTTTGTCAGTTAATAAAAATGGATCTCTGGTAATTACTTCAACTCCTGTTTTGATCTTGGCTTCTTCAGAACCTAATCCAGCTATGTCTCTTGCTTATCTGGCTTTCAATCCAACAGTCATGAAATCAGATATGTTAGATATATTTGATAATGTCATGGCTAATATGATTTATGTTTAGTTTTCAGATCTTACTTAAACAGGATAAATCAGTACTTACTGGAAGTCAGGACTTAAGGATATCAGTACTTATATTATCAGGAGATAATCATCAAAAGATGGATATCAGAACTTAAGTACTGAAGGTTGTTCAGATAAAGACAACAACTGATTAAAGGAAAGAAGATCGAGATAAACATAAGAAGAGATATGCATGAAGAAGGAATTCTATGAAGAATAGAATACTTGGAAGAAAAGATATCTGATTGATATATTTTAGGAAGCAGAATTATATTCCATATCAATTAGCGATTATCTTGTAACTGTGTAGTATATAAACACAGACATAGGGTTTACACTATAAGTGTTATCATATTCGAGAAGATTATTCATTGTAACCCTAGCAGCTCTCGTGATATTTGTTCATCACTGAGAGGTAACAGTTCCATATGGTAATAGAGTTTATTGTTTCAATAAAGTTTATTTTCTGTTACCTGAGTTATTTAAGTTCGATTTGATTGTACTATACACTGTATTCACCCATTCTACAGTGTGTGTGTGTGTGACCTAACAAGTGGTATCAGAGCCTATCTGTTAACACACAAACAGTTTAAGATCCAAACACAATCATGTCTGAAATAGAAACTCCAACTAAGCCCACCAAAACTGAAGAGCCTCCTAAGACACAAATTCAAAGCCGATATTAGGCCATCAGAGTTCCCATATTGAGACCATCTGAATATCCCATATGGAAGGTGAGGATGACCATGTTTCTAGAAGCAACAGATCCAGAATATCTTGATAGAATCAAGGAAGGGCCTCACAAACCAACCAAGCTTGCGGTTGCAGTTGCAGGTGAAGCAACAAAGACTGTACCAAAGGAGAAGAGTGATTACACTGCTGAAGATATCACATCAATTGCTAAGGATGCTAAGGTACGACACTTACTGCATAGTGCCATTGATAATGTAATGTCAAACAGGGTAATAAACTGCAAGACTGCAAATGAGATATGGGATGCCCTGGAAACAAGGTGTCAGGGAACTGATATGATTAAGAAGAACAGGAAGACAATACTCACTCAAGAGTATGAACACTTTGACTTAAAGGCTAATGAGTCATTGACTGATTTATATGATAGATTTGTCAAACTCTTGAATGATCTGTCATTGGTTGATAAGGAGTATGATCTTGAAGATTCAAACCATAAATTCCTGTTAGCTCTTCCTGAATGCTGGGATTTGAAGGCAACAACAATAAGAGACAACTACAATCTTTATGAAACAACTCTTGATGAAATTTATGGAATGCTCAAGACTCATGAACTTGAGATGGAACAAAGAAGCAAGAGGAAAGATGGAAAGTCAAGGACAGTTGCTCTTAAGGCTGAAGAAGAATCCCTCAAGACAGCTACCTCAAGGAAAGATAAGGGTAAAGCTCTCTTCACAAAGTCTGATACTGAGTCATCAAGTTCTGAAAGTGATGATGACTCAGAATCTGAAAGCCTGCCTGAGATGGATGCTGATGAAGAGATGATGAAGCTGTGTGCTCTTATGGTGAAAGGGATCACAAAGATTGCATACAGGAAGTTCAGGAAGGGAAAGAAGTTTTCCAGAAAAGGCACAAGTTCTGATAAGAAGAAATCTGAGAGTAGAGGAAGAAAGTCTGACAGAGGAGATTATACAAATGTAAAATGCTACAACTGTGGTGAGAAAGGCCACATATCTCCTGATTGCAAGAAAGTGAAGAGTGACAAAGGCAAGGCTCTTGTCACAAAGAAGAAAAGTTGGACAAACACCTCAGATTTTGAAAGTGAGGAGAATTATGCCTTGATGGCAAATGCTGATAAGGCAAGTGCTGAAAGCAGTTCTGAAGCTGCTGAATCAAAGGTACCTCAAACTACTTATGCCTTTCATACTGATGATATAAATGAGTTGAGAAGATATCTTAAAACCATGTTTGTTAGTTATAGAGATCAAACTTTAACATGTGAAAGATTAACTTCTGAAAATCTTGTTTTTCAGAAAAGAAACGATTTCTTAGAAAAGGAGTTAGTTATGTTCCATCAAATTCAGAAAGATAGAGATGATGCTTTTTATGTTAGGGATGAAGTGCTAAAAATGAATGAATATCTAAAAACTGAGTTAGAAAAGGAAAGAGAGGTTATCAGGACTTGGACTAACTCTGGCAGAACAACTCAGAATTTGTTAAGTAGTGAAAACTGGAAAGAGGGCTTAGGTTATGGAGAGGATAAGAATGATAAAGGAACTGAATGTATTAAGTCTGTAGTTGTTAAACAAAAGCCAAAGTTAAAACCTGTCAAGTTTGTAGCTGTAAGGTCTGATAATGAGAAATCAGAAGTTAAAAAGGAATTAACTTCTGACAAACTAAAACAGGAAAAGACAGCTAAAGTGAACATAAGCTTAATGACTAAGAAACAGCTTAAGCATAAGCTGAAAGATGTTAAGAATGTAAACAAGGTAAAATCACCTAGGAAAAATAGGAATGGAAAGGAAGGTGTGAATAAAAGCAATGATTATAAGCCTGTTCCTGAAGCTCCTAGGAAAACATGTCATAACTGTGGAAGTTCTAACCATCTGGCTTCTTTTTGCAGGAAGAATAAAAACATAAACTCCTTACCTTCAAAGTCAGGAGTTAAGAGTCAGTCTGTTAGATATAAACCACAAAATCCTTGTTTTCATTGTGGTAGTTTATGGCATTCCATTTATACTTGTAAGGAATATCATAGTTTGTACTATGATTATTATCAAATAAAACCTTCTTTAAAGAAAGTTACCATTGTTCCTTCTAGTGTAAGTTCTGATTGAAAGTCTGATAATGTAAATTCTGATAAGAAAAATGTTAACATAAACTCTGATGCTAAATCCGCTGCAAATATTAACAAACTTAATAAGGCCAAAGGATCCAAGCAAGTCTAGGTCCTTAAAACTAATCATTAGTGGTCTTTGTGATTGCAGGGCAATAGGAAAAACATCCTAGTTCTGGACAGTGGATATTCAGGACATTTGACTGGAAATAAAGCCCTGCTATCAGACTTTGTGGAGAAAGCTGGCCCAAGTGTTTCTTATGGAGATGGCAATATTGGAAACATATTGGGATATGGCAATATCAATCTTGGGAATGTCATCATTAAAGAAGTAGCTCTGGTCTCAGGACTTAAACACAATCTGCTGAGTATAAGTCAAATCTGTGACAGAGGTTATCATGTTGATTTCTTTGAAGAACACTGTGAAGTTGTAAGTAAATCTACAGTGTGTGTGTGACCTAACAAGTGGCACAAGAAAGCTGGAATTGGCACAAGAAACTCTCTCATTTAAATTTCAACAATATAAATGAATTAGTCAAGAAAGATCTTGTGAGAGGACTGCCAAAGTCAGTATTTGCTCCTGATGGCCTATGTGATTCTTGTCAGAAGGCTAAACAAAGAAAATCTAATTCAAGAGCAAGACTGAATCATCAATTCTTGAGCCTTATCACCTACTACATGTTTATATATTTGGTCCAGTAAATGTCATGTCTATTGCAAAGAAGAAATATGCTTTGGTCATAGTGGATGAGTTCACCAGATACACATAGGTGTATTTCTTGCACAAAAAAAGTGAAACTGCATCTATCTTGATTGATCATGTCAGGCAACTGGATAAATTGGTCAAAGTCTCATTAAAAATAATAAGGAGTGATAATGGTACTGAGTTCAAGAATTTGATAATGGAAGAGTTCTGCAAAAACCATGGAATCAAGCAGGAATTTTCTGCTCCTGGAACTCCACAGCAAAATGGAGTTGTTGAAAGGAAGAATAGAACTGTAACACCCCCAGATCCGGGGTCGGGGATCCGGGTCGTCACGGTCTTTCTTTCCACAATATCACTTCACTTAATTAATAATAAATAACCTTATGCTGTGACCCCACACTAACACACACCACAACCCGTTATAGTCTCAGAGATGAAATTTAAATAAGTACAAGTCTTTGAATCCACAATTTAAAAGTTATTACAACCCAAAATGATTACTTGATAAATTTACAGTTAATTGCCATTATCTGCCACAAGTTATAATTATACATAATTGATTCTCAAAAGTAGATGGTCTGATCTACAATAGATCTACCTCTGCATCTATAGCAGCTACAACATCAACGGGAAGACGCGGGACGCTTCCCACGCGCTTGCGCTGGGTCTGCTGGAGTCTGGCCATCTTTCCTAACTGTTGTTGTGTGATGAAGAAATAAAGCAAGGGTGAGCAGCAAGCCCACCAAAATAATATGTATAATGATTTACAATATATGAGCCTACTCATAATACTCATGAAAGTCTTGGTCAAAAGAAATGAACCAAGTTTGATATCTTAATGCGATGAAGTCGCAAAATATTCAGTATATATACATATATACTTTTCAAAATATTGGAAGTCCTCTTCCATGCATAATATACACAAAGTCCCAGTGTATAACTGTATAAAAAAAATATCGTTGCAAGGTGATCTCATATATCTAACCTTGTCTCAACGTTTTTCTGAAAATCTTTGTCATTCATAAGACAATTATTAATTAGATATAAGTTTAAAAGATGAAGTTACAAGATACCCCAATATACTTATATCTTTCCCAAATACTACTTGAACTACCACCGTTCAAGTTATAATTAATTTCAAAAGTTCATCACATAGATGAGACCACAAGATAAGACTTGAATAGATTCAATCTTTGAAATATTATTAAAGGAAATGAAGTTAGGATATACTTCATTAAGTTCTGATATATATATATATATATCCACATATACATCTTCTTTATACATTTCCTGAAAACCTCTGTCATGTAAAGTATGAACAGAGTTGCAATATCCAATAAATTTGGAAGGAAAAGAATTTTGGCATAAACCAGATATCTTGCTGATCAGGCAAAGATACCAATAAGTAACCTTTTCTACTAGTAGATGGATGAATCCCCCACCGGTCATCACCCTGGCCTCATAAGGACCTTGTGCTGGACCGCCACCCGGCCTCTTACGCGTTGATGGACTGCCACCCAGCCACTTACACAATAATAGACCGTACCCCGGCCTGCCGCTTATGCCGACTTAATTAGATGGGCTTACTTCCCGAATATTGGGCAAGTAATCAATTCATTTACCAAAACTGCAACCTCGTTGCGAATATAAAATACACCACAGAGCCGGATTCCCCAGGTTTTGAGCGAGTATTTAAATCCCCTTAAAAAGGAAGATCTTAAATATAAAAATGAGTTTTGGGATCCGCTCTAACTTTAAAAATCATTTTGAAGACTCGAAAACACTTTATAGAGTGTTTGGAGTAAAGCTGATTTAATGAAGTAAATCAGTCCCCAGAATATTTAGAAAATGACTGAATATTATTATTTAAATAATATTCCCATAAAGGATAATCTTTATAAAAATAATTGAAGTAGAAGTATTAAAACTTATAATTTAAACGAGTATTAAATAACCAAAGATATACTTATATGAAAGTATTATCTTTATTTGAATAATCGAAAATAAGTTTGATTATTGACACCTTGTTCTTTAATAAAATAAAGAATATACCTCAGCAAATAATCGGAGTCATAGATCCTCAAATGAATATTCAAATAATATTCATTAAATAATATAAACTGAGTCATAAGCCCTCGAATGAATATTCAAATATTATTCAATAAATAATATAAAAGAGTCATAAGCCCTCGAATGAATATTCAAATATTATTCAATAAATAATATAAAAGAGTCATAAGCCCTCGAATGAATATTCAAATATTATTCAATAACTAATATAAAAGAGTCATAAGCTCTCGAATGAATATTCAAATATTATTCAATAAATAATATAAAAGTTAAAGTTATCGAATAAACCTTATTCGATTAATAGTTTGGAAAACTATAACCATATATATATATAAATATATATATATATATATCCATATATACAAAATCTACTCGGGATCCTCGACTCCCGGTTTTAGAAAATATTTTCACCTTTGGGTCCCTATACTAAGGGTATACGCAAGTTACCGCTATTCTCTAGCATAGGTATTATCAACTGAACCAACAGATATATATTTCAAGAATATGAAACAGGCATGCATATACACCATATCACATGCTACAATATATCGCAAGAATTTGCTAAATAACCAATATGCATTTATCGCAAGATCATGCATATACAAATGTATACATCACAACAACAGTATAACGGATAGAATACTTGCCTGAGCGACTTGGGGTGATAAAAGGCTCGGGACGAGTCTGGTAACCTATAAACAACAAGTAAGTTGGAATTAAACCAAAATCACTTGTAAATCTATACTTTAACTAACTTAGACTCTAACGCTTGATTTGCGCTCACTGATTTGCTTAAGTCACTCGGGTACCCTCGGCTCCACCATTTTTAATAATTTAACCTTTACGAGTTTTAAAGCGATTCCTTCGCGAGTGTCTTACCAACTGCCTAACACACTTACCATAAATGTTTCATACATTAATTAACCCTTTTTGGTCTTTAACCTATGTTTCAAAGTAAGGCGAGGGAAAAAGTTTCGTTCGCGAAACGCCGTTACTTGAAACGGTCGTTTCTCCTAAACCGTGCATCGGAATCGAACGAACTACATATCAAAACGAAGCTCGTAACATGAGCTATCTAAACATGGCAGTGGTCATAAACTAGCAGGGGGTTCTCGGGTCCTAATGCTATGCACAAAAACAGTCCAAAGAAAATCGGACGTTACGACGGCTATGTTTACGCGATTTCCAATATTTTAAACCATTCAAAACCATTCCAAATCAACCTCAAATCCAACATACAACCAACATCCATCCTTATCTCATCATAACAACCCCAACCCATTCAATTTAATCATTCATACTTATGCCTAAACTTAACTTTAATCATACTTAAGTTCTTTTAAATCAAAACCACAACATTTACCATTCCATTTCACTACCATTTCAAATCCCAAACTCTAATCACAACAACAAGCTACAATATCATCCTACTAATCAAAATCATCTTATAATATATAGGAACCTAGGGTTTGGAGATGGTATACCTTCCTTGAAGTGGTGGGAGGAGCTAGGAAGCCTTAAGAAGCTTTGAGAAGTCTTAAGAATGCTTGGATCTTCAAGAAAAACAAGAAAAAGTTCAAGTTAAAAACTTGAAAACACTATTCATTGTCTTCTTCTTTGATTAAATGAAGAAGATTGAGAAGGAATTAATGGCTTAAACTCATGATATAGTCCTAACTAAGCATGAAGATGATTAGGAAATTATCTTACCAATTTAGGAAGCTTGGATCTTTGATTTTTGAATTTTTCTTGCCTTTTGAATAGTGAAAAGCCGAGAGCTTCAAGAACAAAGCCTTGGTTGATTTTTGATTTTTTGATGAAGAATGAATTTACTTGGCTTGGTTGCTTGTTTTTTGTATTTGATTTAGTAAATTACCTAGTTGCCCTTGATTTTGTGTGGTTAAAAAGCCACCACACCTCCTTCCTTCCCATGTCATGCTTATGTCATCCTCATGATGTCATCCTCCCCTCCTTGTCCTCTTTCTATTGGTTGGATGACATCATCCCCACTAATCCCCTTGATTAACTTCCTAATCGTTTGCCTAATGACCGCTGATCTGTTATACGGTTCGCTTAACTTTCGTTTTCGTTTATCGTTTGAGGGATCATACCCGGGATCTTATTACTTAGGTTCCCTTAACCTTTCTCAATATATTGTATTCCTTTTATGATCCTCTCTTATAATCCTTTAATTTAAATCCTTTTTATCCTGTTACCTTATACTCAATTCTTTCCGTATCTATTGGATTTCCGGGAAAAATCAAAGTGTTCGGATTTGGATTCTGACGATCTTTACATACACTTATATCCCATATAAAGTACTAATAAAATCTCAGAATATCCATATCAGAACCCCTACATAGTGTGGCATGAAAAGTTTTCTCATTCAGCAAAAACACTATTCATAAGGGTTTCAAAAATTTCCCAAAAATTGGGGTTATTACAGTCTCCCCTCCTTAAAAGGATTCCGTCCCAGAATCAGATAGAAAACAAATGGGGATACCTTCTTAATATTGCACTTTCTAACTCTCAAGTCAATTTTCCCACATTGTGGTTCTACCATCAAACTCTGCCTAGTTTGATAATCCTTCTCCTAAGCACTTGTTCCTTTTCACTCTATAACCTTTCCTGGTTGCTCCATATAGGTTACGTCGGGTTGCATATCTATGCGCTCATATGCCTCTATTTATCTGGCATCTGAATTACACTTCTTTAACATTGATACGTGAAACACGTTACGACCTGCTACATGTTCTGGGTTAGGGCTAGCTCATATGCTAACTTCCCAAACGTCTTAATATATCCAAGGGTCCAACAAATTGTAGACTTAGCTTTCCTTTCTTTCCGAACCTCATCAATCCTTTCCAAGGGATACCTATAACATTACTAGGTCCCCTATTTCATACTCTTTATCCTTTCGTGTCAAATCAACATACTTATCATGTCCATCTTGGGCTACTACCAGCCGTCCTCTGATTAGATCTATCATATCCTTGGTCCTTTGGACTACTGCGGGTCCGAGCATCTTGCGCTCTACAACTTCATCCTAACATAAGGGAGATCGACATTATCTTCCCTCAAGGATCTCATAAGGCGACATCTCGATAATGACATATGATCTATTGTCGTAAGATAACTCAATCCGCATTAAGTGATCATTCCAAATTCTTTCAAGTCTATTGCACAGACTCTCATTATAGCTTTTATCATTAGAACTTTTGCTTCTCAATACCCATTCTTTTCCAGTTCGTAATCGCTACTACCTTCCGTTCCTAATATTATACTGGTTATACTTTTGCTCGTTAGCGTTCTATAACCTTTTAATAACCACGTCAACCTTAGTATCACGAATGTGTTCCCATTCCGCATACTACCACCACTTTATTACTTCTTTTTCAGTTGTTTCTATTTTCCAAAATTTGATCAATCAAATAGAAGTAAAGGAATTTGTTGAGAGATCACTATGATCATGAACACTTGTTTTATCGCATAGTTAGTATAGAAGGTGGCCAGCCTTTAGTACTTGACAAGCAATTAAACAATAGCTAGTATCCTACTAGGCTTCTATCACACAGATATATAGTCATTTGGCAATACCTCCCCTTTCTGGAAGGGTTGTTCTTCTCAGCTTACATGAAATGAAAAGAAGAGAAAAGAACGAACTGAAGAGAATTGTATATATGTAAAAAAAAATATTGCCATAAAATATCTGGCTTGGAATCTACCTCTGAACTATAGAGGTTTGTCATAGAAGAACAAAACATATATGTATTTATATCAACATCAAGTATTATAGCATCGCATTTCACGTGCCTAAATATTTTCGCTATCCCGTCCATCATTCTATGGACCCATGCTCTTCCTCGAGCTTATACACAATTACCTTTGAAACTCCCTCGACATCGAAAATTGAATCTGGGATCTCATTCTAGACATCATCGTTACTTGAATTCTATGCTTGCACCGCAACCTTCCTCGTATAATAATACGACTCTCTATTGATAAGAAAGAATAATAATTCACTAGGTAGATACTCTACTTAATTAGTCTATCAATGATAACTTATACACTACCACGACCCGATTAGTGGTACTCAATCTCAACACCCATTCCAATACAACTCTCACGGTTGTAATCAGCTCAATACTCGCAGAATCATTGCTTCCTTACTATGGTCCACCACTGACCCACTGTAGTCATTCATTTTCCCTGAAGTCTTAATAGCTAACCATACAGAGTCCATACATCTCGTATCAAATCCTTCTAAGGAGGTAACATAATCACCATTCCTGATTCATGAAGAACACTCCTGATCCTGACATACATACATGACATGAAGCAGATAAAATTGCAGAAGAGTTTCAATCAAAGCAACGATAGCAGGTTAATACCATTCTTAATCATACGCCCTAAATAGAAGAATTAACTCAAGGGTTCATCTAGTCCTTTTTGAAACATGGTCCTGGCTTATCTCAAGATAGGACCTTCTAAGATAGATAGCCCGTTCATGGCGATTACACGAATTAAACCTTTACCAACTACTATTACGGTTGGGTATTGCACAGTCATCAGAAGGAATGTCAATCTTCCAAACCATAATTCAACCTTCACATTTTTAACCATCATCGCTATATTCTTTTGGCACACGCGCCTATAATTATCCACTTACCTTTAAAGTGTCGGCCACCTCTTTGGCCTTTCCTGATAGTAAAATTTCCTTACAGTCAATGTCATTTTAACCACCTCCAAATAAATTTTCTACCTTATTTCCGATCACTGCTTGAGTGAAGATGTTTTCCTTAAAATCAGATGGGAAAAAAAATATCACCATTTTTCCGTAAGTTATTGCCTCATTCTTTAGAGGCTAATCACTGTCAAGACTGACTCTCAATCATACTTAGAACATTTTTTTTTTAGTCCTAATTGCCCTGAACAATTTCGACCATTACTAGTTCGATCCATACTTTCTCGTGGTTTAACACGTGCCCCACTTGGCATCATTATAATTACGTCATATTTCCTTTATCCACATTTCTATTCTTGAGAATTTTGAATATTACCTTTTTCCTTATAAAACCTCTAAGGTTATCCTTCAATCGTTCCTCCTGTATTCCCTAGATACAGGGCATATCACAATACCATTTACTAATAGTAGAACCATTGTCTATATACTTCTGCAAAATTTCTCCACCGATTCTTAAAGGTTGTTGTTACCTTAACCCTTTCCCAATCATACTGTCAAAACTCATACTGTCCCTATTAAGGGTGACATGCCAACCTTTATGCAGTCCCCTAGGATTCATTTTAAGTTACCAATGTTCTATCCTTAATTCCACCTTTAAAAGGTACCTGCATCCTTCCACGAATAAATCAAGTCATATTTCCTTGATAGATTATCATATTCATCATTCCCATTCTTGAAGGTCACTTCCTTCATCCAATTTTCTTAATTTCTTACTTTCTTGTCTCCTCAGTCTATCCGCGTCTCATTATTTATCCTTCGAATTACCTCAAGGTTTCCTCGAATCCTCCCAACTTAAAGGGGATAAAATATACATAACTCTTATGCCTTCAACCATCAATTTTAACTCATGGTGAATCACCCTCATCCTGACGAATGAATACTTTTCTATTTCTATTTCTACGAGTCTTTAGGGTTTCCTCATACCCAACTCCCTTATCATTCCTCAAACTCTCTTGCCTTTATATTCCTTTCTCTTATCGTTATTTCATGAACCAACACAACATAAGCATTGATTTCAAACATCCCGTCATTCTGGATTCGTGTCTTCAGAATGAATCTTGATAACTTTTACAACTTAGATTCATAATTCATCATACTCGTCTGCCTTTGTTCTGGCTCTAAAGCTTTTACACTATTCCATAACCTTGGGAATTACTTTCCCGAAAACAATTGGCTGAACTTTAATCAGTTTATTATAATCTCTTGCTCCGTGCCTTCCTTGGCCTTTCACCAGCGGGTGGTCTCTCTCTTGGGAGGGTAAGTGACAAAAACAGTCCTTTTGAGATTCGTCAATCATTTAGAATCTCAAATGATTCCTATATTTCCTTTAGCCAGGCTCTTGCCTCGGCTGGGTCAGCTTGTTCCATGAAACTCTGAGAGCTTAGCGACTTAAAGGTCCTGAAAGAATTTCTCACCGCACTGTCTCCTCAGGGTGGTGGTTGGGGATAATAGTCTAAGTTCTTTTTAGACAGGTCCATGAATTGCCGTATAGGAGTACCGTCTCGGGTCTCCTTTCCTTACTCGACTTTCTGTTTCCTTAGTATGAAATGTTTCATCCTACTCCCCATAATTGGGGTCATCTTTTAATTTAAAATCCTCATTTTCCACTCCATTATGTCATGGGTTCCTTCTATCTTGATGGCGACCTCCCTGACTATCACGTTCAGGGTTTGCTCTAAATCTTATTCCTCAAACTATGGCTCTCATCTAAGTTCTCATCCTTACGCTCTTGAACTTTCGGAACCCAAATTCTATAGGAATACCTCATTATTCCCTTATCATCTTTCTCGATATTAATCTTTTATCTAATTGTTGGCTCTCTGCCTTCATTCATAACTTTTTCTGGCACAATATGATCTTTTCCAATAATTCGGGCTGTATTGCAATCTCAAACAGCTTTTCGGTACCGGCTCCGGTTACCTTCACTTCTATTTCCATTTTCTCAAAATCTCTTATAAACTCTCCAAAAGACATTATCATCTTGAGTCTCTCCTTTTTACTAAGGGCATCAGCCACCATATTGGCTTTCCCCGAATGATAAAGAATCTCCCAATAATTATTCTTGATTAGCTCTAACTGCCTCCTCTGGCATATGTTGAGCTCTTTCTACGTGAAAATGTACTAGAGCACTTATGGCTTAGGTAATTATCGCACTTCTCTCCATACAAGTAGTGTCTCCAATCTTTAGGGTAAACTATTGCCACGAGCCTAAGCTCATGAGCGGGGATATCGAATTTCATATTACCTTAATTGTCTTGACATGTACGCGATTACCTTACCGTGTTGCATAAGCACGCACCCTAAGCCCTTGTGCGAAGCGTCACTACACTTCACAAAATCTCCTTTTCCATCCGGCAACGCCAGCATAGGGGCCATCACCAACCTCTGCTTCAGTTCTTGAAAGCTGTTCTCGCATTTCTCTGTCCATTCGAACTTCTCAGTCTTACGAGTAAGCCGCGTTAAAGGGGCTACTATCTTTACAACTTGAACGAACCTCCGGTAGTGACCGGCCAATCCTACCTCTGGTAGTCGACCAAACCATGGTCATCAATTCATCAGTGGTCCTTTATCCAATCCTGTCAGGATCCTCCATGTGATCCTCCTCAATAACTATCCCTTCTAGGACAACATCCTCAACCGCTAAATCCTCAATATCAACATCATCCGGTCCTGCATTAGGACACTTTATCGGATCCACAATCCGATCTCCAATTAGTAATAAAATATCATCCCGATGTTGCTCCTCAACCTCAGGGTTCGGAGTCCCGCTACCATATACGATAACGAACTACGCTCCTATCACGATATTTATAAGAGTTCCCATAAGGGTTTTAACTGTCAGTGCTACGTTAGGTAGCCCGACTATGAACTTGGCAAGAGTTCTTATTATCTTAGTTAACTTATTATCTTAACGTCCCATCATCTCTGAGGTTTATAACGCTTAGCTCTGATACCATTTCTGTAACACCCCCAGATCCAGGGTCGGGGATCCGGGTCGTCACGGTCTTTCTTTCCACAATATCATTTCACTTAATTAATAATAAATAACCTTATGCTGTGACCCCACACTAACACACACCACAACCCGTTATAGTCTCAGAGATGAAATTTAAATAAGTACAAGTCTTTGAATCCACAATTTAAAAGTTATTACAACCCAAAATGATTACTTGATAAATTTACAGTTAATTGCCATTATCTGCCACAAGTTATAATTATACATAATTGATTCTCAAAAGTAGATGGTCTGATCTACAATAGATCTACCTCTGCAGCTATAGCAGCTACAACATCAACGGGAAGATGCGGGACGCTTCCCACGCGCTTGCGCTGGGTCTGCTGGAGTCTGGCCATCTTTTCTAACTGTTGTTGTGTGATGAAGAAATAAAGCAAGGGTGAGCAGCAAGCCCACCAAAATAATATGTATAATGATTTACACTATATGAGCCTACTCATAATACTCATGAAAGTCTTGGTCAAAAGAAATGAACCAAGTTTGATATCTTAATGCGATGAAGTCGCAAAATATTCAGTATATATACATATATACTTTTCAAAATATTGGAAGTCCTCTTCCATGCATAATATACACAAAGTCCCAGTGTATAACTGTATAAAAAAAATATCGTTGCAAGGTGATCTCATATATCTAACCTTGTCTCAACGTTTTTCTGAAAATCTTTGTCATTCATAAGACAATTATTAATTAGATATAAGTTTAAAAGATGAAGTTACAAGATACCCCAATATACTTATATCTTTCCCAAATACTACTTGAACTACCACCGTTCAAGTTATAATTAATTTCAAAAGTTCATCACATAGATGAGACCACAAGATAAGACTTGAATAGATTCAATCTTTGAAATATTATTAAAGGAAATGAAGTTAGGATATACTTCATTAAGTTCTGATATATATATATATATATCCACATATACATCTTCTTTATACATTTCCTGAAAACCTCTGTCATGTAAAGTATGAACAGAGTTGCAATATCCAATAAATTTGGAAGGAAAAGAATTTTGGCATAAACCAGATATCTTGCTGATCAGGCAAAGATACCAATAAGTAACCTTTTCTACTAGTAGATGGATGAATCCCCCACCGGTCATCACCCTGGCCTCATAAGGACCTTGTGCTGGACCGCCACCCGGCCTCTTACGCGTTGATGGACTGCCACCCAGCCACTTACACAATAATAGACCGTACCCCGGCCTGTCGCTTATGCCGACTCAATTAGATGGGCTTACTTCCCGAACATTGGGCAAGTAATCAATTCATTTACCAAAACTGCAACCTCGTTGCGAATATAAAATACACCACAGAGCCGGATTCCCCAGGTTTTGAGCGAGTATTTAAATCCCCTTAAAAAGGAAGATCTTAAATATAAAAATGAGTTTTGGGATCCGCTCTAACTTTAAAAATCATTTTGAAGACTCGAAAACACTTTATAGAGTGTTTGGAGTAAATCTGATTTAATGAAGTAAATCAGTCCCCAGAATATTTAGAAAATGACTGAATATTATTATTTAAATAATATTCCCATAAAGGATAATCTTTATAAAAATAATTGAAGTAGAAGTATTAAAACTTATACTTGAAACGAGTATTAAATAACCAAAGATATACTTATATGAAAGTATTATCTTTATTTGAATAATCGAAAATAAGTTTGATTATTGACACC
This sequence comes from Apium graveolens, assembly GCF_009905375.1. NCBI lineage: Eukaryota > Viridiplantae > Streptophyta > Magnoliopsida > Apiales > Apiaceae > Apium > Apium graveolens. The sequence goes on from NC_133655.1 coordinate 130,796,475, forward strand.
TTGTTCTTTAATAAAATAAAGAATATACCTCAGCAAATAATCGGAGTCATAGATCCTCAAATGAATATTCAAATAATATTCATTAAATAATATAAACTGAGTCATAAGCCCTCGAATGAATATTCAAATATTATTCAATAAATAATATAAAAGAGTCATAAGCCCTCGAATGAATATTCAAATATTATTCAATAAATAATATAAAAGAGTCATAAGCCCTCGAATGAATATTCAAATATTATTCAATAACTAATATAAAAGAGTCATAAGCCCTCGAATGAATATTCAAATATTATTCAATAAATAATATAAAAGTTAAAGTTATCGAATAAACCTTATTCGATTAATAGTTTGGAAAACTATAACCATATATATATATATATAAATATATATATATATATCCATATATACAAAATCTACTCGGGATCCTCGACTCCCGGTTTTAGAAAATATTTTCACCTTTGGGTCCCTATACTAAGGGTATACGCAAGTTACCGCTATTCTCTAGCATAGGTATTATCAACTAAACCAACAGATATATATTTCAAGAATATGAAACAGGCATGCATATACACCATATCACATGCTACAATATATCGCAAGAATTTACTAAATAACCAATATGCATTTATCGCAAGATCATGCATATACAAATGTATACATCACAACAACAGTATAACGGATAGAATACTTGCCTGAGCGACTTGGGGTGATAAAAGGCTCGGGACGAGTCTGGTAACCTATAAACAACAAGTAAGTTGGAATTAAACCAAAATCACTTGTAAATCTATACTTTAACTAACTTAGACTCTAACGCTTGATTTGCGCTCACTGATTTGCTTAAGTCACTCGGGTACCCTCGGCTCCACCATTTTTAATAATTTAACCTTTACGAGTTTTAAAGCGATTCCTTCGCGAGTGTCTTACCAACTGCCTAACACACTTACCATAAATGTTTCATACATTAATTAACCCTTTTTGGTCTTTAACCTATGTTTCAAAGTAAGGCGAGGGAAAAAGTTTCGTTCGCGAAACGCCGTTACTTGAAACGGTCGTTTCTCCTAAACCGTGCATCGGAATCGAACGAACTACATATCAAAACGAAGCTCGTAACATGAGCTATCTAAACATGGCAGTGGTCATAAACTAGCAGGGGGTTCTCGGGTCCTAATGCTATGCACAAAAACAGTCCAAAGAAAATCGGACGTTACGACGGCTATATTTACGCGATTTCCAATATTTTAAACCATTCAAAACCATTCCAAATCAACCTCAAATCCAACATACAACCAACATCCATCCTTATCTCATCATAACAACCCCAACCCATTCAATTTAATCATTCATACTTATGCCTAAACTTAACTTTAATCATACTTAAGTTCTTTTAAATCAAAACCACAACATTTACCATTCCATTTCACTACCATTTCAAATCCCAAACTCTAATCACAACAACAAGCTACAATATCATCCTACTAATCAAAATCATCTTATAATATATAGGAACCTAGGGTTTGGAGATGGTATACCTTCCTTGAAGTGGTGGGAGGAGCTAGGAAGCCTTAAGAAGCTTTGAGAAGTCTTAAGAATGCTTGGATCTTCAAGAAAAACAAGAAAAAGTTCAAGTTAAAAACTTGAAAACACTATTCATTGTCTTCTTCTTTGATTAAATGAAGAAGATTGAGAAGGAATTAATGGCTTAAACTCATGATATAGTCCTAACTAAGCATGAAGATGATTAGGGAATTATCTTACCAATTTAGGAAGCTTGGATCTTTGATTTTTGAATTTTTCTTGCCTTTTGAATAGTGAAAAGCCGAGAGCTTCAAGAACAAAGCCTTGGTTGCTTTTTGATTTTTTGATGAAGAATGAATTTACTTGGCTTGGTTGCTTGGTTTTTGTATTTGATTTAGTAAATTACCTAGTTGCCCTTGATTTTGTGTGGTTAAAAAGCCACCACACCTCCTTCCTTCCCATGTCATGCTTATGTCATCCTCATGATGTCATCCTCCCCTCCTTGTCCTCTTTCTATTGGTTGGATGACATCATCCCCACTAATCCCCTTGATTAACTTCCTAATCGTTTGCCTAATGACCGCTGATCTGTTATACGGTTCGCTTAACTTTCGTTTTCGTTTATCGTTTGAGGGATCATACCCGGGATCTTATTACTTAGGTTCCCTTAACCTTTCTCAATATATTGTATTCCTTTTATGATCCTCTCTTATAATCCTTTAATTTAAATCCTTTTTATCCTGTTACCTTATACTCAATTCTTTCCGTATCTATTGGATTTCCGGGAAAAATCAAAGTGTTCGGATTTGGATTCTGACGATCTTTACATACACTTATATCCCATATAAAGTACTAATAAAATCTCAGAATATCCATATCAGAACCCCTACATAGTGTGGCATGAAAAGTTTTCTCATTCAGCAAAAACACTATTCATAAGGGTTTCAAAAATTTCCCAAAAATTGGGGTTATTACAAGAACTCTCATTGAAGCTGCACGTACAATGCTTGATGAAGCAAAGCTTCTAACCTATTTCTGGGCTGAAGCTGTGCAAACTGCTTGTTTTACTCAAAATGCAACACTCATCAACAAGCAAGGAAAGACACCATATGAGATGGTGAAGAAAAAGAAGCCAAATCCGAAGTATTTTCATGTATTTGGATGCAATTGTTTTGTTCTTAAGACTCATCCTGAATAGCTATCTAAATTTGATTTAAAAGCTGATGAAGGAATCTTTGTTGGATATCCACTTTCCACAAAAGCCTTCAGAGTCTATAACTTGAGAACAAGAGTGGTCATGGAATCTATCAATGTCTCTTTTGATGATAAGAAGATTACTGGACTTGAAGATTTTATTGATCATGATCAGCTGAGATTTGAAAATGAAGACTCAAATTCTGATACTGATAATCCTGACAATCTAAGTCCTGATACTGCAAACTCTGATGGATTAAACTCTGATATTATTGAAACTGTGGTGACTACGCCAAAGGAAGATGCACCTATGTAGGGGGAGCATACTCAAGATCTTACCACATCTCAAGAAGCATCAGAACATACATCTGGCTCTTCAAGTTCTGATTCGTCAAGTTCTGATAAGCCAAGTTCTGATAGGTCTAAAAATCTAAATTCTGAAGAATCCAACTCAGAGAGCATAGTTTCAGGGGGAGCATCAAAAAATGAAAATGAAGACAACATGGATCATGGGGGAGCATCCAGTTCTAGAGAAAACCTTCCATCTGCAAGGAAGTGGACTAAATCATATGCACCTGATTTGATAATTGGAAATCCTGATACAGGTGTCAGAACTAGAACAGGTACTTCAAATGAATGTCTTTACAATTCTTTTCTTTCTCAGACTGAGCCAAAGAAAGTGGAAGAAGCTCTTCAAGATGCCGATTGGGTGCAAGCAATGCAGGAAGAGTTAAATGAGTTTGAAAGAAATAAAGTCTGGACCCTAGTACCAAGACCAAAGAACAGATCTGTTGTTGGTACAAAATGGGTATTCAGAAACAAAACTGACAGTGATGGCATAATTACAAGGAATAAGGCAAGGCTGGTTGCAAAAGGATACTCTCAACAGGAGGGAATTGATTATGATGAAACATTTGCACCAGTTTCTAGATTGGAAGCCATAAGGATATTTTGGGCTTATGCTACTCACAAAAAGTTTACTGTCTTTCAAATGGATGTGAAAAGTGCTTTTCTCAATGCAGAATTGGAGGAAGAAGTATATGTTGAACAACCTCCAGGCTTTGTAGATTCCAAATATCCAGATTATGTCTACAGGCTTGATAAAGCACTTTATGGACTTAAGCAAGCTCCAAGAGCATGGTATGTGAATTTAGCTCAGTTTCTTCTGGAAAGTGGATTTAACAGAGGAACTATAGACAAAACACTGTTCTACCTCAACCATGGAAAGGACTTACTTCTGGTCCAGATTTATGTTGATGATATCATTTTTGGTTCTACAAATGACAGACTTTGCAAGAAGTTTGCCAAACTGATATAGTCAAGGTATCGGATGAGTATGATGAGGGAACTTAGCTATTTTCTGGGCCTTCAAGTCAAGCAGAATGAAGAAGACACTTTTATTTGTCAAACTAAGTACACCAGAAATTTGCTGAAGAAATTTGGAATGCAAGATTGTTCAAGTACATCCACTCCCATGGCCACTGCAACAAAACTGGACAAGGATACTGGTAAATCAGTAGATATTACTGATTACAGAGGTATGATTGGCTCTCTACTCTATCTAACTGCTAGTAGGCCGGATATCATGTATGCTACCTGTCTTTGTGCAAGATTTCAAGCAGATCCAAGAGAACCTCACTTAACAGTTGTAAAAAGAATATTCAAGTATCTTAAGGGAACAGCTGATCTGGGATTGTGGTATCCCAGAGAATCAGATTTTAAACTTATAGGTTACTCAGATGCAGATTTTGCAGGTTGTAAAATTGACAGGAAAAGCATAAGTGGAAGCTGCCAATTTCTTGGAGGTAGATTGGTTTCTTGGTTTAGCAAGAAACAAAAGTCAATTTCCACATCAACTGCAGAAGCAGAGTACATTGCTGCAGGAAGCTGTTGTGCACAGATTCTTTTGATGAAGAATCAGTTACTGGATTATGGGTTAACATATTTCAAAATCCCTATTTACTGTGATAATCAAAGTGCTATTGCTATGACAGGTAATCCAGTTCAACACTCAATGACAAAGCACATCATCATAAGGTACCACTTCATAAGGGAACCTGTGGATGAAGGTACAGTGGAATTGCACTTTGTTCCAACAGATCAACAACTAGCAGATATCTTCACAAAACCACTGTATGAAGCTACTTTTACAAGATTGGTAAATGAACTTAGAATGGTTTCAGGTTCTTTCTCTAAATCTGCTTAGTTTTGATGCATCAGACTTTATGATCAGTATTTACAGAAATTACTCTCCTTGTGTATTCTGTGCTTAAATGAAAATTGCTTAAGTACTGACTGTTGTCTGATGTGACTTTCTAAACTCTGATAATGATGTGTCTGTTTGTGTAACTATTCAATCCTATGAGGATACATGTGCTAAATGCTGACCTAGTAATCTTCAATATATTAAAGATCCCATATTAGAAGTAATTATTTCTGTGGAAATCTATTAACACAAGCAAATTCTGATATTGAGCTTAGTTGAGTTTACTTTGTCTAACTTATTACTAAGTCACAAACTATAATAATGCTTCTCATCTATTAAGTTCTGATGCCAGTAAATCTGTTGAATGTACTAAGTGCTGATAAACCTCACTTATCAAAAGAAAAAGAAAAAGAATCAAGGATTAAAATCAAGTACTCCTTTGAGATCTAGAGTAAAAATGTGGAAGGGACGACCCAAGTGCATTGCTGGTATTAAGTAAATATGTATCAGAAAAGCAAAATATTTTCTTGGTGACTTTTCACACTCTATGATTACTGGAGAAATACTCTGATAATAGCATAAATTATGATAAGCAGTCGTGACTCACTTACACAGAGAAGCCACTGTAAAATGAAATTTAAAAAGATGCACAAAATTAGCACAAAAACAGTTGAGGTGGACTCAAGCATGCACTCATTCAAAAGTGGGCCTCAGAATAATGACAGGTTTTTAGTAAAGTTTTAGTTATGCCTTATTTCTAAGATGTACTGAAGTGAATCAGACTTTACTCTTTGTCTGATATTTAGCTTAATGCACACACTAAACACTCCATATAAATGATGAAAATTACTGTGGTGATCTATGTTATTTTAGATGAACAGTTTATGTATCAAATTGCATATATTCTGAGGACAAGTTCTGATTGAATGTTCTGATGATTAAGTTTTATAGAATCTATATCAGAATTTGTGTGAGGAATTACAAAGATAGGCATTCATTTTTCGAATTAAGAAATTATGTTCTGATGACTGTTAAGTTCTAATATAAGTCTAAGTTCTGATATTAAACTCTGATCCTTTACTTGACCTATTTATAGATAAAATCTAAAAACAGTCTCATTTTAAATCAGAATATGTTTGGGGTAGAATATTAACAGTCAATATCATTAGGGATAGTGGTACACGTAATGTACAGTAATTTTTACTTGTTACTTGTGCGCATTAAACCCTGTCTTACACTTCCAATGACTGTTTTTCGTCTTCCCAGTCTAGGGAAATGAGGTAGAATTAATTCTACCTGTCAGCATTAAATGTCTTTGCGTCTCCTGGTATTCTCTTGCCTATATAAACGAACACTTCACATCAGCCTATACATCAATTCTCTCCTCAAACACTTACTCTCTTATCCCTCATATACACAACATCATGGTTAACTACAATATGTTTTTAAACTACGAGACCTTCAACATGGAGTTAAGCTGTGAAGCCTGGCAGCAGGAATGGCACATCACTGCCATTCCTGATGAGATATGGGACTCAGTTCCCCAGGAGGTACTCACCCACCTCCTGTTCTTCTATATGGACTACCATCGCCATCTGGAGCGATTGGAGGAGGAAAGGCTGGAAGCTCTCCGCCGGCAAGAGCGAATCATCAGACTCGCTATTCTGTTCGTCGAGAGTAGGAAGAAGAAATAACTTATTTTCTTCTTCCTGTTTTTCTTCATCGTCAGCCTTGCCCTGCTTCTTGAGCTAGGACAAAGGCTGTTGATGTTAGGTTTAGCAGCTTAGGACAATCTTGTAAAGTTCTGATGTAATTTAAATTTCATGAATGTATTCTCTTAATATATTAATGAAATTTCTATTTTTTTTTGCAAGTTCATGTCTCTGAGATGTTTTGTAATGCATTGATAAATTCTGATAAATATTCATATTCTGATGACCATATCTATTTTGATTTAAATTAAGTTCTGATCTTACAATATCAGTACTTGTTTACTTGATTTATTTTGGTCAAACTCACTCGAATTTTTTTTCAGAATATTGGTGTTGCAGTGAAAAATAATTGAATAAGTGGGAACAGTTTAAATTTTGAATTAAAACTGATTTACCTCGATTAATGGAATTACTGGGTAAGTGGAACGGTTTTTCCTTGAAAAACTGCAAGTGGGTAAGTCATGATTACTGTTTTCCCGTTCCTATTAACTATTCATTATTACTGCATGTCTGACAGGTGTCCAACAGTTATATTTTTTTTTCAAGTATAAGTAAGACAGAGAGAAGATTCTCCAATCTTTTATTTACTTTTACACTTAATCTCTCTTTCTTTGCTTTTACCCTCTTTCATCTCCTGACGTTGGTTTTTCATACAGATATTTTATCAAACACCTAACAGGCACTCTTAAATCTCAATTATTCTCATGGCACCTAAGGATTTGATCATTGATGGGGCCAAATTTGTTCCAAATAACTATGCTGCAATTCTTGATAATGCTGAAGCTCCGTCTGAGTTGCATTTTGTGCAAGATCTTCTTGCACACAGTGAAATTGGGTATGCATTGACCCAACCTTCAGTCTTTTCGAGCCAACAAGTTCTGACGTTTTGGCGGACTAGGCACTTTGATAATGGTGGTACACATGGTACTCCCAGTATAGTTTTCGAAGTGGATGATTCTACATATGTGGTAACTCCTGGTACAATTCGCCAGGCCCTACATTTACCAGAAGGATGTACTTTTTCAACCCCAGAGGAATCAGCTCTTCAGGAGTTAATGGCCAGTTTGGGGTATGAGCAGAGTTTGGCTAAGCTTGGGCAGTTGAAATGGGCTCATATCAGAAAGGAATGGAGCTTCTTCTTTGAATGCATCACTAAAGCTTTTGGGAATAAGTGTTCCAACTTTGATGCCATCCCTATAATGAGTCAGCACATCGGGTATGCTATCATTAACCAAACTCATTTTGATTTTGCAACTGCTGTGATAGGTTTTATAGGGGATAGGATGACAAAGGATTGGAATATTATCTACTTTGCTAGATTCTGTCAGCTTATATATACTTTTTGTTGTACTGATGAACCCCAACCTGCCAGTACCTTTACTCCACCATTTAAAATTACAAAACGAGCCTTTAATGACTTGGTAAATGCTGATCTTAAGAAAATGGTGGTTAGACCTTTACAGATTCCTCAGTCTGTAAAACAGATCTTGGTAAATGCTGATCCTGAAACCTATAGATCTGTTTATTCTGATGTCCAACCTACCACCACATCCCAAACACCACAACAACCATCAGAACATACCACTCATACTACTCAACCATCCCTCAGAACATATCTCAAATCATATCTCTCCACTTCACAGACAGCTCAACCCTTATCCTCAGCACCTACTGTGAACCCTTCATCTTCCAAGCCTAAGAGGACAAAGACTGTTCCTCAAACACCTCAGAAGAAAAGGAGGATTGTTTTGAGAGATGAGTCTGATAGTGAGGAACATGTTTCTACATCAGACCCTGTTGTAAAAGAAGCTGAGAAAGTTCCTTCTCAGAAGGATTCTGGAATTGGGGGATCTAAGCTTCTCAAAAGGCTTAGAAGAATGACTTCTACTGAACCTCCCAAGGAATCCCCATCTTCAAAGAGATACAAGAAACAGAGAGCAAAAAGGCCAGTTTCAGATGATGAGGAAGCAGCAGCTAAGGAAGGAGATCAGGAATCTCTGATCTCACAAGAACCAGAATCTGCTAAAGCCACTGCTTCTCCATTAACTCCAACTCAGGAAGCTGCTACTGAAAAGGCCAACACACCATCTGTGTCTCCTGTTCAAAAGACTGTATCTCCTGTTGATCCAGGCACAAGTGCTGAAATTGATATCCAGAACTTGGTTGTGCCTGAAGTGCTTTACTTAGAAGCTCCAACAACAACTCATCCATCAACAACACCTGTTACTGATGCTTCTCAAACTCCAGAACTATCTACTACACCTTCTCTGCATCTGGATGCTGATGATCAGAATATAGGTGAACATCAGGATATGGCTGTTGATCAGAACTTGGAACCAGATCAGCAATTAGAGGATGATGCTGAAGCCTCAATTGCTTCTCATACTGTTGTTTTATCAGAAGATACTGATTCTGTAAGTTCTGATGCTGCAAATGCTGGAGATGTTGGATTTTTAATCGCAGCGGAGGCATGGTAAAACACTTTTACACATATAAAATCCAAATAAAAGCATATAAATCATGATTAAAACATATGAATCGATTACTAACCTTTAATAGCGATCCAAAAGCAACGATCGGAGATCCTTAGCAGCTGCTCCTCATACGTGAAGCACTCCAACGGTATCCACCAAGAAAACGATGCTAAGGAGGAGGAGGAGGTGGAGAGAATTAGGTTTTTCTAAAATTTTTGGGTTCGGGTTAGAATAAAAATAGGGTTTATAATAGTATATTTATAGGCAAAATTTTCAGCTGAAATTTTCCCATAAAATAGTTACCGTACAATAAACTCCTTCTACCCTACAATGTCCTGATTAAATACAAGGCATGGATCTTGTGTCAAGCCTATCTAATTTAATCACTTGCTTACCATTTACTATGCTTAGTTCTATGCAAATTAGAAACTCCTTTCTAATTTCATTCACTCTGGCCAGAGATTCCTGAACTAGCATAAGTGGATCAGCCTTGAACATTCTCTTCCTTCACTGGAAGGGGTAGATCCTTTATTGATCATACACTATCTTCGTGTACAAATTCCTATACCCAGTAGAGCCCTAATAATTGTCCATGGAGACTAAGAACTAAACCAAAGCATAGTTCAGTGTACACAAGATGACTATGATGACCTCAAGTCTAAGGATACTTGTACAACTATCACTATGTGAACAACTGCTGACACGTGAGTGAACTCCATCAGTTGTTCAGCTATGCGAGTCATGTTCAGTGAACTTATTCTATAATAAGCACCTACATACTAGCTATAGTGTCACCACACAAATATCTATGAGAACAGACATCCTTCAAAATGAAGCAAACATAGTATGTACCGATCTTTGCGGATTATTAATTACCAGTTAGTAATCCTATGACCAGGAACTATTTAAGTTTAGAGTTATCATCTTTTAGGTCTCACTATTATGATCTCATCATAATCCATAAAAGCTTTACTCTAAACTATGTTATATCTTATTTAAACACTTAAATAGATAGAGCCCGTAATAAAAACAAAACAAGTCTTTTATTAATATCAATGAAATCAAAATAGTTTACATAAAAGTTATTCCTAAATCCTAATACATGATTGGACTTAGGACATATTCCTTTCAGGAGATACTGGTGATGCTGCTCCAAATGCAGATGCTGATGAAGCAGGTCCTTCAGGACATGCACCTCAACAAACTATTCTTAAATCTGAACTCGTTAAGAAGTTTGTTACCAGAGAAGCACCAGTTCCTTGGAGTGATACTCCTGCAGGACAGGAGTGGACTAAGGAATGGAACTCAGTTACCTATGCTCCATCTGCACAGCATCTTGCTGAGCACTTAACTAAAGCTGATGAGATGTTAATTACTGATGATTTCAAAACACAGCTTAGAGTCACTACATTGAGTACTAAACATCTACAAGGTCTCCATTCAACTACTCATGCAGAGATACATAAGATTCAGGAAGAATTAATGAAGCAAGAACAAATTCCGAAGATTGATAAGAAAAAATTCTTCCAACCTACCTTTGACAGAGTTGCTTATATTGAGAAGACTCAAGAGAAACAACAAGCTCAGATTGATGATATTCTGAAAAATCAAGCTTCTCAGCAATCTCAACTTAATGAAATCCAAGCCTCAGTGGAATTGCTTGTCTCTCTTCTATTACCTGCTGATGCCAAAAAGGGGGAGAAAGTAATTAAGTCCAAATGCAAAACTGATAAGACACTGAAGGGGAAGGATGATAAAGAAGATGACCATGTAAACTATGGAATGGGTAGAGGTCATAGTCAAGGTAGAGGTTTCTCATCAAGAAAAGCTGAAATCACAAGTCACAGGACAAGTTCTGATACTGGAAAAAGAATCACTTCTGCTGCTGGTAAAAGGATAAGTTCTGATGAACTTTTAGATCTTGATGAAGAAATGTCAAGACAGTTATTTCTTTAAGAAAATCCAGGAATGGACTTGGAGAGTTTAATGGAAGAAGAAGCCAGACTTAAATCAGAAAAAGTCAAGTCTAAATCTGAAGCTTCTGGTAAAAAGAAACTTCCAAAACTCAAAGGCATTGTGATAAAAGAAAGGACAAATACTGAAGCAACCATGGCTAAATCACAACCGCTGATAGATCCAAGGTCCAAGGGAAAAGAAAAAGTTGGTGAACCTATCAAGGTTTATGTGCCTCCTGTGAATGAAGAAATTATTGATGAAGATGATGATCTTGCTCTGACTTCAAGAAAAGTTTTTAAGACAACCTCTGACATGGCTCAAGTTGTTCAGAGTCAAGAGATAGTAAGTTCTGATATTTCAAAGAAGCAAGTAACCTCTGACATAGCTCAAGTTAACTTGATATCAGAAGATAAATCAAAGACACTCCTACCAGGATTCACTAAAGCAAAACAGACTCAATCTTTGAAGACTGCTGTAAGTGGTTTTGAAGCAAGAGTGGTTACTGGAAAGAAAGCAAGAGATAAAACCGGATTGGGAAGTGCTGATGAAAGAAGAATACGAAACACTACCAATGATCCAACTTCCTTGAGTGAACCAGGTATTGGAGCAACTCCTGAGAGATTGAATCAACTGGAATCTGTACAAATGATTTACCATACCTACTTGAAAGAACACATCTTGTTGTACTTCATGACAGATGGTAGGGTTTATTATATAAGGGAAAATGCCATTCCATTGAAGTATTTTGAAGAACTGGAGCATGTATTATTCTTACTTCAAGTGAATGACAAAATAACAGAAAGTGCTGCTAACTATTTGAAGAATCAGATTCAGAGACAGAAAAGACTTTATTCTGTTAAGTTTGACAGCACATATCTTCCAAAGTACAGAGATCACAAGGGTGATATAGTTGAAATGAAGCCCAACACTGCTAAGATTATAACTACCTTTCTGGGTTACAGGGCTGTGGAATTCAATCTTGAGTCTGATAAGGCATATTTGATCAGACTGGATCAGGATATAAGAAAAGCTAGAATTAATGATCTCAGGGCTGCAATATTTCAAATTGGTGAAGATACTGCAGAACTTAAAGATGCTAAAAGGAGGATGATTGATGAACTCAGATATGCTGAGAGATGTTTGTTGAAGAACTATCTTAGAACAACTCCTGACATCAGAGAGATCAGAAGATGAAGCCAAGTCAAGATCTACAACTACTTAAATTCTGATATGAGTACAGACTGAAGTTGTTATCAGAAGTTAAAGACTGGTAAAGCTTTAAGGACTGTAAGTTGTAGTTATCTAGTCTAATTCTCATGCATTTGTAATTAATGTTTTTGACATCATCAAATATCTATTAAACTTGTATATTATGCTAATTTACAAGTTGGGGGAGATTGTTAGATATATTTGATAATGTCATGTCTAATATGATTTATGTTTAGTTTTCAGATCTTACTTAAACAGGATAAATCAGTACTTACTGGAAGTCAGGACTTAAGGATATCAGTACTTATATTATCAGGAGATAATCATCAGAAGATGGATATCAGAACTTAAGTACTGAATGACGTTCAGATAAGGACATCAGCTGATTAAAGGAAAGAAGATCGAGACAAACATAAGAAGAGATATGCATGAAGAAGGAATTCTATGAAGAATAGAATACTTGGAAGAAAAAATATCTGATTGATATATTTTAGGAAGCAGAATTATATTCCATATCAATTAACGATTATCTTGTAACTGTGTAGTATATAAACACAGACATAGGGTTTACACTATAAGTGTTATCATATTCGAGAAGATTATTCATTGTAACCCTAGCAACTCTCGTGATATTTGTTCATCACTGAGAGGTAACAGTTCCATACTGTAACAGAGTTTATTGTTTCAATAAAGTTTGTTTTCTGTTACTTGAGTTATTTAAGTTCGATTTGATTGTACTATACACTGTATTCAACCCCTCTACAGTGTGTGTGACCTAACAAGATAGCAGTTGACTTTTCTTAGGATCTGATGGATTAACATTTTTCCATAGGAGTTTCCTCTTATCAGCAATTTCCATCTTGTTCAAATCAACTTGAGTTCTGTCAGAGGTTGATGTCTTGATGACTTGATCAGGATTTGCTGTTTCATTATCTTCTTGAGCATATAGCTTCTCAGAATTTGATAAACTCTGAGCTTCCAGAGTTTGAGTAGCTTGAGCATTATCAGTAGTTAACTCTGTTTCTTTCAGTTTCTTCCTTCTCTTCAAAGATTCAACTTCCTCTTCTATCAGAGTATCATCATCATGCATTGTAGCTTGACAGGCAGGATCTATTAGAAATGAAGGATTTTCTTCTTCTGAATCTTTGTTGGTTCATCAACCTTTTCTTTCCCTTTTTCCTTGGGATCAATTTCAACTTGTGATTTTGTCTTGGGCTTTGAAGCCTAAAAAATTGACCTTTCTTTGATCACAATGCCTTTTGCCTTAGGCCTTGGAGGTTTCTTTGCATTAGAAGCTTTAGATTTAAGATTTGTCTTCTCAGCTGCAAATCTAGCTTCTTCCTCCTTTAGAATCTCTAAATCCATTCCAGGATTATGCTTGAGAAATAATCTTCTAGCAATCTCTTCATCAAGTGTCTGAATCTTGGGATCCTTATAGTAGACATTAGTCTCCCTTCCCTTAAGCTTCAGAGTTTGTAAGAACTTCTGAGAGTCTTGACTTCCTCCTTGAATGAGAATATCAGAACTTGCTTTTAGAACTTGAGCATTCACAGCTTCAGAACTTGTATTCTTCTGTGTAGAAGATTTGCTAGAATCAAAAAATAGTTTCTTTGAAGAAACTTTGTTGCTTTGAACTTGACCTTGACCTTTGCCCTTTCTAGGGTTTCCCTGATCATATTCTTTATCATCCTTCTTCTTCAGTACTTGAATAGTTGAGCATTTGGACTTAACTACCTTCTCCCTCTTTTTGGCATCATCTGATAGGAGTAGAGAGAGAAGAAGTTCCACTGAAGATTGGATTTCATTCAGTTGAGTCTGTTGAGCATCTTGATTTTGTAGGACCTCATCCAGTTGGGCCTGTTGTTTTTCTTGAGCTTGCTCAATAGCTTCAACTTTCTCTTAAATAGGTCTGATAAACCTCTTCTTGTCTAGTTTTATCTCCATGTCTAGATTATCAGCTTTTTCCAGAAGTTTATCAACCGTTTCATGAGTCTGTGAGTGAAGACCTTGAAGACTTTTAGTACTGAGAGCTGTGACTTTAAGTTGAGCTTTGAAATCAGAATTTGTCAGCAACTCATCAGCTTTTGCAATATGATCTGACAGAACTTTTGAGCTGGGAATGAAGTCAAATTCATTCCACTTCTTGGTCCATTCAACTCCTCTATGAGTTTCTTCCCATGGAACAGGAACATCTTCTTCAACAAATTTTTTAAGTAGTGCCTCATTTCCAAGAATTTGAGCTGGAGTGTTTACTGGAGCACTGTCTCCAGAACTTGAGTGAATCTCATCATCTTCTGACAGTACTAAAGTGTGTGTCACTGAAGGTGATTCTGGTACAATTTCATCTATTTCCACGTCCAGAATTGGTGTGGTTGGAACTTCCGCATTTAGTGGAAAAACAGGTGGAGTTGGATCCTTTGCTGGTGCTTCCAGGTACAAGACAGTTGGTATGTTCAGCCTGTGAATATCAATTTCAGGACTTAATCCCGAATCTTCAACTGTAACAGTTTCTTTGATTGGAGAGACAGGAGGTGTGATCACTGTATCTTGAACAATGTCTTCAGCTTGAGGTGGAGGTGGCAAATCTTCAATCACTATTGGTTCTGATGAGATCAGAGATTCTTGATCCCCTTCCTCAGCTTCTGCATATTGAGCTTGTGTAATTTTTCACACCTGCTCTCTTCTTCTTTGATCTTCTGGATGGTGGAGGAGTTTCTTGAGCAGCATCAGAACTTGAAGTTCTTTTCCTTTTTAAAATACCAGAACCCTTAGCTTCATTCTTCTTCTGAGGAGTTACCTCTTCAGCTGCTACCTCCTTCTGAAAAATTTCTTTTTCAGCTTCTAGTGTCACATGTTCTGATGCAGGAACCTGGACCTGTTCATCTTCATCTGATTCATCTCTAAGAATCATCCTTCTCTTTCTCCTTGGTGGAGATTGAGGAACATATTTTGCTCTTGAAGATTTTACAACTGGCACCTTTTGGGAAGTAACAGAGGTTGGTTTGGTAGTAGGTGCTGATGGTTGTGGTTGAGAAGATTGTGCTGGTTGGAAATAGGTTCTGATGGTAGGTTGTGGTTGAGAGTTGGAAGGTTGTATTAGTGGAGGTTGAGAGGGTGCAACTTCAGGAAATTTGGGTGTGGATGTGTTGGGGTCAGAGTTTACTAAGAACTGTTTTACAGATTCAGGAATTTGAAGGGGTCTTAGTATCTCTTTCTTATTATGAGTAGATAACAAGTCTGTGAAGGCCCTTTTAGCAAGTTTAAAAGGTTAAATTGACTCACTAAAGTTTTGGGGCTTATCAGGATAACAAAAAATGTAAATGAGTTGACAAAATCTAGCAAAGTAAACAATATTTGGGTCCTCATTCATCCTATCCCCAATAAAACCCAAAATAGCAGTAGCATAATCAAAATGAGTTTGATTAAGAAGTGCATACCCTATTTGCTAACTCAGAATTAAAATGGCATCAAAGTTGGAGCATTTGTTGGCAAAAGCTCTGATGATGCAGTCAAAGAAGTAGCTCCACTCCCTTATGATGTATGGCCTCTTAGCTGTCCCACCCTGGACAGACTTTTCTCATAGCCAAGATTGGCCATCATACCCTGTAGAATTGGTTCTTCAATCTGACCATTAATAGTACAATTTTCTGGCAAATGCAGAGCTTGTCGAACAGTAGACAAGGTAACCAGATGCTCATTTTCCCTTATTATGAAAATGATACTTGGGGACCCAGCTTCACCACCATCATCATAAACTCCACTCCTCCAAAACTCCAGTATCTGTGTTCCTGAGAGTAATTGTGGTTGGGTCAAAGCATACCCAATCTCACTGTTAGCCAGAAAATCTTGAATAAAATGAAGATATGATGGAACATCATCCTTGCTGAGAATAGCCATGTAGTTATTGGGCACGAACTTGGCTCCATTAAAGATGATGTCCTTGGGTGCCATTTCTGTAAGAAATTAAGTGAAAAGTTGTGTGTACGAAAGGTGTTTGATAAAATGCCTGTAAGAGAGTCCGTCAGAAAATAGAGAGAAAAAAGAGAGAGAGAGAGAGAGAGAGAGAGTAAAAGAAATAATAGATAAAGTAAGAGTAGGTAAAAGATTGTGAAATCTTTTAACTCTAATATATATACTCTTTCCACTCAATGGCTCTTTTTGGAAGTAAAACAAAAATTTGATACCTGTCACGCAGTAAATAGTCAAAACAGTGGTTAGTGGGAACGGGAAATGTGCAGTAATTATTGCTCACATGCTGTTTTCAAAATAAACACGCAACCCATAAACCAAATGATTATTACTGTTTTTATCTCACTTAATTATTTTCTGATAAAAATGACCGTTACAGTAAAAACTAAAAATAAGTCAAGTAAATAAATAATGCCATGTAAGCATCAGAGTTTCCATCAGGATTTGCATCAGAACTTAACTATTATCAGAATTTAATGGTCATCAGAACATGGCTTCTGTACTCAAAAAGTGAATGACTGTTTATGTGATTCTTCACACAAATACTGACTGGTTTCTTTAGAGTTTAATCATCAGAACTTTCATCAGAACTTGTCCTCAGAATTTATACAAATGATACTTAACTGTTTGTTAGAAACAACGTAATCACCACAGTAATTTTCATCATTCATATGGAGTGATAGTATGTGCATGTGCAAATGATCAAATAAAGATTAAAGTCTGATAAACTTCAAATATCTTAGAATTAAGGCATAACTAAGAAAAATGCTTAAAATCTCTCTTTAATTTTGAAGTCTACCATAGAATAAATTTATGCAAGAGTCCACCTCAACTGTTTATGCTCATTTTATGCATCTTTTGACATTCTTTTTACAGTGGCTTCTCAGTGTAAATGAGTCACAACTGCTATCAGAATTTATGCTGTTATCAGAATATTTCTCCAGTAATCAGAGAATGTGAAAAGTCACCAAGAAAAAATTATTTGCTTTTCTTAATGCATATAACTTAATACCAGCAATGCACTTGGTTCTCCCCTTTCACATATTTACTCTAGATCTCAAAGGAGTACCTGATTTCAATTTTTCTTTTCTTTTATTTTCTTCAGATAAGTGAGGCTTATCAAGCATGTAGCTCATCCTTAAGATTTACTGACATCAGAATTTGACAGATAAGAAACAGTAATCTAGTTTGTGACTTTGTAATATGATACAAGAAGTAAATTTGACTAAGATCAAAATCAGAATTTGCTTGTGTTATTGATTTCCACATAAACAACTAATTTAAACATGGGATACATAATTTGTTAAAGACTATTAAGTCCGCATCTAACAAATAATCCTCATTGGAGTGAATAGTCACAGAACATTCAAAACACTTTCAGAGTTTATAGAATCACATCAGATAACAATCAGTATTTAATATGTTACAATTTAAGCACAGATTACATGGAGATAAGACAATCTGTAAACACTGATCATAAAGTCTGATGCATGAGAACAAAAAGTAAACAGATTTTGAGAAAGAACCTGAAACCATTTCAATTTCATTTACCAGTCTTGTAAAAGTAGCTTCACATAGTGGTTTTATGAAGATATCTGCTAGTTATTGATCTGTTGGAAAAAATGCAATTCCACTGTACCTTTAATCACATGTTCCCTTGTGAAATGGTACCTAATGCTGATGTGCTTTGTCATTGAGTGTTGAACTGGATTACCTATCATAGCAATAGCACTTTGATTATCACAGTAAATAGGTATTTTAGAAAATTCTAACCCATAGTCCAGTAACTGTTTCTTCATCCAAAAAATCTGTGCACAACAACTTCCTGCAACAATATATTCTGCTTCTGCAATTGATGTGAAAATTGATTTTTGTTTCTTGCTAAACCAAGAAACCAATCTGCCTCCAAGAAATTGGCAGCTTCCACTAGTGCTTTTCCTGTCTATTTTGGATCCTGCAAAATCTGCATCTGAGTAACCTATTAGCTTAAAATTTGATTCCCTAGGATACCACAATCCTAGATCAGCTGTACCCTTGAGGTTCTTAAAAATTCTTTTCACAGCTATTAGATGAGGTTCTCTTGGATCAACCTGAAATCTTGCACAAAGACAGGTAGCATACATGATATCAGGTCTACTTGCAGTTAAATAGAGTAAAGTGCCAATCATAACTCTGTAGTTAGTAATATCTACTAATGCTCCAGTATCTTTATCTAACTTGGTTGTAGTGGCCATGTGAGTGGATGGATTTGAACTGTCTTGCATTCTAAATTTCTTGAGTAAATTTTTGGTGTACTTGGATTGATTTATGAAAGTATCTTCTTCAGTTTGCTTGACTTAAAGTCCCAGAAAATGACTTAACTCTCCCATCATACTCATTTGATATCTTGACTGCATTAACTTGGAAAATCTTTCATAAAGGTTTGTATTTGTAGAGCCAAAGATGATATCATCAACATATATCTGTACCAAAAGTAAGTCCTTTCCATAGTTAAGGTAGAACAGAGTTTTATCTTGTGCCTCTGGTAAATCCACTTTCCAGAAGGAATTGAGCTAAAGTCTCATACCATGCTCTTGGAGCTTGCTTAAGGCCATAAAGTGCTTTGTCAAGCCTGTAGACATGATTTGGAAATTTTGGATCTACAAAGCATGGAGGTTGTTCAACATATACCTCTTCTTCCAATTCTCCATTGAGAAAAGCACTTTTCACATCCATTTGAAAGATTTTAAACTTCTTGTGAGCAGCATAAGCCAAAAAGATTCTTATGGCTTCCAATCTAGCAACTGGGGCAAATGTTTCATCATAGTCAATACCCTCATATTGAGAGTAACCTTTAGCAACCAGCCTTGCTTTATTTCTTGTAATTATGCCATCACTGTCAGTTTTGTTTCTGAACACCCATTTTGTGCCAACAATGGATCTGTCCTTTGGTCTTGGTACTAGGGTACAAACTTTATTTCTTTCAAATTCATTTAACTTTTCCTGTATTGCTTGCACCCAATCAGCATCTTGAAGTGCTTCTTCCACTTTCTTTGGTTCAGTCTGAGATATAAAAGAATTATAGAGACATTCATTTGATGTTGCAGTTCTAGTTCTGACACCTGCTTCAGGATCTCCAATTATTAAGTCAGGTGTCTGTGATTTGGTCTACTTCCTTGTAGATGGAAGTTGATCCCTAGAACTGGATTCTCCCTCATGATCCATGCTGTCTCCATCAAAATTTTCTGATGCTCCCCCTGAAGTTATGCTCTCTGAAATTTCAGAATTTGAGTTGGATCCTTCAGGAATTAAAAAATCAGAGTTTCCAGAATTATCAGAATTTAGCTCATCAGAACTTGATGAATCAGAACTTGAAGAGCCATTAACTGGTTCTGATGCTTCTTGAGAGTCTTGAGATGTGGTAGGATCATAAGCTTGCTCCCCCTGAACAGATGCATTTTCCATTGGAGCAGTTACCACAGTTTCAATGACATCAGAGTTTAACTCGTCAGAACTTACAGTATCAGGATTTAGGTCATCAGAATTTACAGAATCAGAATTTACATCTTCATCTTCAAATCTCAGCTGATCATGATCATTGAAATCTTCAAGTCCAGTAATCTTTTTATCATCAAAAGATACATTGATAGATTCCATGATAACCCTTGTTCTTAAATTGTAGACTCTGAAGGCTTTTGTGGAAAGTGGATATCCAACAAAAATTCCTTCATCAGCTTTTAGATCAAATTTTGACAGTTGTTCAGGATGAGACTTAAGAACAAAACACTTGCATCCAAATACATGAAAGTATTTCAGATTTGGCTTCTTTTCCTTCACCATCTCATATGGTGTTTTTCCATGCTTGTTTATGAGTGTAGCATTCTGTGTAAAACAAGTAGTCTGCACAGCTTCAGCCCAAAAATAGGTTGGTAGCTTTGCTTCATCAAGCATAGTTCATGCAGCTTCAATAAGAGTCCTGTTCTTTCTTTCTACAACTCCATTCTGCTGTGGAGTTCCAGGTGCAGAAAATTCCTGCTTTATTCCATGTTCTTTGCAGAACTCTTCCATGATTGAATTCTTGAACTCAGTGCCATTATCACTTCTTATTATTTTAATAGAATCTTTGACTAACTTCTCCAGCTGCCTCACATGATCAGTTAGAGTAGATGCAGTTTCATTCTTCTTGTGCAAGAAATACACCCAAGTGTATCTTGTAAACTCATCCACTATAACCATAACATATTTCTTCTTTACAATGGACATGACATTGACTGGACCAAATAGATCAACATGCAGTAAGTGATAAGGCTCAAGAATTGAGGATTCAGTTTTGCTCTTGAATGAAGATTTTCTTTGTTTTGCCTTTTGACATGAGTCACAAAGACCATCAGGAGAAAATACTGATTTTGGCAGTCCTCTCACAAGATCTTTCTTTACTAGCTCATTTATGTTGTTGAAATTTAAATGAAAGAGTCTCTTGTGCCAATTCCAGCTTTCTTCAATTGATGCATAACTTAACAGACAGATTGTAGAACCATCAGAATTTGTTGAAAGTCTGGCTTCATATATATTACCATGTCTGTAATCTTTCAGAACCACTTTGCCTCTAGAATTACTTACAACTTCACAGTGTTCTTCAAAGAAATCCACATGATAACCTCTGTCACAAATTTGACTCACACTTAGCAGATTGTGTTTAAATCCTGAGACAAGAGCTACTGATTCAATTATGACATTCCCAAGATTGATATTGCCATATCCCAAAGTCTTTCCCATGTTTCCATCTCCATAAGAAACTCCTGGGCCAGCTTTCTCCATAAAGTCCGATAGCTGGGCTTTATTTCCAGTCATATGTCCTGAACATCTACTGTCCAGAACTAGGATGTTTTTCCTGTTGCCCTGCAATCACAAAGACCACTATTGGTTAGTTTTAAGGACCCAGACTTGCTTGGATCCTTTGGCCTTTTTAAGTTTGTTAGCATTTGTAGCGGATTTGGTTTCAGATTTTATGCTAACATGCGTTTTATCAGACTTTATATCAGACTTTGCATCAAAATTTACACTAGAAGGAATTACACTAACTTTCTTTAAAGAAGGTTTTATTTGATAATAATCATAGTACAGACTATGATATTCCTTACAAGTATAAATAGAATGCCATAAACTACCACGATGAAGACAAGGATTTTGTGGTTTAAACCTAACAGACTGACTTTTAACTCCTGATCTAGGAGGTAAAGAGTTTATATCTTCATTTATCCTGTATAAAGAAGCAAGATGGTTAGAGTTTCCACAATTATAGTATTTCTTTCTAGGAGCATTAGGAACATGCATATAATTATTGCTTTTATTCACACCTTCCTTCCCATTCCTATTTTTCCTAGCTTCTTTGACCTTCTTCACATTTATAATCTCTTTCAGCTTATGCTTAAGCTGCTTCTTTGTCATTAATCCTATATTTACTTCAGTTGGTTTATCTTGTTTTAATTTGTCAGAAGTTGACTTTTCTTTGAATTCTGTTTTAGAATCATTCATCTTTTCAAATTTTGACACATCAGTTTTTGCAACAAATTTAACAGGATTTACCTTTGGCTTTTCAGCTTTCTTGGTAAAGTTTTGTATAGATGACACAGTTTCCTTTTCTTCTTTATCATCTAGGTAACCTAGTCCTTCTTTCCAATTTCCATTTTCTAAGATTTTTTGAGTTGTTCTTCCACTGTTAGTCCAAGTTTTGATTATCTCCTTTTCCTTTTCCAGTTCAGATTTAAGAGATTTATTCAGTTTTAGCACTTCATCTCTAACATACAAAGCCTCATCTCTTTCTTTCTGAGTTTGATGAAATATAACTAACTCTTTTTCTAAGTAGTCATTTCTGTTTCTAAGAGCAAGACTTTCAGATGTTAATCTTTCATTTGTTAAAGTCTGATCTCTAAAACTAATGAACATGGTTTTAAGATATAATCTTAGCTAAAAAATATCATCAGTATAAAAAGCAAGAGTTGAATGAGGTACCTTCAATTCAGCAGCATCAGAACTGCTATCAGCATTTGCCATTAAGGCATAGTTCACCTCATCTTCAGAATCTGAAGTGTCTACCCAGTTTTTCTTCTTTGTGATAAGTGCCTGGCCTTGATCACCTTTTCCTTTCTTGCAGTCAGGAGAGATGTGGCCTCTTTCACTACAGTTGTAGCATTTGACATTTGAGTTGTCTCCTCTGTCAGACTTTCCTACTTTGCCTTCAGACTTTCTAAACCCTTTCTTTTCAGAACTTCCACCTTTCCTTGAAAACTTCTTGCCCTTTCTAAATTTCTTGTAGGCTATCTTTGTGATACCTTTCACCATAAGAGCACACAGTTGCATCATCTCTGCATCAACATCCACTTCAGATAAATTTTCAGATTCTGAATCATCATCATCAGAATATGATGACTCTGAATCAGACTGTATAATGAGAGCCTTTTCTTTGCCCCTCTTTGAGACAACCACTTTAGGAGATTCCTCCTCAGCTTTAAGTACAACTGTCTTTGACTTTCTTCCATGCCTTTTGCTCCTTTGATCCATCTCAAGTTCATGAGTCTTGAGCATACCATAAATTTCATCAAGAGTTGTTCCAGCAAGGTCATAGTTGTCTCTTATGGTAGTAGACTTCAAATCCCAATTTTCAGGAAGAGCTAAAAGGAATTTTAGTTTTGAATCTTCAAGATCATATTCCTTGTCCACCAGTGACAGATCATTCAAGAGTTTGGCAAACCTGTCATATAAATCAGTTATTGACTCATCAGCTTTTGAGTCAAAGTGCTCATACTCTTGTGTGAGTATAGTCTTCCTTTTCTTTTTGATGTCTTCAGTTCCCTGGCATCTTGTCTCCAAAGCATCCCATATTTCCTTTGTAGTCTTGCATCCAATAACCCTGTTTGACATGACATTGTCAATTGCACTATGCATCAAATGTCTTACCCTTGCATTCTTGGCAATAGATGAGATGTCTTCAGTTGTGTAATCACCTTTCTCCTTTGGTATCATCTTTGCTGGTTGATCATCAATTGCAACAGAAATCTTGGTAGGCTTATATGGTCCATCATTAATTCTATAAAGGTATTCTGGATCTGTGGCTTCCAGAAACATAGCCATCTTTACCTTCCATATAGGATACTCAGATGCTCTCAGTATGGGAACCCTAATGGTTTCATATCGACTGTGGGTTTGATGGTTTTGAGTTTCTTGAGTTTTGGTGGGCTTAGGTGGAGTTTGTGTTTCTTCAGATATGATTGTAAACTGGATCTCACTGTTTGTAAATCAACAGAGAGGCTCTTATACCACTTGTTAGGTCACACAACATTATAGAAGGGGGTTGAATATAGTGTTTATACAATCAAATCGATTTAGAACACAAGTATGTAACAATAACCAAGTTTATTTAATATAATAAGCTCTGTTACAAAGTCGGTTAAACTACTCTCTCAATGATGAACAATATCACTAAGAGCTGCTAGGTTACAATGAATAATGTTCTCGTGAATGATAACACTTATAGTGTAAACCCTAAGCTGTGTTTATATAGTACACAATTGATATATAATATAATTCTTTCTCCTAAAATATATCAATCAGATATTATCTTCTACAAGTCTTCTATTCGTCCAACTCTTCATGCATATCTTTTTTTGTTTTAGTTCAGATCCTCTCCTGTAAATTAGCTGTATTCCTTATCTGAAGTAGCCACACTTAAGTCCTGATATAAATCCTGGCGGCCTTAAGTTCTGATATAAGTTCTGACTTCAGTAAGTTCTGATTTCCAGTAAGTCCTGATAAGTCCTGATATTAAGTTCTGAAACTAAACACAACAGATTAGACATGACATCACAAATATATCTAACATTAACTGTATTATCTCCTGCTATAACAGCTGCACCCCTTCGAGCTATTCTACGCTATTTTACCACCTCTTGATGTGAGACCATCTATTCAAGAACCCCACCTGCTGATTCTTGTTCTACTGGACATTAAGCTGTGAGTGTATCTTTTCAGTTTACCTTACACCCTATTCTATACCCCCAGTTTAAAACTTGTCCTATGAAGCAACAGTACCTACGAGAATGGATTCGAGAGCTACAGTAAATGGTAAGTGCATGAGGTATTAATAAAGGTAAGAAGGAGTTTAGAAATAGAATTCATGTGTTCTGGACAATAGCTGCTACCTGATTAACAGAAGCCATTAGTGACTAGGCCACCCATGACTAGCTTGTGGAATGGATTAGATGAGTTTTAAAAGAGAGTTAGAGAAGAGTATGGATCTGGAACTTTCTTGAAGTTAGATAATGGTGTTATGACGATGTGATATATTTACAGGTAACAATGTGATGTGACATCAGCTGACTTGTTGACTATTGGATAGCTTGTTCTACTTAACGACTGCAAAGATGATGACGCGAGTATTACCAGTATGGAAGCTTTGATGTGAAACTACAAATAAGATAACATGCAACGACAACTGAAGTTTTCGTCGATTAAGGAAGGTAAATGGAATCAATAAAGGAGAGAAGGTATATTTGAAGGGTTTTTAGCACATAAACGCAGCGAACACGTAAATTTAAATCTTAAAAAAAAACCGAAACCCTCCGCAGGATCCATGCCAAAAATAATATTTAATTCGTAGTTCAGTATGTTTACCTTAAGAGGCTTTACGTTAATGGAAAGATGGAGGTCTTTAATGGCGATCCAAAAACGATGAATGGAGATCCTTAGCAGTTGCTCCTCAAGTGTGAAGCACTCCACCGGTATCCACCAAGAAAACGATGTAATGAAGGAGGAGGAGATGGAGAGAATTAGGGTTTTGTAAATTTTTTTGGTTGAGGCAAAAATAGGGTCTATAATAGTATATTTATAGGCAAAATTTTCAGCTGAAATTTTTTCCATAAAATATTATTATTATTAACCCTTTATTATTCTCACTAATAATTAAAACACCTTTTAATTATTAATCCTTTTTCTAAACTCTTTAAAAATAATTCTCTCACTTGATTTAATTTCAAAAAATTAAATTCTTAATTAATAATATTAAGAACCTTTTTTTAATTAATATATAATCAATTAAATCTCATTTAATCAATTATTAAATTTTCCAATTAATTATTTATTTCATAAATAAATAATTATCAACCATTATTAATTAATTCCTCCACCATTAAATCATTCTCTTTTATGGTGTGACCCTGTAGGTTCAATATTAAGCCGATAGTAGAAATAAATAATAATAAAACTATTTTATCATTATTTATATAAATTCTCTAATTCATTAAATATGATTAATTAATTAATCATATTTATTCTACATCGTGAGGGATACTTCTCAGCATATCGCCACTATCCGGATAATACGAATTCACTGCTTAGAATACCAAGAACCTATTCAGTGAGTAGTTACCGTACAATCAATTCCTTCCACCCTGCAATGTCACGATTAAATACAAGGCATGTAACTTGTGTCAAGCCTATCTTATTTAATCACTTGCTTTCCCATTCACTATGCTTAGTTCTATTTAATGTAAATTAGAAACTCCTTTCTAATTTCATTCACTTTGGCCAGAGATTCCTAAACTAGCATAAGTGGATCAGCATTGAACATTCTCTTCCTTCACTGGAAGGGGTAGATCATTTATTGATCATACACTATCTTCGTGTACAAATTCCTATACCCAGTAGAGCTCTTATAATTGTCCCTTGAGACTAAGAACTAAACCAAAGCATAGTTCAGTGTACACAAGATGACTATGATGACCTCAAGTCTAAGGATACTTGTACAACTATCACTATGTGAACAACTGCTGACACGTGAGTGAACTCCATCAGTTGTTCAGCTGTGTGTGTCACGTTCAGTGAATTTATTCTATAATAAGCACCTACATACTAGCTATAGTGTCACCACACAAATGTCTATGAGAACAGACATCCTTCATAATGAAGCAAGCATAGTATGTACCGATCTTTGCAGATTATTAATTACCAGTTAGTAATCCTACGACCAGGAACTATTTAAGTTTAGAGTTATCATCTTTTAGGTCTCATTATTATGATCTCATCACAATCCATAAAAAGCTTTACTCTAAACTGTGGTATATCTTATTTAAACATTTAAATTGATAGAACCCATAATAAAAACAAAACAAGTCTTTTATTAATATCAATGAAATCAAAACAGATTACATAAAAGTTATTCCTAAATCCTCATACATGATTGGACTTAGGACATATCTCTTTCAATCTCCCACTTGTACTAAAGCCAATCACTCTGGTATCTAATACCTATCTTGTCTTTATGACGATCAAAGTGACTCTAAGAAAGTGGCTTTGTGAGTGGGTCTGCTACGTTGTTATGTGTGTCAACTCTCTCGACGTTGACATCTCCTCTTTCAACAATCTCCCTAATCAGATGAAAGCGCCGGAGGACATGTTTGGAATTTCTATAAGACCCAGGTTCCTTGGCTTGTGCTATTGCTGCGTTGTTAATACAACACAATTGGCTCTTCAACGCTAGGAACAACTCCCAACTCAGAAACAAATTTCCTCATCCAAACGGCTTCTTTTGCAGCCTCACTTGCAGCTATATATTCAGCTTCCGCTGTGGAGTCAGCCGTTGTAGACTGTTTGGAACTCTTCCAACTAATCGCACCACCATTCAGAGTAAACACGTACCCTGACATGGATTTGCTATCACTTTTTCAACTCAGATTCACCACCAAAAATAAGAAAAATGTCCTGAGTCCTTCGCAAGTACTTAATGATGTTTTTCACTGCTTTCCAATGGTCTTCACCTGGATTGGACTGATATCTGCTCGTCACACTAATTGAATAAGCAACATCAAGCCTTGTACACAACATCGCGTACATGATAGATCCTATTGTTGAAGCATAAGGAATCTTACTCATACGCTCTCTTTCCTCAGGTGTCATATGAGATATTTTTTCGGAAAGGGACACTCCATGGCTCATCGGTATGAGACCTCTTTTGGAGTTTTCCATGCTAAACCTTTTAAGCACTTTCTAGATGTATGTACCCTGGGTAAGACCTATCATTCTTCTAGATCTATCTCTATAGATCTTCATACCGAAAATATAGGATGCTTCTCCCAAGTCCTTCATGGTGAAGTTCTTTGATAGCCATACTTTGACTGATTGTAGCATCGGTATATCATTTCCTATAAGAAGTATGTCATCCACATACAATACAAGAAATGTTACCGCGCTCCCACTAACCTTCTTTTAGACACGTGGTTCATCTATGTTTTTGATAAAACCAAACTCTTTGATTGTCTCATCAAAACGGATGTTCCATCTATGAGAAGCTTGCCTTAAACCATATATTGTTCGCAGCAGCTTACACACTAGGTGTTCATTTCCCTTGGAAAGAAAACCCTCTGGCTGTGTCATATACACTTCCTCCTCAAGTTCCCCTTTGAGGAAGGCCATTTTCACGTCCATTTGCCAGATCTCATAGTCGTAGTAAGCAGCAATCGCAAGCAAAATCCGAATTAATTTTAACAGGGCTACAGGAGAAAAAGTTTCATTAAAGTCAATCCCTTGCCTTTATTTGAATCCTTTTACCATGAGCCTGGCCTTATAGGTCTCCACCTGGCCATCTGCTCCAATCTTTCTTTTGTATACCCACTTGCACCCAGTAGGCTTAACACCTTCAGGCTCCTCAACCAGAGTTCATACTTGGTTGGTATACATAGATTCCATTTTGGATTTCATGGCATTATGCCATTTCTCTGAGTCAACACTACTCATAGCCTCATTATAGGTCACAGGGTCGTCATCATCAATGATTGATAACTCATTGTCATTCTCAATGACAAGGCCATAATACCTCTCAGGTTGGCGAGACACTCTCGCTGTCCTACGAATGGGCTGTTCTACAGAAGGTTGTTCAGTCTGAACAGGTGTTTCCACTTGATCCGTAGTAGTTTATGCTTCTTGAACTTCATCAAGTTCAATTTTGCTCCCACTGTTTCCTTCAAGGATAAACTCCTTTTCCAAGAAGGTAGCATGTCTGGAGACAAACACCCGATGATTGGTGTAAAAGTAATACCCCAAAGTCTCTTTAGGATATCCCACAAAATTACATTTTATGGATCGAGATTCCAGCTTATCTGGGTCATCTTTCTTGACATAAGTTGGACATCCCCAAATCTTAACGTGTTTAAGACTCGGTTTCCTTTCTTTCCATATCTCATATGGTGTTTGAGGAACAGATTTGGAAGACACCTTATTCAGTAAATATGCTGAGGTTTCCAATGCATAATCCCATAGGAATACTGGAAGATTCGCATAGCTCATCATGGACCGAACCATGTCTAACAAAGTTCGATTTCTCCTTTTAGATACCCCATTTAACTGTGGAGTATATGGACGAGTCCACTAGGAGACTATACCATTTTTTTTGAGATAATCTAGAAACTCTCCATTCAAGTATTCACCACCTCGATCTGATCGAAGAGTTATAATACTGTGTTTGGTTTATTTCTCCACTTCATGTTTATATTCTTTGAACTTTTCAAAGGCTTCAGACTTGTGTTTCATCAAATACACATATCCGAATCTAGATCTATCATCTATGAAAGTAATGAAGTACGAAAATCCACCCATGGCTTGCGTAGACATTGGTCCACATACATCTGTGTGTACCAATCCTAGCAAATCTGCAGCCCTCTCTCCATGTCCACTAAATGGAGATTTGGTCATTTTACCCAATAGACAAGACTAGCATGTAGGATATGATTCAAAATCAAAGGGGTCAAGTAACCCTTCCTTATGCAATATCCGCAGTCTATTTTCACTAATATGACCTAGCCTACAGTGCCATAAATAGGTCAGATTTTCATCATCTCGTTTTCTTTTATTAGTTTGTTCAATCTGAAGTAAATCATGCTCTACGTCACATACATACAGACCATTATTTAAAATGCCACGTCCAAAAAGAACATTATCTCTAAGGATAGAACATTCATTATTCTTAATAATAAATGAAAAACCATCCACATCCAACATACGAATAGAAACAATATTCCTCACAATAGAGGGAACGTAATAACAAATATTCAAAATAATAGTCTTGCCCGTAGGCATATGTAAACTAAATGATCCTACAGATATGGCCGCAACCCTTGCTCCATTGCCCATACGTAGAATCACCTCATCTTTTTCAAGAGTCCTACTTCCCTTTAGTCCTTGCAACGAATTGCAAATATGAGAACCACAGGCGGTATCTAATACCCAAGTAAAAATTTGACCCAGTGACATATTAACTTCGATCATGAACATGCCTGAATCAGAAGCGGTAGTCTCACTACCCTTCTTCTTCAATTCTGCAAGTTAAACCTTGCAGTTCCTCTTCCAGTGCCCCAACTTGTTACAATGAAAATAAACAGCTAAATTAGGACCAGTCAACTTGTGAGCATCTAGTATGCTCCAGAGTGATAGTGCAGAAGACATGACGAATATAGTAAATCTGTAAATGATAAACACATAACAATACTTAGCAAATATTCAATTTCATTTCAAAACACTATATGAATCAGGTCTTTATTCATAAGTGTCTCCCACTAGTTTATCTAATTTTTTAACCCCCTAAGTGAAAATTAAGCATTCATAATGAGTGAGAATAGGGATCCTACATTCCATCACACAACCTCGGCTGTGGCATGAAACGTCATGTGATGTTCAATAGGCAGATAACTCTTGTCAATTACATCTTATGTTATTCCCTAATATAAGTTTAGCCTCTTGAATAATTGAGTCACGGATGTGGCACGACAAACTCAATATTCTAAGTCAAGTCTAACCCAATATTTCATACAATTGAATCAGTCTCCAACGGCCCACGGCTGTAGCACGTACCGACCTTTAGATTCTAATTCAATGTACACATCTCTATGTAATAGACAAGTATTTCTTATTTCGAAATCAAAGCCCTCGGCTGTAGTACGAAACGACAATGATTTAAAAATAAGAACCACTTTCTACCATGTTGGAAGGCTATGACCGACACAAGCCCGTTGTGTCATTGGCCAATTACTACTTGATATTATTTAATTTTAGAGGGATTATATTACGTTACAATCATAATCATATTATAAAGAGATTCTTCCTTTTAAATTAAATATTTCAAATCAATAATCGATAATCAGATGATTCCCAGATCGGGTGAAGCATTGTCAAGAGGCGTCACTTAATAACCCTTTCTTACAGATAGAAATTTGTTGTTGACAGAATCATCCTTTCTCTCAATATTGAAAATTCATATTCAATTACGTGTTTCATAAACACGAGAATCTCATGATCGTATTCATAATATTTATTGTTAAGGCAAGAAACGATTCCTATTCTAGATTTTCTAGAGCACGCCTTATATTGATTTAAGTTCACCTAAATCTATCATCGCATGGTAAACATAGGCATATATCTCATATATAAAATTAAATAAACAAGTAAATGTAAAGTGCAATAAAGTAAATGTGTTTGGTTATGGCCCCATCCTATATGATCTTTATCAAGCTCATGATAAAGATCAAGGTCAATCTAATATGGTGATGGAAATAAATACAACTACTTATTACATAAGTCTTCTTCTTTGTTTAAACTTCTTGTATGCCTCGTCTTCTTCTTTGTATCACCTCCATTGGATAGCCTTCTTGAGTATTCAATTACATTACATGATTGAAATTAAAACTAATCTAATGAACTTACAAGAATAACTCGAGTTACATTCGAGATTTATGTTTACAAAGATTGACGACATGCAAGTCGTATTTAAAACCAAAACCAAAACCATTACACTAAGGTCGAAAGGCCATAACCATCCACCATGCTCATACAACACATAAAAGCATGTTAAAACACATAATCTGATCTTAACATATCATATTATCCATGATCTAATCATAAAAAGAAAATATGACAAAAATCAGAAAAATCAGAAAAATCAGAATCAAATCAGAAAAACAAGAATCACTGTTTACGGGCAGTAAACGACGTCAAACGCCTTACAGATGAGTCCCTGATAGTTTTTACTATCAGTTTTGTTTAGACGCTCGTTTACCTATGGAATAGGGTATTTGTTTGCGTAAATCGGACACCAGACCCAGATTTCAGCAAATCTGCAGCAGCCAATTCAGAATCCGTATCTAATATGATTCTCATAATTAGAACAAACATAAATCATGTATATATCAGTATATATACAGATTACATAATCATCTTATGATTATACAACTCACATGAATATCATATATTCAAAACCATACATATATAAGCATATTATATCAACATCAAATCATGGCGAATCACGTACATGCTCAAATATCGAAAACAGTTAAACACATAAATGAATTAAAAACTTTTCGCAAGTAGCTCTGATGCCATTGAAGGGTTTTTAGCTCATAAACGCAGCGAAAACGTAAATTTAAATCTTAAAAAAAAACCGAAACCCTCCGCAGGATCTATGCGAAAAATAATATTTAATTCGTAGTTCAGTATGTTTACCTTAAGAAGCTTTACATTAATGGAAAGATGGAGGTCTTTAATGGCGATCCAATAATGATGAACGGAGATCCTTAGCAGCTGCTCCTCAAGTGTGAAGCACTCCTCCGGTATCCACCAAGAAAATGATGTAATGAAGGAGGAGGAGATGGAGAGAATTAGAGTTTTGTAAATATTTTTGGTTGAGGCAAAAATAGGGTCTATAATAGTATATTTATAGGCAAAATTTTCAGCTGAAAATTTTCCCATAAAATATTATTATTATTAACCCTTTATTATTCTCACTAATAATTAAAACACCTTTTAATTATTAATCCTTTTTCTAAACTCTTTAGAAATAATTCTCTCACTTGATTTAATTTCCAAAAATTAAATTCTTAATTAATAATATTAAGAACCTTTTCTTAATTAATTTATAATCAATTAAATCTCATTTAATCAATTATTAAATTTTCCAATTAATTATTTATTTCATAAATAAATAATTATCAACCATTATTAATTAATTCCTCCACCATTAAATCATTCTCTTTTATGGTGTGACCCTGTAGGTTCAATATTAAGCTGGTAGTAGAAATAAATAATAATAAAACTATTTTATCATTATTTATATAAATTCTCTAATTCATTAAAAATGATTAATTAATTAATCATATTTATTCTACATCGTGAGGGATACTTCTCAGCATATCGTGACTATCCGGATAATATGAATTCACTGCTTAGAATACCAAGAAACTATTCAGTGAGCAGTTACCGTACAATCAATTCCTTCTACTCTGCAATGTCACGATTAAATACAAGGCATGAAACTTGTGTCAAGCCTATCTTATTTAATCACTTGCTTTCCCATTCACTATGCTTAGTTCTATTTAATGTAAATTAGAAACTCCTTTCTAATTTCATTCACTCTGGCTAGAGATTCCTGAACTAGCATAAGTGGACCAGCATTGAACAATCTCTTCCTTTACTGGAAGGGGTAGATCCTTTATTGATCATACACTATCTTCGTGTACAAATTCCTATACCCAGTAGAGCCCTTATAATTATCCCTTGAGACTAAGAACTAAACCAAAGCATAGTTCAGTGTACACAAGATGACTATGATGACCTCAAATCTAAGGATACTTGTACAACTATCACTATGTGAACAACTGCTGACACGTGAGTGAACTCCATCAGTTGTTCAGTGAACTTATTCTATAATAAGCACCTACATACTAGCTATAGTGTCACCACACAAATGTCTATGAGAACAAACATCCTTCATAATGAAGCAAGCATAATATGTACCGATCTTTGCGGATTATTAATTACCAGTTAGTAATTCTACGACCAGGAACTATTTAAGTTTATAATTATCAACTTTTAGGTCTCATTATTATGATCTCACCATAATCCATAAAAAGCTTTACTCTAAACTGTGGTATATCTTATTTAAACATTTAAATAGATAGAGCCCGCAATAAAAACAAAACAAGTCTTTTATTAATATCAATGAAATTAAAACAGATTACATAAAAGTTATTTCTAAATCCTCATACATGATTGGACTTAGGACATATCTCTTTCAATATTGAAGTGAATGGACCTTTATGTGATTATTTCCTTAAATTGGTACTTTGTTATGGGTAAGGAGGACAACAACTAACTCATATAGTAATGACGACCAGATGTACGATTTTCAAAATTTGTAAACAAGTTTTCGAAAAAGATTTTCCCTTTCAAAATTTCTAAAAGCCTTTTTGAATAAAATAAGTTTTAAAAATTGGTTGTCCAGTTACTACTTGAGTTTCTTGTTTGTTACAAGACCAGATTACTTAGAAAGTACGTGTTCCAGAAATTAGTACGGTTGATTCCGAGGGCCAAGTGGATCCGCTATTACGAAGAAGTTTTGATTAGTCCTAACAGAAGAGTGTGAATCTTGTTTGATGTGATTAACAACATAACTAGAGTATGGAGAAACTATTCATCCAGTTGCAGAGACAATTAAAGTTTAAAGAATTCATTGATTTAAAAGAAGCCTGAGCATGATCGAAAAAGATTGGGAAGATTTTCAGACTTTTCTAAAGGAAGAACATTATAACAGAAAACAAACTTTATTTAAAACAATAAACTCTGTTACAGTATGGAACTGTCCTCTCTCAGTGATGAACAAATATCACGAGAGCTGCTAGGGTTACAATGAATAATCTTCTCGATAATGATAACACTTATAGTGTAAACCCTATGTCTGTGTTTATATACTACACAGTTACAAGATAATCGCTAATTGATATGGAATATAATTATGCTTCCTAAAATATATCAATCATATATCTTTTCTTCCAAGTATTCCATTCTTCACGGAATTCCTTCTTCATGCATATCTCTTCTTACGTTTGTCTAGATCTTCTCTTCCTGTAAATCAGCTGCCTTCCTTATCTGAATATTTCCTTTAAGTCTTGATATTATCTTCTGATAAATATCTCCTGAACCTTAAGTACTGATGACTTAAATTCTGACTTCAGTATAAGTACTGATTTCAGTTAAGTACTGATTTGTCCTGTTTAAGTAAGATCTGAAAACTAAACATAAATCATATTAGACATGAATTTATCAAATATATCTAACAATCTCCCCCAACTTGTAAATTAGCATAATATACAAGTTTAACAGATATTTGATGATGTCAAAAACATTAAGTACAAATGCATGAGAATTTGACTAGATAACTACAACTTACAGTCCTTAAAGCTTTACCAACTTTAACTTCTGATTACAACTTCAGTCTGTATTCATATCAGAATTTGAGCAGTTGTAGATCTTGACTTGGCTTCACCTTCTGATCTCTCTGATGTCAGGAGTTGTTCTGAGATAATTCTTTAACAAACATCTCTTAGCATATCTAAGTTCATCAATCATCCTCCTTTTAGCATCTTTAAGTTCTGCAGAGTCTTCATCAGTTTGAAAGATTGCAGCCCTGAGATCATTAATTTTAGCTTTCCTTATGTCCTGATCCAGTATGATCAAATATGCCTTGTCAGACTCAAGATTGAATTCCACAGCCTTGTAACCCAGGAAGGTAGTTATAATCTTAGCAGAGTTAGGCTTCATCTCAACAATATCACCCTTGTGATCTCTGTACTTTGGAAGATATATGCTGTTAGACTTTACAGAATAAAGCCTTTTCTGTCTCTGAATTTGACTCTTCAAATAGCTTGCAACACTTTCTGTTATTTTGTCATTCACTTGAAGTAAGAATAGTACATGTTCCAATTCTTCAAAATACTTCAGTGGAATGGCATTTTCCCTTATAAGATAAACCCTACCATCTGTCATGAAGTACAACAAGATGTGTTCTCTCAAGTAGGTATGGTAAATCATTTGTACAGATTCCAGTTGATTCAATCTCTCAGGAGTTGCTCCAATACCTGGTTCACTCAAGGAAGTTGGATCATTAGTTGTGTTCCGTATTCTTCTTTCATCAGCACTACCCAATCCAGATTTATCTCTTGCTTCCTTTCCAGTAACCACTCTTGCTTCAAAACCATTTGCAGTAGTCTTCAAAGGTTGAGTCTGTTTGGCTTTGGTGAATCCTGGTAGGAGTATCTTTGAAGGTTTAACATGAGCAATGTCAGATGTTTCCTTTGATTTGTCTTCTGATATTAAGTTAACTTGAGCTATGTCAGAGGTTACTTGCTTCTTTGAGATATCAGAACTAACTATATCTTTACTCTGAACAACTTGAGCCATGTCAGAGGTTGTCTTAGAAACTTTTCTTGAAGTCAGAGCAAGATCAACATCTTCAGCAGTAATTTCTTCATCCACAGGAGGCACATAAACCTTGATAGGTTCACCAACTTTCTCTTTGCCCTTGGACCTTGGATCTATCTGCAATTGTGATTTAGCCTTGGTTGCTTCAGAACTTGTTCTTTCTTTTATCACAATGCCTTTGGCCTTTGGAAGTTTCTTTTTACCAACAGAAGCTTCAAATTTAGAATTGACTTTTTCTGACTTAAGTCTAGCTTCTTCTTCGATCGGACTCTCCAAGTCCATTCCTGGATTTTCTTTCAGAAATAACTGTCTTGATATTTCTTCATCAAGATCCAAAAGTTCATCAGAACTTATCCTTTTACTAGTAGTAGAAGTAATTCTTTTTCCAGCATCAGAACTTGTCCTATGACTTGTAGTTTCAGTTCTTCTTGATGAAAAACTTCTACCTTGACCATGACCTCCACCCATTCCAGAGTTTCCCTGGTCATCTTTTTCATCATCCTTCCCCTTCAATGTCTTAACAGTTTTGCATTTGGACTTAATTACTTTCTCCCTCTTTTTGGTATCAGCAGGTAAGAGAAGAGATACAAACAATTCCACTGAGGCTTGGATTTCATCGAGTTGAGATTGCTGAGAAGCTTGATTTTTCAAATATTATCAATCTGAGACTGTTGCTTCTCTTGGGTCTTCTCAATGTAAGCAACTCTGTCAAAGGTAGGTTGGAAGAATTTTTTCTTATCAAGTTTCCTAGTCATATCTTGCTTGAGCAATTCTTCCTTAACTTGACGTAACTCTGCATGAGTTGTTGAATGGAGACCTTGCAGATGTCTAGTACTCAATGCAGTGACTCGAAGCTGTGTCTTGAAATCATCATTAATTAACATTTCATCAGCTTTTGCCAAGTGCTCAGCAAGAATCTTTTCATATGGAACAAAGGTAACTGAGTTCCATTCCTTAGTCCACTCCTGTCCTCTAGGAGTTTCACTCCAAGGTACTGGTGCTGCTCTTATAACAAACTTCTTAACTAGTTCAGATTTATGAACAGTTTGTTGAGATGCATGTCCTGAAGGACCAGCTTCATCAGCATCTGCATTAATAGCAGCATCACCAATATCATCAGCATTTGAAGTATCAAGACTGACAGAATCAGCATCTTCTGATAAAACAACAGTATGAGAAGCAATTGAGGCTTCAGCATCATCCTCTAAGTGCTGATCTGTTGCTAAGTTCTGATCAACAGCCATATCCTGATGCTCACCTATATTCTGATCATCATCATCTAGATGCAGAGAAGGTGTTGTAGACAATTTTGGAGTTTGGGTAACATCAGGAAAAGGTGTTGTTGATGGATTAATTGTTGTTGGAGCTTCTAAGTAGAGAACCTCAGGCACAACCAGGTTGTGAATATCAATTTCAGCACTTGTGCCTGGGTCTACAGGAGATACAGTTTCATGTACAGGAGACACAAATGTTGTGTTTGCCTTATCTATAGCAGCTTCCTGAGTTGGGGACAATGAAGAGGGAGATGCAGTAGCTTCAACAAATTCTGGTTCTTTGGAGATCAGAGATTCCTGATCTCCTTCCTTAGCTGCTGCTTCCTCATCATCTGAAGCTGGCCTTTTAGCTCTCTATTTCTTGTATCTCATTGAAGGTGGGGATTTCTTGGGAGGTTCAGTAGAAGTCATTCTTCTAAGCCTTTTGAGAAGCTTAGATCCCCCAATTGCAGAATCCTTCTGAGAAGGGACCTTCTCAGCTTCTTTAACAACAGGTTCTGATGCAGAAACCTGTTCCTCACTGTCTGACTCATCTCTCAAAACAATCCTCCTTCTCTTCTGTGGTGTCTGAGGAACAGTCTTTGTCCTTTTGGGCTTGGAAGATGAATGCTTCACAGTAGGTGCTGAGGATGAAGGTTGAGCTGTCTGTGAAGGTGTGAGATATGTTCTGAGAGAGGGTTGAGGTATAGATGTATGTGTGGTATGTTCTGATGGTTGGTGTGGTGTTTGGGATGTGGTGATAGGTTGAACATCAGGATAAACAGATCTATAGGTTTGAGGATCAGCATTTACCAAGATCTGCTTTACAGACTGAGGTATCTGTAAGGGTCTAACCACCGTTTTCTTAAGGTCAGCATTTACCAAGTCATTAAAAGCCCGTTTTGCAAGTTTAAAGGGTGGAAATAAGTCAGTGGTAGGTTGAGGTTCATCAGCACAACAAAAATTATATATAAGCTGACAGAATCTAGCAAAGTAGACAACATTTCTATCCTCTGTCATCCTATCCCCTATAAAACCTATCACATCACTTGCAAAATCAAAATGAGTTTGGTTAATAATAGCATACCCGATGTGCTGACTTATTATTGGAATGGCATCAAAGTTGGAACACTTATTCCCGAAGGCTTTAGTGATGCAGTCGAAGAAAAAGCTCCATTCCTTTTTGATATGTGCTCGTTTCAACTATCCAAGCTTAGCCAAACTCTTCTCATACCCCAAACTGGCCATGAGCTACTATAGAACTGGTTCCTCCGGTGATGAGAAAGTGCAGCCTTCTGGTAAATGTAAAGCCTTGCGAACTGTTCCAGGAGTTACGACATGCTCATCATCATTTACTTCGAAAACAATGCTTGGAGTACCAGTTGCACCACCATTATCAAAATGCCCAGTTCGCCAAAATGTCAGAACTTGTTGGCTGGAAAAGACTGAAGGCTGGGTCAAGGCATACCCAATTTCACTGTGTGCAAGAAGATCTTGCACAAAATGCAACTCAGATGTGGCTTCATTATGATTTAGGATTGCAGCATAGTTGTTGGGAACGAACTTGGCTCCATCTATGATCAAATCCTTAGGTGCCATGAGAAAAAGTTGAGAATTAAGGTTGCCTGTAAAGTGTTTGAGAAAATGTCTGTATGAAAAACAACGTCAGGAGATGAGAGATAGTAAAAGTAAAGAAAGAGAGATAAAGTGTAAAAGTAAATAAAAGATTGTAGAATCTTCTCTCTTTCTTACTTATACATGGTTAAAAAAATAACCGTTGGACACCTGTCATACATGCAGCAATAATGAATAGTTAATGGGCACGAGAAAACAGTAATCATTACTTATCACATGAAGTGTTTCAAGGAAAAAAAACGTTCCACTTACCAAGTAATCCCATTAATTGAGGTAAGTCAGTTTTAATTCAAAATTTAAACTATTCCCACTTATTTAATCATTTTCACTACAAAACCAATATTCTGTAAAAATATTCAAGTGTGAGAATGACCAAAAAAATAAATCAAGAAAACAAGTACTGATATTTTAAAATCAGAACTTAATTTATATCAGTAATTAAAATGGTCATCAGAATATGGATATATCAGGATTTGAAAATGCAGCATAATTTAAAACATCTCAGAGACAAAATCTTGCAAAAATATAAAATTCCATTAATATATCAAGAGAATACATCCATGAAATTGAAATTTTCATCAGAACATTACAAGACTGTCCTAAGCTACTGAACCTAATATCAACAACTTTTGTCCTTGGCTAAGAAGCCGGACAAAGCTGACGATGAAGAAAAATAGGAAGAAGAAAACAAATTATTTCTTCTTCCGACTCTCTACAAAAAGAATAGCGAGTCGAATGATTCGCTCTTGTTGGCGGAGAGCTTCCAGCCTTTCTTCTTCCAATCGCTCTAGATGGCGATGGTAGTCCATGTAAAAGAACAGGAGGTGTGTGAGAACCTCCTGGGGAACCGAGTCCCAAATCTTATCAGGAATGACAGTTACATGCCATTCCTGCTGCCAGTCCTCAGAGCTCAACTCCAAATTGAAGGTCTCATAGTTTAAAAACATATTGTAGTTAACCATGATTATGTTGGTATGAAGGAAAAGAGAGTGAGTATGTGAGAAAAGAAATAATGTGTAGGCTGATGTGAGGTGATGGTTTATATAGGCAATAGAATGCCAGGAGACGCAAGGATAATTTAATGCGTACAGGTAGAAATAATTCTACCTCGTCTCCCTAGACTGGGAAGAAGAAAAACAGTCATTGGAAAAGTAAAACAGGGTTTAATGCGCACAAGAAACAAGTAAAAATTACTGTGCATGTACGTGTTCCACTAACCCTAATTGTATTGACTGTTAATATCTTACCCGTTCATATTCTGATTTAAAATAAGACTGTTTCAGATTTTAACCACAAATAAGTCAAGTAGAGGATCAAAATTTAATATCAGCACTTAGACTTATATTAGAACTTAACAGTCATCAGAACATGATTTCTTAACTCGAAAAATAAATGCCTATCTCTGTGATTCTTCACACAAATTCTGATTTCGGTTCTTCAGAACTTATTTATCAGAACTTCCAGCAGAACTTGTCCTCAGAATTTATGCAATCTGACACATAAACTATTCATCTAAATCAATATTGGACGCCACCGTAATTTTCATCATTCATATGGAGTGCAAGTGTGTGCATTAAGCAAAATATCAGACAAAGAGTAAAGTCTGATTCACTTCAGTACATCTTAGAAATAAGGCATAACTTAGAACTTTACTTAAAATTTGTCATTATTCTGAAGCCTACATTTGAATGAGTTCATGCATGAGTCCACCTCAACTGTTGTTGTGCTTATTTTATGCATCTTTTGAAATTCCATTTTACAGTGGCTTCTCAGTGTAAGTGAGTTACGACTGCTTATCAGAATTTATGCTATTATCAGAGTATTTCTCCAGTAATCATAGAGTGTGAAAAGTCACCAAGAAAAATATTTTATTTTTGCTTTTTCTGATGTATATTACTTAATACCAGCAATGCACTTGGGTCGTCCCTTCCATATTTTTACTCTAGATCTCAAAGGAGTACCTGATTTTTATTCCTTGTTTCTTTTCCTTTTTCTTTTAATAAGTGAGGTTTATCAGCACTTAGTACATTCAACAGATTTACTAACATCAGAACTTAACAGATGAGAAGCATTATTCTAGTTTTTGACTTAGTAATAAGATAGAAAAAGTAAACTTGACTAAGCTAAATATCAGAATTTGCTTGTGTCAATAGACTTCCACATAAATAATTACTTCTAACGTGGGATCTCTAGTATATTAAAGACTACTAGGTCAACATCTAGCATAGTTATCCTCATAGGATTGAATAGTCACATAAACAGTCATATCACTATCAGAGTTTAGAAATTCACATCAGACAACAATCAGTACTTAAACAATTTTCAATCAAGCACAGAATACAGAGAGAGTAATTTCTGTAAATACTGATCATAAAGTTTGAGGCATCAGAACAAGAGCTAAGCAGATTTAGGGAAAGAACCTGAAACCATTCCAAGTTCATTTACCAATCTTGTAAAAATAGCTTCACAAAATGGTTTTATGAAGATATCTGCTAGTTATTGATCTGTTGGAACAAAGTGCAATTCCACTGTACCTTCATCCACATATTCCCTTATGAAGTGGTACCTAATGCTGATGTGCTTTGTCATTGAATGTTGAACTGGATTACCTGTCATAACAATAGCACTTTGATTATCACAGTAAATAGGGATTTTAAAATATGTTAACCCATAATCCAGTAACTGATTCTTCATCCAAGGAATCTGTGCACAACAGCTTCCTGCAGCAATGTACTCTGCTTCTGTAGTTGATGTGGAAATTGACTTCTGTTTCTTGCTAAACCAAGAAACCAATCTACCTCCAAGAAATTGGCAGCTTCCACTTGTGATTTTCCTGTCAATTTTGCAACCTGCAAAATTTGCATCTGAGTAACCTATTAGTTTAAAATCTGATTCTCTGGGATACCACAATCCCAGATTAGCTGTTCTTTTAAGATACTTGAAAATTCTTTTCACAGCTGTTAAGTGAGGTTCTCTTGGATCTGCTTGAAATCTTGCACAAAGACAGGTATCATACATGATATCAGGTCTACTAGCAGTTAGATAGAGAAGAGAGCCAATCATACCTCTATAATCAGTAATATCTACTGATTTACCAGTATCCTTATCCAGTTTTGTTGCAGTGGCCATGGGAGTGGATGCACTTGAACAATCTTGTATTCCAAATTTCTTCAGCAAATTTCTGGTGTACTTGGTTTGACAAATAAAACTGCCTTCTTCATTCTGCTTGACTTGAAGGCCCAGAAAATAGCTAAGTTCCCCCATCATACTCATTTGATATCTTGACTGCATCAGTTTGGCAAACTTCTTGTAAAGTCTGTCATTTGTAGAACCAAAGATGATATCATCAACATATATCTGAATCAGAAGTAAGTCCTTTCCATGGTTGAGGTAGAATAGTATTTTGTCTATAGTTCCTATATTAAATCTACTTTCCAGAAAAAATTGAGCTAATGTCTCATACCATGCTCTTTGAGCTTGCTTAAGGCCATAAAGTGCTTTATCAAGCCTGTAGACATGATTAGGATATTTGGGATCTACAAAGCCTGAAGGTTGTTCAACATATACTTCCTCCTCCAATTCTCCATTGAGAAAAGCACTTTTCACATCCATTTGAAAGACAGTAAACTTTTTGTGAGCAACATAAGCCAAAAATATCCTTATGGCTTCCAATCTAGCAACTGGTGCAAATGTTTCATCATAATTAATTCCCTCCTGTTGAGAATATCCTTTTGCAAACAACCTTGCCTTAGTCCTTGTAATTATGCCATGACTATCAATTTTGTTTCTGAATACCCACTTTGTACCAACAACAGATATGTTCTTTGGTCTTGGCACTAGGGTCCAGACTTTGTTTCTTTCAAATTCATTTAACTCTTCCTGCATTGCTTGCACCCAATCAGCATCTTGAAGAGATTCTTCCACTTTCTTTGGTTCAGTCTGAGAAAGAAAAGAATTGTAGAGACATTCACTTGAAGTAGCTGTTCTAGTTCTGACACCTGTATCAGGATTTCTAATTATTAAGTCAGGTGTATGTGATTTAGTCCACTTCCTTGCAGATGGAACGTTTTCTCTAGAACTGGATGCTCCCACATGATCCATGCTATCTTCATCAACATTTTCTGATGCTCCCCCTGAAACTATGCTCTCTGAGTTGGATTCTTCAGAATTTAAGTTTTCAGAATTATCAGAACTTGGCTTATCAGAACTTGACGAATCAGAACTTGAAGAGCCAGATGTATATTCTGATGCTTCTTGAGATGTGGTTGTATCTTGAGTATGCTCCCCCTGCATAGGTGCATCTTCCTTTGACATAGTCACCACAGTTTCAATAACATCAGAGTTTAATCCATCAGAGTTTGCAGTATCAGGATTTAGACTGTCAGGATTTTCAGTATCAGAATTTAAGTCTTCATTTTCAAATCTCAGCTGATCATGATCATTGAAATTTTCAAGTCCAGTAATCTTCTTATCATCAAAAGAGACATTGATAGATTCCATGACCACTCTTGTTCTCAAGTTATAGACTCTGAAGGCTTTTGTGGAACGTGGATATCCAACAAAGATTCCTTCATCAGTTTTTAGATCAAATTTGGATGGCTGTTCAGGGTGTGTCTTAAGAACAAAGCATTTGCATCCAAATACATGAAAATACTTCAGATTTGGCTTCTTTTTCTTCACCATCTCATATGGTGTCTTTCCTTGCTTGTTAATGAGTGTTGCATTCTGAGTAAAACAAGCAGTCTGCACAGCTTCAGCCCAGAAATAGGTTGGAAGCTTTGCTTCATCAAGCATTGTACGTGCAGCTTCAATGAGAGTTCTATTCTTTCTTTCAACAACTCCATTTTTCTGTGGAGTTCCAAGAGCAGAAAATTCCTGCTTGATTCCATGGTTTTTGCAGAACTCTTCCATTATCAAATTCTTGAACTCAGTACCATTATCACTTCTTATTATCTTCACAGAATCTTTGACCAATTTATCCAGTTTCCTGACATGATCAATCAAGATAGATGCAGATTCACTTTTTGTGTGCAAGAAATACACCCATGTGTATCTGGTGAACTCATCCACTATGACCATAGCATATTTCTTCTTTGCAATAGACATGACATTTACTGGACCAAATAGATCAACATGTAGTAGGTGATAAGGCTCAAGAATTGATGATTCAGTCTTGCTCTTGAATGAGGATTTCCTTTGTTTAGCCTTCTGACAAGAATCACAAAGGCCATCAGGAGCAAATACTGACTTTGGCAGTCCTCTCACAAGATCTTTCTTGACTAATTCATTTATGTTTTTGAAATTTAAATGAGAGAGTTTCTTGTGCCAATTCCAGCTTTCTTAAATTGATGCTCTACTCATCAGACAGATTGCATAACTATCAGTACTTGTTGAAAGCTTGGCTTCATAAATGTTACCACGTCTGTATCCTTTCAGAACAACTTTGCCTGTAGATTTACTTACAACTTCACAGTCTTCTTCAAAGAAATCCACATGGTAACCTCTGTCACAGATTTGACTAACACTCAGCAGATTGTGTTTAAGTCCTGAGACTAGAGCTATTTCTTTAATGATGACATTCCCAAGATTGATATTGCCATATCCCAATGTTTTTCCAATGTTGCCATCTCCATAAGAAACACTTGGGCCAGCCTTCTCCACAAAGTCTGATAGCAGGGCTTTATTTCCAGTCATATGTCCTGAACATCCACTGTCCAGAACTAGGATGTTTTTCGTGTTGCCCTGCAATCACAAAGACCACTAATGATTAGTTTTAAGGATCCAAACTTGCTTGGATCCTTTGGCCTTATTAAGTTTGTTAACATTTGCAGCTGATTTAGTATCAAAGTTTATGTTAACATTTTTCTTATCAGAATTTACACTATCAGACTTTGAATCAGAACTTACACTAGAAGGAACAATGATAACTTTCTTTAAAGAAGGTTTTATTTGATAACAATCATAGTACAAACTATGATACTACTTACAAGTATAAATGGAATGCCATAAACTACCACAATGAAAACAAGGATTTTGTGGGTTATATCTAACAGACTGACTCTTAACTCCTGACTTTGAAGGTAAGGAGTTTATGTTCTTATTCTTCCTGCAAAAAGAAGCCAGATGGTTAGAACTTCCACAATTATGACACATTTTTCTAGGAGCATCAGGATCAGGCTTATAATCATTGCTTTTATTCACACCTTCCTTTCCATTCCTATTTTTCCTAGGTGATTTTACCT
Organism: Apium graveolens; assembly: GCF_009905375.1. Lineage (NCBI taxonomy): Eukaryota > Viridiplantae > Streptophyta > Magnoliopsida > Apiales > Apiaceae > Apium > Apium graveolens. The sequence continues at coordinate 130,841,114 of NC_133655.1, forward strand.
TATTTGCATTCTTAACATCTTTCAGCTTATGCTTAAGCTGCTTCTTTGTCATTAAGCCTACGTTTACTTCAGTTGTCTTTTCCTATTTTAGTTTGTCAGAATTTAATTCCTTTTTAACTTCTGATTTCTCAGTATCAGACTTTACAGCTACAAACTTAACAGGTTTTAACTTTGGCTTTTGTTTAACAACTATAGGCTTAATATCTACAGTTCCTTTATCATTCTTATCCTCTCCATAACCTAAGCCCTCTTTCCAGTTTTCACTACTTAACAAATTCTGAGTTGTTCTGCCAGAGTTAGTCCAAGTCCTGATAATCTCTCTTTCCTTTTCTAACTCAGCTTTTAGAGATTCATTCATTTTAAGTAATTCATCCCTAACTCTTTTTCTAAATAATCATTCCTCTTTTTGCAAGCAAGATTTTCAGAAGTTAATCTTTCACATGTTAAAGTTTGATCTCTATAGCTAATGAACATGGTTTTAAGATATCTTCTCAACTCATTAATATCATCAGTATGAAAGGCATAAGTAGTTTGAGGTACCTTTAACTCAGCAGCTTCAGAACTGCTTTCAGCACTTGCCATATCAGCATTTGCCATCAAGGCATAATTCTCCTCACTTTCAGAATCTGAGGTGTCTGGCAGCTTTTGTTCTTTGTGACAAGAGCCTTGCCTTTGTCACTCTTCACTTTCTTACAATCAGGAGATATGTGGCCTTTCTCACCACAGTTGTAGCATTTGACATTTGTTATAATCTCCTCTGTCAGACTTTCCTCCTTTGCCCTCAGATTTTATGAAATTCTTCTTATCAGAACTTGATCCTTTCCTGGAAAACTTCTTTCCCTTCCTGAACTTCCTATATGCAATCTTTGTGATTCCTTTCACCATAAGGGCACACAGCTTCATCATCTCTTCATCAGCATCCATCTCAGGAAAGCTTTCAGATTCTGAGTCATCATCACTATCAGAACTTATGACTCAGTATCAGACTTTGTGAAGAGAGCTTTACCCTTGCCTTTCCTTGAGGTAGCTGCCTTGGGGATTCTTCTTCGGCCTTAAGAGCAACTGTCCTTGACTTTCCTCCTTTCCTCTTGCTTCTTTGTTCCATCTCAAGTTCATGAGTCTTGAGCATCCCATAAATTTCATCAAGAGTCGTTTCATCAAGATTATAGTTGTCTCTTATTATTGTTGCCTTCAAATCCCAGCTTTCAGGAAGAGCCAACAGGAATTTAAGGTTTGAATCTTCAAGATCATACTCCTTATCAACCAGTGACAAATCATTCAAGAGTTTGACAAATCTATCATATAAATCAGTCAATGACTCATTAGCCTTTGAGTCAAAGTGTTCATACTCTTGAGTGAGTATCGTCTTCCTGTTCTTCTTAATCGTATCAGTTCCCTGACATCTTGTTTCCAAGGCATCCCATATCTCCTTTGCAGTCTTGCAGTTTATTACCCTGTTTGACATTACATTATCAATGGCACTAGGCAGTAAGTGTCGTACCTTAGCATCCTTAGCAATTCATGCGATATCTTCAGCAGTGTAGTCACTCTTCTCCTTTGGTACTGACTTTGCTGCTTTACCTGCAACTGCAACATCGAGCTTGGTTGGTTTGTGAGGCCCTTCCTTGATTCTATCAAGATATTCTGGATCTGTTGCTTCCAGAAACATGGTCATCCTCACCTTCCATATGGGATATACAGATGGTCTCAATATGGGAACTCTAATAGCCTCATATCGGCTATGGATTTGTGTCTTTGGAGGTTCTTCAGTTTTGGTGGGCTTAGTTGGAGTTTCTACTTCAGACATGATTGTTTTTGGATCTTAAACTGTTTGTGTGTTAACAGATAGACTCTGATACCACTTGTTAGGTCACACACACTGTAGAGGGGGTGAATACAGTGTATAGCACAATCAAATCGAACTTTAATAACTCAAGTAACATAAAACAAACTTTATTTAAAACAATAAACTCTGATACAGTATGGAACTGTCCTCTCTCAGTGATGAACAAATATCACGAGAACTGCTAGGGTTACAATGAATAATCTTCTCGATAATGATAACAGTTATAGTGTAAACCCTATGTCTGTGTTTATATACTACACAGTTACAAGATAATCGCTAATTGATATGGAATATAATTCTGCTTCCTAAAATATATTAATCAGATATCTTTTCTTCCAAGTATTCCATTCTTCACGGAATTCCTTCTTCATGCATATCTCTTCTTTCGTTTATCTAGATCTTCTCTTCCTGTAAATCAACTGCCTTCCTTATCTGAATATTTCCTTTAAGTCTTGATATTATCTTCTGATAAATATCTCCTGAACCTTAAGTACTGATGACTTAAGTTCTGACTTCAGTATAAATACTGATTTCAGTTAAGTACTGATTTGTCATGTTTAAGTAAGATCTGAAAACTAAACATAAATCATATTAGACATGACATTATCAAATATATCTAACACTATCATAGTGCTTAAATTACATAGGCATTTCAGCGGACTTTCTAAAGTTATTAAATGAGTCGAATGAGATTTATTGATCAAACAAGCTCAGAAGATGTGTATACGTGAAATGTGGATGGTGACCAATGGTATTATTCTTTTCCCCAATATTACAGCATATACTCTTTTTGATTTAAGAATATGTATGAACTTCTTTCCTTAATAAATTCTTTACGGTGATAAGAAAAAGGAGGATGTTGCATTCCTTTTTAAATTTAATTTTTCCCCTTAAGTTTGCTTTTTTATTGGGACGAGTAGTATTATGGTGAGACGCTTTGTCGGGATGACAAAGAGTCGGGTGGGACGCCACCTAATCATGTGCTATATGCCATATGGTACGAAAGACTGGCCATCTTAAGTACCAATGTGGTTGTCTCATTCATATTCAAATCCTTACTTCTTCTTTCTTTTCAACTCTAAGTTTATTAAATTGTGAATCCTTCTAGTTGTTTCGTTGTACTGTCGTTCTTTGCAAGAGTTTTTCAAACAAAAATTAACGTACTATGAACCAAGCGGGCAAAGTTCCATCTACCTCTCATGCATGGAAAGAAAATAAGGGCATATGGCGAGGATTGCAAATCACTAGCCCCAGTCAGGGATGCACTAAGAGTCAAGGGAATCTACTCCCATAAGGAATACGTCTCCAAGAACGAGAGTCTACGTTTTTTCTGGGAAATATGTTATTTAGAATACAGAAGTGATGACGTGAATGATTATTGTGAATACCTTATGCATTAAAGTATTGAAAGATGTGGGAGCAACTTGATTGTTTATCTTTCAAGGTTTTGTTGATAAGATGGATTACCCTGTTGAATTGATAAGATTATTACTAAAGGGCTAGCAAGTCAAGAACGTGTAACTGTTAAATAAGTGAGTACCAATGGTGGAATTGAGATTTCTGGCAATAAGTTTGTGAGGATTTGATATTATTTATGATAGGAGAATTTGACATTATTCTAAGAAATGGACTAACTATTTAAGCGTGATGCCCATATAGACCTTCGTGATGAAAAGATAGTTCTGAAGATGCCAAATGAGAATATGATGAGGTTTAGAGGACGAAGGAAGGTAAAGAATTTGTTAACGTTGATTTAAGCTAAAAGGTTACGGTGACCAAGATATATGCACTATGGTAATTATAAATAAAAGTTCGGAGCAAACAAAATTTAAAGATTTTATAGTAATTAAAGAGTTTCAGGATATGTTTCCAGATGAATTACTAAAATTTCCTCCAGATAGAGAAATTAAGTTCGCGATTGACTTAGCACCTGAAATGAAGCCAGTGTCCAAGGCCCCGCACAGAATAGCGCCAGTTAAAATGAAGGAGTTAGAAAAGCAAATGCAAGAGATGTTAGAAGAAGGAGCGATTAGACCTAGTGTACCCCATAAGGTGCACCAGTACTAATTGTTAATAAGAAAGATGGAAGTATGAGATTATGTGTCGACTAACAGAAGCTCAACAAGTTTACTATCAAGAGTAAGTATCTGTTACCTCGAGCTAATGATGTGTTTGATCAGATGGAAGAAGCAAAGTATTTTCTAAAATTGATTTAAGATTTGGGTATTACCAATTGGAGATTGAACTTATGGACATATCAAGGATAATTTCAGAACTAAGTACTGCTGCTATAAAATTCTAGTAATGTCATTTGAATTAACCAATATGCCAGTAATATTTAAACTTGATGGACGGAATCTTTAGGGAATATCTGGATAAGTTGTATTTGTGTTACTTAAAGTCAACGGAGGACCATGCAAAACATTTAAGGATAATCGGGGAGTCGGAGAAGAAAGAAGTTGTATGTAAAGTTTACAAGGTGAGAGCTTCGAGGACATGAAGTATAATTCTTAGCATAGATAGTCAGTAAGGAGAAGACCAAATGGGATCCAACAAGGATTAAAGTTACTATGAATAAAGAAAGACCAAAAGCACCAATAAAAGTAAGAAGTTTTATTATCGGCCGGTTATTATCGGGAATTTGTTCAAGAATTCTTGAAGATTGCAACACCTTTGATGAAGCTTACTAGGAATAGCGGGAAGTTTATATGAAATGGGAAAGTGTGAAGAAAGTTTTGTGGAGTTAAAGGAGAGAATGGTCACAACACCTGTTTTATCACTTTGAGAGGATCAAGGAGATTTTGTAGTCTATAGTGATACTTCTCTTAAGGGAATAAGATGTGTGTTGATACAACACAATAAAGTTATTATATATGCATCTAGACAACTGAAACCTTATGAGCAGAGGTACCCTACTCATAACTTGGAACTAACAGTAATAATACTCGCTTTAAAAGATTGGGAAACATTACATATATGGAGAAAGGTGTAAGATCTATACGGACCATAAGAGTTTGAAGTATGTATTCACAAGAAAAAGCAAATGTAGTGGCAAACGATAAGCAAAAAGGAGAAAATAAACATAGAGACTGTACCGAAAGAATTACCTATAGAATTTCAGAAGTTGGAGTTGGAAGTTAGATATATAATCCAAAGGAAGCAAGGATGGGTAGTATGACCTTTGTTAGTCCCTTAACAATATAACAAGAATTACAGAAGGGGGGTTGAATGGAATTCTTGAACTTTTTCTTGAAATAAAAATGTTCAACTCGATTATAGATATATTTGTTTTGATTAGCACAATGCGGAATATAAACTTTAATGAATCAAAACAAGAGTAATTAAAAACAAGAGTCTTTAAAAACTTTCTGGTGGATTTAAACAATTCCACCAGAGATATATTTAATATATCGAGAGGACTCTGTGTGCAGAAATGCTCACAGCTGCTTATACAAAATAGAACTACTAAGAACACAGGAAATGCTAAAGATAGTGCTTACAAAGATTTCTCTGTGTTTGTTTCTTAGCTCTCTTAGTTGTTTTTCTATTTGCTACTCTCTTGGTTTATATATTACCAAGATTACAAAGTCAAAAGAACTGAATAAATATAAAATCTAACAGTCTTGATCTTTGCTGCTTTTCGTCCTCTATTACCCAGTTAATGGGCTTCCACAGTGTGTTTGTATCCAACTCGACGGCTGTGTGTCAGCTTTCACTGTTCAACTGATGTTTTGAATCTTGATATGATCATCCATCGACTTTCAGATCATCCGTCGATGACTTACTTGAACATCCGTCGACTGCTATTTTAAATATCCGTTGAAAGTCATTTGATCATCCGTCGAAGCTTTGTTAAGCATCCGTTGATAGCTATTTTGGCACTTGACTTTATTTCACTTATACATAATTACAAGATATTGCTTATGTACAGTTAATCAACCTATTCTGCATATCTAGTTAAAGTCAACATGACTTATATACTACTATATATTCTATACAAAGGTGCATACAACACTGTGCTACAAATTTGTTATTACATAAGCTACTCACTCGATGGATAACAAGTTACTCATCCGTCAGGACTAAAACGAGTTATCCGTCGGGACTATAATTCTTATCCGTCGAGTGCTACATTATTTCACTAAGTAAAATTTACTTAGATGTTTTGTTTAGGTAATCATCAAGTACACAACATATTCACAACAATCTCCCCCAATTTATGTCTACTGGAATTGTAGCCATAAATTAAGAGATACTTGATGATAACAAAACATCCTAAACATATATCTTTAAAGATAAGTAGATAAAACTGAGAGTGCTTCAATTTAAATAGGATATACAAGGTTTGGCTCACAGTCAGTTCAAGATGCTCCTCTAGCCTGAGCAGATTTTTCTAGTTTCTTGAAGGTCTGGATCTTCTTCCAAGCTTTCTGTTGTTTTCTTCAATTTGATTCTGGAGCTGTCTGTGGAATTCTAATTCATCAGATTCTGAGAGATCTAACATTTCTTGCATTTCCAAGAGAGTCTCATTGCTAGAGATACTCAATTGGTCTTCTAATCTGAAGAATCTTCTCACACCCCTGTCATCCATGAATTCCATCAGCCAGTAGGGCCTTAGATGCACTCTTCTCTCTGTGTATGGGATGTTAAGAGTTTTGGGTAGTGCATCTTTGGCTCTAACACTCCTTAGCTCTTAAATCTTCTTTAATACTAATCTTCTTGCAGTTACATTAAACCCAAAGTTTTTCTTGAAGGATGAATAGACTTTGATCAACACAGCTTGGCTTTCTTGAAGTATCCTGTGAAGAGGCCACTGAATCTCTCTTCCTCCTTTGTACTTGAATACCAACCTTTCAGGTAGGTTTCTGTATGCATCAATTGCCCTTACCTCATCCAGCTCCTCCGAATAAAGGTTTAGGTCTGAGAATTCTTTGATGTCACACAAGTACAAGTAGTCTCCCTTGTTGATCTTGAGTTGAGCTTTGACTACTGCCTTGGATTTGAGTGGTGACAACTTCACTTTCTTGACTGCCCTTGATTTTGTCCTTCTTGGCTTGGTGAGAATTGGCAAGTTGAAGTCAGGAATTGGTAATTTATCCCACTCTATTGGCTCATCCTTTGGCACAATAGGCTCTCCATGTATGTTCCTGTAGGGGTCCACCACCCTTATGTCTTCAAATACCACAGAGGGCTTTGATGCTTGAGTTTCAGCTTTAGTGGATTCCATTGGAAATTGATCTTCCAATTCTTTGTTAACAATATCCAACTTTCTTTTTGTTCTTTTAGCCAGTTCTTTCTTTCTTGGAGATTTCTTCTGTTCTTCAATCTTCTTCTTTGATTCAGTAGCTTGAGTTGGTTGAGAGGGAATTTGTTGAGAACAGTTCACAGCCTGTAGCTTGGTCAAGATAGCAAACTGTTCTTTCTTTTGTTTAGACTTCTTTGCATCTAGAGCAGCTTGCCTCTTTTCCTGCTTCAATCTGACTTTTTCTTCTTCCTTTGCATGAGCAAATTGTGGATGTCCAGCTACCACACAAATTTCCTTCCCATTTCTGAATATCTTTGCAATTCTCTTTCTTGAGGCTGAATCAGCTGGATCTTTGTAGAGGAGAATAGATCTTGACAGAAGCTTCTTTTCATCAGGCTTGGGTGTCTCATACACAGTATCCATAGGGTTCTTCAAAGATGACTTTGGATAGTTTGCCCTTGGTTTAAGAATTATCTCAGCCTTTTTAGTCTTGATGCAGGAAGATTGTCCTTTCTCCAGATAGTTCATGCTCATCTCATTCACATTGATTGGCTTGACATGAGAGTGATGGATGGCTGACTGATCTGGTTCCTTGACTAATTGAAACTTTTTCTGTATTTGCTCATCAATCTTTTTCCAGTTGATCAGAGTCAACTCTTCTTTATCAGCATCTTTCAAATTTGCTGCTGCTGCATTTATAAGATCTATACCATCTGCAACTGGTGGCTTGGAGATAGTAATTGAAGGTACAATTACTTTGCTGATTTGAACTAAAATGTTCTCCCCCTCAGTTGGTCCTTTCTCCCCCTTACTTGATTCTCTCTCCCCCTTTTTGTTATCATCAAGTGGAGGAGTTAGGCCTTGTGCTTTAGCCAGTTGCATGAGAAGATTTGTCTGAGTCTGTTGATTTTGAAGAAGTAGAGCCACTGAATTCTTAATAACTTGAACTCTGGTCTCCAGCTTGGCTATCTTCTTGTCAGAATCTGATTCTCTTCTCAACCTTAGTAATAGATCATGCATGGTACCATATGGCATTATTGAATCCAGCTTCTCAGAGTTGTATGTCTTTAAGTCAGCTATCTCCTTTTTAAATTCATCCACACTGATATTCTGTCTTGAGTGTTGGATCTTCATTAAGTGCAAAGAGTCTAGATGAGCTTTAAGAACAGCCTTGGTACCAGCATCTGAAGCTTCCTGAAGGGCTTGCTGAATAGCTGTTACTTGTTTTACCAAAGACACCTCAAATTGTCCTGGTGTAAATTCCTTTGCCCATGCCCATTCAGGTAAACTTAAAGCAGAACTTGGGCCTTCAGCTCCCCCTAAGTTCATGCTACCATTCAAAGAACTAGAGTCATCATCATCAGAATTTACTCCAAATTCTTCAAATGGCTCTCCAGCTTGAGGAGGCATCCTGTTTGCAGCAGCTTTATCTCTTTGAAGAGATTCTGTGGTGTGCACTAAGTGCAAAGTCTGCTCTGCCTCCACATTGCCCTGAGCAGCCAACAGTTGATAGGCTAAAACAGGGTGAGTAAAAGTGTCAGCATCCAAGGAAATATTATCAATTACAGCTTTGTAATGTTGCTGAAATTGTCTTTCCTTTTCAGCATCATCCACAATCATTGACTCACTAGCAATGGCTGGTTCCATCCTTATTTCTCCAGTACCTGCTTTTCTCTCATGTTCTCTCTTTTGTTGCATCAGGGTCTCACCCTGGCTCCCCACCCTCACACCCTCACCTTCACCTACTAAGGTGGGACTCCTCTCACTCACTTTTGCCAATCCTGAATGAATGGATTGCTGAGATTCACTCTTTTCCTCTCCTTTTGCCTGGGAGTAACCCAGCCTCTCACTCAATGCACTCTCCTCTCTCAGTCCTAAGAGTGATTGTATTACCACCAAATCTTCTGCACTTGAAATTATTGAAGTTTGAAGTTGTGCAGAGACACTCGACGGATAAGTGATATCCATCGGGTGAGTGGTAAAGCTATCCGACGGATAACTGCTGTTAAGCTTATCCGTCGGGATACAATCACTACTCGACGGATGAGCAATATCCATCGAGAGAGTGGAAATGAATGAGGTGGGAAGAGAAACTATTGTTGACTCTGTGTTGATTGAAGTTATTTGAGGCACAGATGTCACAATAGAATCAGAAAGAATTGGCAAGTGAGCCAACAAATCATCTAAAAGATGATGCTCACTTGCACTGGATTTTGGCTTCCCCAACAGAGTTAAAGAAGGGGAATCAGGAATTGAAGTGTTTATCATGTCCACTTCCAGTGAGTTGGTTGGTGAGTATTGTGTTTCAGTGGCTTCTATAATGAGAGATTTTGGCTGTGACTCCACATTTATTGGAGCCACATCAATCTGAATTTGAGAAGGTGCAGGGACTGTGTCTTTAGCACCAGTTTGCACTAATTGTGTGCCCTGTGCATCCCCAGTTGTTTTGGATTTCTTCTTTCTAGTGTAAGTTTGGTGTGAGCTTTTGTCCCTAACCCTCTTGGCCTGTGCTCTTGGATGAGAGCTTTGTTCAATAGCCACATCCTTTTGGGAGGATGCAGCTAGAAGTGAGCTTCTGTCCTTTTTAAGCACTGCAGTTTGTTGGGAAACTGCAGTGTGGCTAGGCTGGGATTCACTCATCTCTCCAACCTTATCCTTGGGGTTTCTTTGATGTTCACCCCTTCCCTCACCTATCTTACCCTCCTTCACACTCCCCTCTTTGGCTTTGGTAGATTTTTCAACTGGTACCTTTTAGAGATACCAGAGGGGGTTTTCTTTGATTTGGATTTGGGAATTGCAGTTGTTTTGACAGCTTTGGCAGGCAACTGTTTGGTCATTTTCACAGTTGCCATAGCTATGCCTGAAGTCAAAAAAATAGAAGAGATTGGAATAGTTGAGGGTATGGATAAACTTACCTTACTTACCTGAGGTGTCAGCATTACAGGAAAATAGAACATTGGCACATCCTTGTGATGGTTGGCTCTGTTCAAGTCTGCAATGATTCTTCTCTCTTGAACCCAACAAGCTAATTTGTTGTTTGGGTTCTCAAGTTCAATCTCTTGACAAAGATGGTTAGCCAAAAGCATAAAAAATCTAGTATAGTAAATATTCTTTCCTCTTTTGGCTAAGTCACCTAATTTAAAACCTAACTCATACACAACAAGGTCACTGAAATTATAATATTTGTCTGTAACTAGCATGTATAGCATGTTAAGCATGGAAATGTTCACAGAATCAAAATTACTGATTTTTCCAGAAAAGACTTTAGTTACTACATCACACAAGTAACTCCATTCCTTCCTAAGACCTAGTCTTCTAATTTGACTTAGTTTTGCAGTAGGAAGTGCATAATGAATGGAATTAAGCATATTGACAATATCAGTTCAGTGTGTGGTGCAGTTACATTATCATCAGGAATCTTGAAACATGCTTTTATTACATCACTATTGATACAGAAATCATTACCTTTGATGGTCAGAGTGATGGTTTTGTCAGTAGAGTTGTAGATTGCTGTTGTCCACATTTCCTCAACAACTTCACAATAGATTGTGGGTGATTCTAGCATAGCAAAACTTAACTTGCAGTTCTTCACGAAGTCCATTATCTTATGATAGTCTTTAGATTGCTGAATCCCCTTATTGACCAAGGCAGTGAAGTTGTTCTTCTCATAGATGAACCCAGTCTGTGACATGATCTTTACTACGGGTGCCATTGTTAGAGAAGAAAAGCTTGAAGAGAAAGAGGATTTTTGCTTGAGAGAGAATGAAATAACACAGTTGAATTTGAGAATGATAAAAGAAAATGATTAGAATGAAATAGGCTTTTATACTTTGCTCAGACTCAACGGATGAAAATAATAAAGAGAAGTAAATTACCCAATAGAAATTGCCTAAAACGACCGTTTTAAAATAAGCTTTAAAAATTCCACCCATTATCCGTCGTGTAATGCTTATAAACTGTAAGTATACTCGATGGATAATGTTCAGGGAATTAACGGTTCAGATTTAGATACTTTGATGGATGAGGATAAAATGTTATCTGTCGAGCTTTAAAATATTCCAGAAAAGTAATTGATTTTTATTTACAATTTGTATATCGACGGATGACTCAACCCGATGGATAATGGTCATCCGTCGAGATACAAATTTTGACTTAGCCAAAATTTCATCCAAGACTAAAAATCAACTAAATTTCTGGCTTCTTTACAAATTGCAAGAATAATACAGATAAATTCAAGAGTAATTAAGCATACCTAACTCACTTACCAACCTAGAAAAGGTGGATTCATCCAGTGGCTTGGTAAAAATATCTGCAAGTTGCTTCTCACTTGGAACAAAATGTAACTCTACAGTACCATTCATTACATGTTCCCTTATGAAATGGTACTTGATGTCTATATGCTTTGTCCTTGAATGTTGCACTGGATTTTCAGTGATGGCAATTGCACTTGTGTTGTCACAGAAAATAGGAATCCTTTCAACTTGCAAACCATAGTCTAGCAATTGATTTTTCATCCATAAAATCTGTGCACAGCAACTGCCAGCAGCAATATATTCAGCTTCAGCTGTGGAAGTAGAAACTGAATTTTGCTTTTTACTGAACCAGGACACAAGCTTGTCTCCTAAAAATTGACAGGTTCCTGTTGTGCTTTTTCTATCAATTCTGCAACCTGCATAATCTGCATCTGAATAACCAGTTAGATCAAAACCAGAATCTCTAGGATACCAAATGCCAAGGTTTGGTGTTCCTTTGAGATATCTGAAAATTCTTTTAATAGCTATCAAATGAGACTCTCTAGGATCAGCCTGAAATCTAGCACACAAACATGTAGCAAACATTATATCTGGCCTACTGGTTGTTAAGTATAGAAGTGAGCCAACCATGCCTCTATAACTTGAAATGTCCATAGACTTTTCAGTAGTGTTTAGTTCAAGCTTAGTTGCCGTGGCCATGGGAGTTTTTGCAGATGTGCAATCCATTAGATCAAACTTCTTTAAAAGATCAAATATATTTAGTTTGGCTAATGAATATTCCATCACTAACTTGCTTAACTTGTAAATCAAGAAGGTTAGTTAGTTCTCCCATCATACTCATTTCATACTTGCTTTGCATCAGTTTGGCAAACTTTTTACAAAGTTTCTCATTTATAGAGCCAAAAATAATATCATCTACATAAATTTGAACAAGTATGTTAGAGCCATTCACATTTCTGAAAAATAAAGTTTTATCTACAGTACCTCTTGTGAAGTGACTTTCCAAAAGGAACTTTGATAAAGTGTCATACCAGGCTCTAGGTGATTGCTTCAGTCCATAAAGTGCTTTCAGTAGATAATAGACATACTCTGGGAAATTTGGATCTTCAAAGCCAGGAGGTTGACTTACATACACTTCTTCCTCCAAATCTCCATTCAAAAAGGCACTTTTGACATCCATTTGATAGACTTTGAAATTGGCATGGGCTGCATAGGCTAAGAAGATTCTGATGGCTTCAAGTCTTGCAACAGGAGCAAATGTTTCATCAAAATCTATCCCTTCTTGCTGACAATAGCCTTTAGCAACCAATCTTGCTTTGTTCCTTACTACTATGCCATTTTCATCCATCTTGTTTCTGAATACCCATTTGGTGTCTATTGGATTCTTTCCTTTAGGCTTGGGTACCAGCTTCCATACTTTATTCCTTTCAAATTGGTTTAGCTCCTCTTGTATAACTAAAATCTAATCAAGATCTAATAAGGCTTCTTCTACCTTCTTTGGTTCTTCCTTAGACAGGAAGCTGCTGTATAGACATTCTTCTTGAGTTGCTCTCCTGGTTTGAACTCTGGAAGAAACATCACCAATAATCAGTTCAAAGGGGTGATCTTTTGTCCATTTTCTTGGTTGAGGTAGATTAGCCCTAGATGAAGAGACCTCAATGTTGTCTTGATGTGTGATTGAGTTTTGATTGCTAGAAACTCCCCCTGAGTTTGTGGATCTTTGATTTGAGATTGGGGTGCTTTCTATGGGTGATCTGCCTTGACTTCCTGCTCCTTTTGATAACCCGACGGATGGTGAATTTTGAGTATCGACGTATGAGGCAGGTTGTCTTCCGACGGATAATACAGATTGCCTTCCGACGGATGAAGCATTATGTAACTCGATGGATGTTGAGTTTTGTGCTTCATTTGTAGTAGATTTGTCTGCATTATCCTTAGACACTTTTTCTTGATCACTCTCATCATCACTTTCATCACTGACCATCTCAACATTGTCGAATTTGAGGCTCTCATGGTAATCTCCATCTTTTAGTCCTTCAATCTTTTTATCATCAAACACAACATGTATAGATTCAACAACAATGTTGGTTCTTAGATTGTAGACTCTATATGCTTTACCAACAGCATATCCAACAAAAATTCCTTCATCTGCTTTAGCATCAAACTTCCCATTTTGATCAGTTTGATTTCTCAGAATATAGCATTTACAGCCAAAGACATGAAGAAAGTTTAGAGTTGGCTTCTTGTTTTTGAACAATTGATAAGGTGTCTTGCATTTTGCTTGATTAATCAGAGAGATGTTCTGAGTGTAGCATGCAGTGTTGACAGCTTCAGCCCAGAAATATGTTGGTAATTTTGATTCTTCAAGCATTGTCCTTGCAGCTTCAATAAGAGATCTATTCTTTCTTTCCACTACTCTATTCTGTTGTGGAGTCCTTGCTGCTGAAAACTCATGCAAGATCCCATTTTCCTCACAGAATGCTCTCATGATATAGTTCTTAAACTCAGTTCCATTGTCACTCCTGATTCTTCTAACTTTGAAATCAGGATGATTGTTAACTTGCCTTATGTGATTGATGATGATTTCACTAGCTTCATCTTTGAACTTTAGGAAATAGGTCCAAGAGAACTTTGAGAAATCATCTACAATTACTAGGCAAAATCTTTTCTTTGAGATTGACAATACATTGACTGGTCCAAACAAATCCATGTGAAGCAGTTGCAGAGGTTCTTCAATTACTGAAACAAGTTTCTTCCTGAAAGATGCTTTAATTTGCTTCCCTTTTTGGAAGGCATCACACAGTCCATCCTTTGTAAACTCCACCAGAGGAATGCCTCTAACCAGCTCTTTCTTTACCAGCTCATTCATGGTCTTGAAGTTCAAATGGGATAGCTTCTTGTGCCATAGCCAACTTTCATCTTGACTTGCTTTACTGAGAAGACAAGTTACAGATTCTGCTTTAGTTGAGTTGAAGTCAGCTAGATACATATTTCCTCTTCTCATACCAGTGAGAACCACTTTGTTGTTTTGATTATTAATCACAACACAGGTTTCTTTGTTGAAGGTTACTAAGTTGCCTTTATCACAAAGCTGGCTGATACTCAACATATTGTGTTTGAGACCATCCACTAAGGCAACCTCTTTAATGATGACATTGTCCTTTGAAATCAAGCCATATCCCACAGTATAACCTTTGCTGTCATCTCCAAAAGTGATACTTGGGCCAGCTCTCTCTTCAAACTCTGTGAGCAGGGTAGAATCACCAGTCATGTGTCTTGAACAACCACTATCCACGTACCAAAGATTCCTTCTGTTTCCCTGTACACATCAAAATCAAATCAAGTTGATTTTGGTACCCAAGTTTCCTTGGGTCCTGCCTTGTTAGCTTTCTTCTTCTGTTTCTTAGGTCTTAACTCATTTGACTTAGGAATTTCAGATTCTTCCTTAGTCATTTGGGTTGGGCCTTTGAAACCACTAGATGCAACGGAATTATTATGCATGTTATGGCTAACAGGAAATGGCATACTTGGTGCAAACATGTTATTCCAGTAAGGCATGCTAAATGGCATTTGAGCATATTGTATGCAGCATAATATGGATTAGGTGCAAATGGCATGTTAGCAAACTGTGCGTTCATGTTCTGTGTAGGCATAGCATTAACAGGCATAGGAGGCATGGCATTCATGTTAGAGAATTAAGGCTGAACAGACATGGGAGTAGGCATGGCAGATTTGCAATTATCAGACAAATGATTTACACTACCACATTTGACACAGATTTTTCTAGGAGCATATTTGTCAGGTGTGTAGTTATTATGTTTGTTAATCCCTGCTTTACCATTCCTATTGTTTTTCCTTTTAGTCTCTGTTTTTACCTCTATCTTCTCAAGTCTGTCACTCAACTGTTTGACAGTCATGTGACCAACATTAGCCTTCTTCCCTTTCTTGGCTTGACTTGACTCCCCTGAAACAAAGTTCTTGGAAATAGACCCATACTTTTCATTTAGCTTAATTAATTTGGCTTTGCTAATGGGTTTGCTCACAGCCGTCGGATTAGGATTTTTATCATTCGACGGATAACACATTTTGTTATCCGACGGATAGCCCTCATCATCCGTTGAGACATCTGTCAGCAATCCATCTACCAAAATAGGTTCTAGTTTCTCCTTATTCTTTTTCCAGGCTTCATCACAAAAGGACTCAATTCCTTGAACCTTGGTGATTTGAGCATGAACATCTCTGGATGTTTTCCATGCTTTAATCACCTCCTGTTCACGATCAAGCTGCTTCTTTAAAATTTCTTCCTTTTTCAAGGACTCAGTTAATTCCTCCTTAGCAATTCTACACTCAATTTTTAGTTTCTCAAACTCAACAAACTGAGACTCAAGCATATTATTCCTCTCACTCAAAAACAAGTTGTTTTCTTTGATTTTAGCATTTTCTTTAGTGAGGGACTTAAGTGTAACACGCAAATGATACAATTCTGTAGACATGTCATTTATTGCATCATTACACTCAGCTTTAGATAAATGTGCAAGGTTTGTAGTAATTACCTGATTGCTTGAGGAACTTGTCTCTGTTTCATCAGATTTGGCCATAAGGGCTAGATTGACATAGCTGACATCCTCATCTTCATCCAAACCATTAGCTGCCCAGTCATTCTCTTGTGTAATAAAAGCCCTTTCCTTCTGTTTGAGTAGATCAAAGTATTTTTGCTTATAATCCACATACTCAAATCTCTTCTTACTGGAATCTGACTTTCTACACTCATTTGCAAAATGCCCTGCCAAGCCACATTTGAAACACTTGAATTTTGACTTATCCACCATGTTTCTATTTGGCTTGGCAGCTCCAAAGTTCTTTTTGAACTTGAGCTTGCCAAATCTTCTTGAAAGGAATGCTAGGTGCTCATCAATGTCCTCCATGTCATCTTGACTCAAAGAATCTTCACTTTCTGCAGCTAGCCCTTTACCCTTGCTTTCACAGGCCTTTGAAGTTGATCCCACAGCTTCCATCTTCACTTCCTTCTCCTTTTCCAGTTCAACCACTAGTGCAATGGAT
This sequence comes from Apium graveolens, assembly GCF_009905375.1. Classification (NCBI taxonomy): domain Eukaryota; kingdom Viridiplantae; phylum Streptophyta; class Magnoliopsida; order Apiales; family Apiaceae; genus Apium; species Apium graveolens. The sequence continues at coordinate 130,857,519 of NC_133655.1, forward strand.
CCTCCTTTCTTCTTTCCTCTTTCCATTCTTTCATCCTGCTCTATTTCAAGCTCATAGGTCTTCAAAATGCCATACAGTCTCTCCAAAGTAAACTCCTTATAATCTTGAGAGTTTCTCAATGAGACTGTCATTGGTTTCCATTCCTTTGGAAGAGATCTGAGAAATTTCAGATTGGAGTCTTTAGTCTGATAGACTCTTCCATGCAATTTAAGAGCATTTAGTAGCTTTTGGAATCTACTAAAAATGTCAGTGAGTGACTCACTTTCTTCATTGTGAAAATGCTCATATTGCTGAATCAGGAACTGCATTTTATATTCTCTTACTTGCTCAGTACCATCACAGATTATCTGTATTGTGTCCCAAACTTCCTTGGCTGTCTTGCAGTTGATGATGTTATCAAACATATCTGCATCAACACCATTGAACATAATGTTCATGGCCTTTTTATCTTTCCTGACTTGTTCAAGATCAGGTTCAGACCATTCATGCCTTGGCTTTGGAACAGATGGTTCATTTCCTGTTGCAGCTCTCATTGGAACATGAGGGCCTCTTTCTATGCAGTCCACATAGGCCTCATCTTGAGAAAGCATATGAAGATGCATCTTTACCTTCCAATGATGGTAATTATCTTTATCAAGAAAAGGAATCTTGACTCCAAGATCTTTCTTGTTCATCTTGCTGTATTGTTTTGATCTTTAAACTCTTTGTAGATTAAGAGCCTGCTCTGATACCAATTGTTAGTCCCTTAACAATATAGCAAGAATTATAGAAGGGGGGTTGAATGGAATTCTTGAACTTTTTCTTGAAATAAAAATGTTCAACTCGATTATAGATATATTTGTTTTGATTAGCACAAATGCGGAATATAAACTTTAATGAATCAAAACAAGAGTAATTAAAAACAAGAGTCTTTAAAAACTTTCTGGTGGATTTAAACAATTCCACCAGAGATATATTTAATATATCGAGAGGACTCTGTGTGCAGAAATGCTCACAGCTGCTTATACAAAATAGAACTACTAAGAACACAGGAAATGCTAAAGATAGTGCTTACAAAGATTTCTCTGTGTTTGTTTCTTAGCTCTCTTAGTTGTTTTTCTATTTGCTACTCTCTTGGTTTATATATTACCAAGATTACAAAGTCAAAAGAACTGAATAAATATAAAATCTAACAGTCTTGATCTTTGCTGCTTTTCGTCCTCTATTACCCAGTTAATGGGCTTCCACAGTGTGTTTGTATCCAACTCGACGGCTGTGTGTCAGCTTTCACTGTTCAATTGATGTTTGAATCTTGCTATGATCATCCGTCGACTTTCAGATCATCCGTCGATGACTTACTTGATCATCCGTCGACTGCTATTTTAAACATCCGTTGAAAGTCATTTGATCATCCGTCGAAGCTTTGTTAAGCATCCGTTGATAGCTATTTTGGCACTTGACTTCATTTCACTTATACAGAATTACAAGACATTGCTTATGTACAGTTAATCAACCTATTCTGCATATCTAGTTAAAGTCAACATGACTTATATACTACTACAGATTCTATACAAAGGTGCATACAACACTGTGCTACAAACTTATTATTACATAAGCTACTCACTCGATGGATAATAAGTTACTCATCCGTCAGGACTAAAACGAGTTATCCGTCGGGACTATAATTCTTATCCGTCGAGTGCTACATTATTTCACTAAGTAAAATTTACTTAGATGTTTTGTTTAGGTAATCATCAAGTACACAACATATTCACAACAACCTTTTAATCAGAGTTGTTAAGAAAAGATAAAGAGATGTCAAGAGAAGATAATGGATCACGATGTTAACAGTTAGTAAGAGGAAATTTATGCACTCAGAAGAACGATCACGGTATTCTCAAATTTTCTTCCAGCACTTGGATGCTACAAGTGACAGAATTAGGGAATGAAATCCTAAAGGGAACTCATAATATTAAGTATTTGATCTATTCAAGAAATGCCAAGACATACAGAAATTTAAAGAAGAATATTGATAGCCAGATATGAAAAGGAAATTTCAAAATGGATTATGAGGTGTTAGGCATATCAAAGAAGTAAGATAAAGTGTCAGAGGTCTAATAGATTATTGCAACCATTAGAGATGCAGAATGAAAATAGGAGCATATTACTTTGGATTTTATAGTCAGATTACCAAGAATGAAAGCAAACCACGATGCTAATTGGATTATGGTGAACAAGTTGGCTAAGTCAGCTTATTTTCTACCTATTAATGGATGATTTTCATTTGGACAAGTTGGTTCACATGTAATGGAAGGAGATAGTAATTCGTCATGGAGTTCCTATATCTATGATATTCGACCAAGATTCGAGATTTAATTTAAAGTTTTGGAAAAGTTTTCAAAAATGTGTAAGAAGCTAAATTGAATATAAGTACAGCTTATCATCCACCACTGACGGCCGAAGCGAAAAAGTGATTCAAATAATTGAAGATAAGTTATGTATTTGTGCCATTGACTTCAAAGGAAATTGAGATGAACATCTACCTTACTGAAAATTTGCTTATAATAATTATTATCATGTCAGTATCAGAGTGCCTCCCTATGAAGCTCTTTATGGACGTACATAACCAGTACATTGAGATGAAGTCGGAAAATATAAGATACTTGGACCCGAAGTGGTGCAACAGACAAAAGAAGTTATTCAGAAAAGGTTAATTGCAGAACAAGAATCGTCAAAGGAAATATGTAGATCAAGTTAGAAATAATACGGAGTTTGAAGATGGAGGTTTAATAGTGTTGCAAGTGTCACTGTGAAAAAGGGATCATCCGCAATCGGAAAGAAAGGAAAACTGAGTCCTAAATACGTTGGACCTTGGGAAATTTTGAACATGTTGGTAAGATAGCATACGAGTTAGCGTTAACCCCCTCATATGCAAAGTATTCATAATGTTTTTCATGTGGCAGTGTTTGAAAAGTATAATCTAGAATTCTAGACATGCGATAAAATATGAGCCGATAGAATTCAGGCAAAGTTTTCCTATGTTGAGAATCCAATAAGGATCATAGAAAAGAGAAAGAAAGTGTTAAGAAAGAAAGTTATAAAGTTAGTAAGAGTATTGTAGAGAAACCCAAGGGTTGGAAAGTCAACTCGGGGTTTAGAAAGTAATATGCGTGAAATAGTACCCTTAGTCATTGCTTAAGCGATTCTGAGGACAAAATCCTTTTAAGGGGGAAGGATGTAATATCCGGGATATGATGTGTAATTATTTTTGTTAATAAATAACTTTTGTGTATAGCTTCTGTTAGCTATGTGTTATTTTATTATTATCTACGGGTGATTTGTGGTGTACAGGGTTGTTCGCGTAACTAATTATTGAGCTGTATAGTTTTTGTTTCACTTCTAAAAGTGGGTTTAATGCAAATTTATTTGCATAAATATTTGGATTGTCTCTAAAATCGTTTTATGGTTTTATAACTACAATAATTATTTTTAGGATTTTATGAAATTGAGAAATCAATATTTTATTAATTATTTATCTTTAAATGATTTTCTGATTGCCTTTATTTGTAAAATCCGTATTTAGTTCCAGAATTCTTCAAAAATTACGAAACTCACATTTTATTAAGCTCATAATATTCTGAGAATTTTAAAATTATTTTGAAAATTTTTGGGATTAATTTCACCCGCGTGTTGATTCGTTTAATTGTTAAAAGTGAGTATAAATTGCGTTTCAAAAATTATCTTAAAATTACGGAATTTATGTTTTTATAAATTTCACGATATTTATAACATTTTAAGACTATTATCTTGATTATCTGAATTTGTTTTAAGTGCGGCTTGGTTCATTAATTGTGAAATGGGGATATATTGCGCGATCAATAAATGCTTTAAAAATTACGAAAGTTTCATTTTATTGGCTTTTGGATATCTCAGAAAATTTAAGGCTATTTTGGGGACCGTTTCGGTGAAATTTTATACACTATGTATATCGTTAAATTCGCAATTTAATATCAGAATTAAGAATGTCAGTCTAATAGGGGGTACGTGTCCTTTATTCAGGACACATGTTTTATACTCAGAATAGCAGCAATTGCAAGGGATTAAATTTCTCATCTCTTCCCTCTCGTTTCTCTTCTCTGGTCGATCTCTGCAATCCCTTCCTCTCTCGGTTGTTTTTCTTTACCTTCCTCTCCCTGTGTCTCTGTCGCCTGCTCTCTGTTATGCGGGTTGTCCTTTTCGTTCCCGGTAAGCTGCCGTCGCAGCCGGAATTCCGGCGGGGTCGGTTGCTTCCGTTTTGAATTCCTTTCATACGCGTATACATATGTGTATATACTTGTATGTACTTATATGTGTGCATAGGATTTGGTTGAGTTCTGTGGCTGTGGCTCTGTGCCTCTGTTTTTACGATCTCTGTTGTTCTTCCTGGCCGCGCGTGGCGCGTGGCGAGGGTGCTATGTTGTTGATTGTTCATTTATTTATTAACTGAACTTTTAATTTTACAGATTATTTGATTAACAATTCGTGAAAATAAAAGGATTGTTGTGCATAATTATATAATTTAATTGATGAAATTCACGAAGGATGTCCGATGTATTTGGAAACCCGCGAATTTTATCGCCGTCGGCGATGAGCCTTGGCAAGCCGATGGTGGACGGTGATGAATCATTTCTGAGTCCTACGAATAAAAACATAAACATATGAATAATAATAATTACTAACTAAATTGTATCGGTGATTGGGATTTGCGAGTTGTGATTGGTTGTTGTGTTTTAATTGGATTGTTGTTGTGAATTTGACGTCGAATTGATTCGACAGGTAGGCGGATAAACAAAGGAGACGCTGCCCAATTTTCGGGAAAATTAATTCCGAAAATACGAGGACGTACCCTATAATTATCGGAGACATCGAACGAAGATATAATTATATTATACGAAACCTAATTACATATTGGGATATGATATTTTATAAACGATCAATTACCCTACTACTTCCAAAACAACGAGTATACGTACTTTCTGAAAATAAATACCGAATCAAGTTTCGAAGATGTGAACCATAATTGCTATGTGTATTTCAATAATACATATAAATACGAGTCGAGACTTCATATCGGATGGGTAGATTTGATAATAAGGGTGTGTTAGGCCTAAACGATTATCTAAATTAGGGTATTTTCAACCCTGTAGGTCCTAGTCGGAAGACCCGAGGATTAACATCGGACTAAGAATGATCTAGTGGTTAGTCGTCGAGCTCAGCAAGATTCCAATCGAAGGACCCGGGTGTTGAGATCGTAGCCAAAATAGGATAGTGGTCTGACAATAAAGACAAACGTTCAAGGCAATCTAAAAGTCAGCCGATACTAGTGGTTAAAGCTTATTGAGGCAAGTACTTCTAAACCTTTCTCGAGATATAGTGCAAATATTTCTAAATTCTCTCGTGACATATTGTTAAGTATTCAAAATAGTTCTGTTTTATATTGTGAGTACTTTGAATTATACAGCCTTGAACCCGGATCACATCATTTGATCTTTGAGCCGTAAGCCTTATTCTTTGTAAACCATCCCTTGTTGATTTCCAGATACTAAACCACACATATATGATACTACTCTCCAAATATATAACCACCAAACTCCAAACACTGGAACATAATTGTTTGAACATACAGAAACTTTTATACCCCAACCATTCTTTGTAACATCAAAGAACTGAACCTTGAAAAATCATTGTTCATCTAATACCTGATTCTCTTATAGGTTGGAGGCCATTTCTTATACATACTTTGATATACCCTCATGGTACCCATGAATTGCACCATGCTCTTGTGCAAATGTTTTATTATTGTTGATTATGATATTGTTTTGTTGAGTTAGATCGTTTATCATATTGAACTGCTTTAGAATTGTATAGTTTTCTGTATGTGGACCAGATTCGTGGTCAGACCAGATTCGTGGTCAAATTAGGCCAATGTGTGCCTTGGATCCAGTTTATAGAGCAGAGCCGTGTGGCTTGCTCGAGGTTAGTGCGTGACTGATCAACAGCCTAACCTTGGTTTTAAAATTTAAAATGAATATCCAATTCTAATGATTGTTTAACAAGAAACTTGATTCCTCTGAATCATCTCCTTTGTTCATTGTTTAACCTCAGTTATTGTTATTATGACTTGCTGAGCTAGTTAGCTCACTCTTGTGAATCTTTTTATGTATTCTACAGTTAAGAATGATACGGTTGATAGCGAGGTTTCCCAGTTCAATGTATGAGTTAGGATACCAGATTAAGTTGGATTGAGCTACCGAGAGCTTTTTATGGTAATTGAGTTAGCAAGACTGTAAGAATAATTTCATGATCAGTTATAAGTTAAATTAGCTGGGATTTGGTACGTTGTAATAAAAGTTAAGGTTGTGGCTTGTTTTCATACTTTAACCTGTTGCGATCCATGGTTGTGTAAAGCAGGGTCATTGCAAATAATATTTCTTATACATGTTTATATATTGTGTATGTGTTATGGACCCCGAACTTCTGACCCGGGTTTGGAGGGCGCCACAACTCCAAACTCATTCATTTCTTCTATTCCGATGGATATTTTTCATCCGTCGGTTAGTGACTGTATCCCGACGGATGTGCCTAACAACAGTCATCCTTCGGCTATCCTAACTACTACCCCGAAGGATGTTTCTCATCCGTCGGTATTCACTACACACACTAAAATTTCAACAATTTTTACAAGTGCAAATGAGTTAGTAGTTGTAAAATCACTCTTAGAACTGAGGGAAGGGAGTGAAATGAGTGAGAGGCTGGGTTGCTCCCAGTCAAAAGGAGAGGAAATGAGTGAACTCATGCATGCTATTTTTTCCAGCCTGGAAAAAGAGAGTGAGAGGAGTTCCACCTTAGAAGGTGAAGGTGAGGGTGGTGAGCCAAGGGGAGCCCTTGATGCAACAAAAGAGAGAAATTGAGAGAAATGCAGGTACAGGAGAAATAAGGATGAAATCCATTGCTAGTGAGTCAATGAATGTCAGTGATGCAAATAAAGAGAAACTATTTCAGCAAGATTATCAAGTTGTAATTGATTCTATCTCTTTGGATGCTAAGACAATTACTCATCCTGTCACAGCATATCAAATTTTAGCTGGACAGGGTAATGAGGAGGCTGAGAAGCTACTCAACTTGGTGCACACTACAACTTCAATGCAAAGGGCCAAGGATGCCATCACAACCATATCAAACAAAGTTGATGATGATGTTGACTATGGAACTGGTGAGTCTGAAGACTTCTTTGGAGATGAAGATGGTGATGGAGAAGAGTTCATGGACATAGGGGGAGAAGCAGACCCTAGCTCTAGATCAAACATTCCACCTTGGGTGTTTTCTAAAGAGTGTGATGAACAACATTTCAATAAAACTCTTTTCCACATCATTCAACAGACACACACTGCTCTTCAAGCCACCAGTAATGCAAGCACCAAGAAGCTTCTAAAGGCACACCTCAATTCTCTACAACTACATCAAATACAAGCTCTTCAACACATTCAAGATGTCACTTCAATCAAAACAGAGATAGACCAAGTTAAGAAGAGTGTCTCTGAAAGATCGGATGCTACATTCCCAAATACAACAATTCTTGACATCAATAGACAGTTGAGGAGAAATTCTAAGCTTGCAACTAAAGTGGATTCCTTGGACACAAGATTGAAAGCAGTAGAAGCCTCTCTCACAGCTATTAATCTTCATCAAGCACAGCAAATTCAATTGCTCCAAACACTGGTGGCTGCACAAACTTCCACCTCCATTCTACTTAATGATAACAAAAAGGGGGAGAAAGATTCAAACATCCCAGTTAATCAAGGAGAGCCAACCAGTGAGGGGGGGGGGCATGTGATAAATGTTCAAATCAGTCAAGTAATAGTTCCAGAAATTAATTTGCCAAAGCCATCAGTACTGGACATTATTGATCTGATCCAAATAGCAGCAGCTAAGCTTGATTCAAAGACAAATCTCAAGATGCTTGATATTGCAGCTGTTGAGAAGGAACTGGATGACAAGTGGAAGAAGATAGATGAAGAAATTCAGAAGAAATTTGGTCAGCTACAGAACCCAAACAAGATTTTTCCTCACCACTCTAAAGTCAAGCAAATCTCAGTGAATGAAATGAGTTTAGGTAGCTTGGAAAAAGGCCAAACTTCATGCATTAAATCTCCAAAAGTGTAACACCCCCAAATCCGGGGTCGGGGATCCGGGTTGTCACGAGTTCCATTTCCCTTAATAACACCCAGTCTTAATAATTAATCAACTACTCTGTACTGTGACCCCACAATAAACACACACACCACACGTTATAGTCTCAGAGATGAACATCCAAAAATAATCACAAGTCATTTTATTCCACAATTATCTGCCAATACACCTTAGAAGGTTTTCTGAATAAATTTACATTTTCTTTGCCATTATTACAATTCATAAGTATACATAAATCTGGTACATCAAAAGTTGAAGCCTAGTCTATTGGTAGTTCCCACCTTAGCTACAGCGACTTCAATGCCTATAGGAAGCTGCAGAACGTTTCCTATCCGCTCGTGAATTGGGAGCTTGGTCCTGTTCATCTTGTCTATCTGATGTTGTGTGATGAAAGAAGAAAGCAAGGGTGAGCAGCAAGCCCACCAAAATAATATGTATAATAATTTACAATATATGAGCCTTCTCATAGTACTCATGAAAGTCTTGGTCAAAAGAAATGAACCAAGTTTGATATCTTAATGTGATGAAGTCGCAAAATATTCAGTATATATACATATATACTTTTCAAAATCTTGGAAGTCCTCTTCCATGCATAATATACACAGAGTTCCAGTGTATAACTGTATAAAAATATCGTTGCAAGGTGATCTCATATATCTAACCTTGTCTCAACATTTTTCTAAAAATCTTTGTCATGCATAAGATAATCATTTACTAGATATAAGTTTAAAAGATGAAGTTACAAGATACTCCAATATACTTATATCTTTTCCAAATACTACTTGAACTACCACCGTTCAAGTTATAATTAGTTTCAAAAGTTCATCACGTAGATGAGACTACAAGACCAGATTTGAATAGATTAAATCTTTAAAATATCATCAAAATAAAATGAAGTTACGAGATACTTCATTTGATGCAAACATCTTTTTGAAAACTTGACCCTGCCAACACTCAACAATCGCCCAACCGTAGCCTTTCTATCGAAGTGCTCGGGGTAGTGTTGCAGAAATATCCAATTGGATGATGAACTCATTACGGGAGTTTGCCGTGCCAGGAAGACCACTTACGATGATCAGTCGTAGTAGTGCAACCCCACCATTTTCTACATGTAGAGGAGAACCTGTCGGATTTACTTGTCAACCGAACACTGAACTCCTAAGGAATGGACCGCCTTAGCGGAACTTCCAGGCCATTTGGGCCAATATAATAAGGCTGGGCCGGCGCCACTCGACCACTTACACCACTCCTAGTTCAGATGAAATCCATGACTCTGAAACGTAAAGCTCGTTCCCCCTTTCCCCAAGTAGAAACTTGTTGATACGGCTCCACCAAGAAGTCGTATCTAGTTGGAAAGCAGAACTCACCGATATTTCCCAGGCGATGCCTGTTAATGGATTAACTTGTTCCAAGAATTTTACTTCCCGAGTGTTGGGTAAGTAATCGATTCATTTAACAAAACAACAACCTTGTTGCGAATATAAAACACACCACAGAGCCGGATCCCTCAGGTTTTGAGCGAGTATTTAAATCCCCTTCGAAAGGAGGATCTTAAATATAAAAATGAGTTTTGGGATCCGCTCTAACTTTTAAAAATCATTTTGAAGACTCGCAAAACATTTTTAAGAATGTTTGGAGTGATGCTGATTTAACAAAATAAATCAGTCCCAATACATTAGAAAATATCTGAATATTATTATTTAAATAATATTTCCATAAAGAATAATCTTTATAAAAATAATTGAAGTAGAAGTTTTGAAACTTATACTTGAAATGAATATTAAATATCCAAAGATATACCTATACGAAAGTACTATCTTTATTTAAATAATCAAAAGTGAGTTTGATTATCGACACCTTATTCTTTAATAAAATAAAGAATATATCTCAGCAAATAATCGGAGTCATAGATCCTCAGATTAATATTCAAATAATATTCAATAAATAAAATAAGCTGAGTCATAAGCCCTCGAATGAATATTCGAAATAATATTCAATAAATAAATAAGCTGAGTCATAAGCCCTCGAATGAATATTCGAAATAATATTCATTAAATAAAATAAAGGAGTCATACATCCTCAAATGAATATCCAAGTAATATTCAATAAATAATATAAAGGAGTCATAAGTCCTCGAATGAATATTCAAGATAATATTCATTAATAAAATAAAGTTATCGAATAAACCTTATTCGATTAATAGTTTTGAAAACTATAACCATATATATATATATAAAATCTACTCGGGATCCTCGACTCCCGGTTTTAGAAAATGTTTTCACCTTTGGGTCCCTATACTAAGGGTATATGCAAATTACCGCTATTCTCTAGCATAGGTATTATCAACTGAACCAACAGATATATATGGAAAGAATACGAAACAGGCATGCATATATATACCATATCAGCATGCTTCAATATATCGCAAAATTTACTAATTAACCAACATGCATCTATCACAAGATAATGCATATATATATACATCACAACAACAGTATAATGGGTAGAAAACTTGCCTGAGCGACTGGGGGTGATAAAAGGCTCGGGACGAGTCTGGTAACCTATAAACAACAAGTTGGAATTAAACCAAAGTCACTTGTAAATCTATACTCTAACTACCTTAGACTCTAACGCTCGCTTTGCGCTTACTGATTCTCTTAAGTCACTCGAGTACCCTCGGCTCCACCATTTTTTATAATTTAACCATTATAAGTTTTAAGGCGATTTCTTCACGAGTGTCTTACCAACTGCCTAACACTCTTACCATAATTGTTTCATACACTAATTAACCCGTTTTGGTCTTTAACCTATGTTTCAAAGTAAGGCGAGGGGAAAAGTTTCGTTCGCGAAACGCCGTTACTTAAAACGGTCGTTTCTCCTAAACCGTACATTGGAATCAAACGAACTATATATCAAAACGAAGCTCGTAACATGAACTATCTAAACATGTCATAATCTAGTAGGGAGTTCTCGGGTCCAAATGTTATGAACAAAAGCAGTCTAAAGTAAATCGGACATTACGACGGCTATGTTTACGCGATTACCAATGTTTAAACTACTCCAATTAACCACCAACCAACTCATAACCATCAATACAACAAAACTTCACCTAAACCATACCACATCAGTCCATAATCTTTAAGGTTTTCAACTCAAACAACCACAATCAAGACCTATGAACTATAATCAAGCTTCAATTACCAAAACACTTCCAAATCAAACCAAACTACTAATAATCACAATCCATGCTTCTCATTTCACAAAACCAACCATTAAACTTACTAACAAATAAATTAAAGGCTAGGGTTTGAATTTTATACCTTCCTTGGGAGGTGTTAAGTTGCTAGGAAGCCTTAGGGAGCCTTCTACAAGCTTGATCTTTCCAAAGAAATCAAGAACACAAAGTTAGGCTTTGAAGTTTCTAAAAGTCCGATTTAAAGAACTGTAAAAATGAGGGTCTTACCATGATTATTTGGACGAGACTTGTGAACAAGAGTTGTAGGTCATCTCAATACCTTTCCAATGAGCTATAGAAAAAAATATTTGAGTGAGAAATGAAGGAGATACAGCAGTTTTAGTGTGCTGGTTCTGTTTTGGCCGAGAGCAATGGAAATGGGGGAGGAAATGCTTTTGCTTTCTTGTGTTGGTGGAATAATGTGGTGGATAATGATGGGTTGTCTTGATATTTTGCTAGGTTAATAATAAACAAAGGAGTTAGTGGAATATGATCTCACCATTTGCCATGTGTTGGTGATTTGTGGTGAGATGAGATCATCCCTAGTTAACTATATAATTAACTAGCCATTCCTTCCTAACTATCACTTGGTTTCTTGTTTGATCAACCATCCACTTGCCTTGCCACTTGCAAAGGTATTTACAAGAGTCGTTATTCATTTCTTTGTCCAGTTATCACTCAATCTCGTTGATCGTTTGGTTAAATACCTTAATGGTTTTATTGATAAAATCTTCTTGGTATTTTTAATACCTAAATTAATTCTCCTTTATAATCCTTGAATTTAAAATCCTTCATCTTAATATTAATTCCTTAAATCCCTTAATGTCTGGTGGAAATCTCGGGGAAAAATAAAAGTGCTCGTTTTCAAAATCCGACAGCTTTTACATACACTTGTTTTCTTTATGGAATACTAATACGATCTTAGAATTTCCATAACAGTACTCCTATATATCGTGGTCTGATAATTTTTCTTAATCAACATTGTCAGCAAAAGTTACTATTCATCCGGGTTTCAAAAATCTCCAAAAATTGGGGTTATTACAGTCTTCCCTCCTTAAAAGGATTCCGTCCCGGAATCAGATAGAAAACAGTTGGGGATGCTTTTCTAGCATTGTGCCTTCTAACTCTCTAGTCAATTTTCCACATTATGGTTCTACCACCAAACTCTGACTAGTTTGATAACCTTTCTCCTAAGCACTTGTCCCTTTTCGATCTATAACCCTTCCTGGTTGCTCCATATAGGTTACGTCTGGTTGCACGTCTATGCGCTCATATGCCCCTATTTATCTGGCATCCGAATTACATTTTCTTAACATTGATACGTGGAACACGTTATGAACTTGCTACATATTCGGGGGTAGGGCTAGCTCATATGCTATCTTCCCAATAGGTCTTAATATATCCAAGGGTCCAACAATTCGTGGACTTAGCTTCCCTTTCTTTCCGAACCTCATCCTTCCTTTCCAAGGGAATACCTATAACAACACTAGGTCCCCCACTTCCTACTCCTTGTCCTTTCGTGTCAAATCAACATACTTCGTGTTCCCATCTTGGGCTACTACCAGCCGTCCTCTGATTAAAATCTATTATATCCTTGATCCTTTGGACTACTGCGGGTCCGAGCATCTTGCGCTCTACAACTTCATCCTAACATAAGGGAGATCGACATTGTCTTCCCTCAAGGATCTCATAAGGAGATATCTCAATACTGACATATGATCTATTATCGTAAGAAAACTCAATCCGTGTTAAGTGATCATTCCAAATTCTTTCAAGTCTATTGCACAGACTCTCATTATAGCTTTTAACATTAGAGCTTTTGCTTCTCAATACCCATTCTTTTCCAGTTCGTAATCGCTACTACCTTCCGTTCCTAATATTATACTGGTTATACTTTTGCTCGTTAGCGTTCTATAACCTTTTAATAACCATGCCAACCTTAGTATCACGAATGTGTTTCCATTCCGAATACTACCACAACTTTATTACTCCTTTTTCAGCTGTTTCTATTTTCGAAAGCTTAATCCTTCATATAGAAGTAAAAGAATTTATTGAGAGATCACTATGATCATGAATACTTGTAATATCGCATAGTTAGTACAGAAGGTGGCCAGCCTTTAGTGCTTGACAAGCAATTAAACAATAGATGGTATCCTACTAGGCTTCTATCACACAGATAGATAGTCATTCGACAATACCTCCCCTTTCTGGAAGGGTTGTTCTTCTCAGCTTACATGAAATGAAAAGAAGAGAAAAGAACGAATTGAAGATAATTATATATATGAAAAAATATACTGCCACAAAATATCTGCCTTGCAACCTACCTCTGAACTATAGAGGTTTGTCATAGGAGAACAAAACATATATGTATTTATATCAACATCAAGTATTATAGCATCGCATTTCACATGCCTAAATATTTTTGCCATTCCGTCCATCATTCTATGGACCCATGCTCTTCCTCGAGCTTATACACAATCACCTTTGAAACTCCCTCGATATCGAAAATCGAATCTGGGATCTCATTCTAGACCTCATCATTACTAGAATCCATTTCTATACCGCAACCTTCTTCGTCTGGGTAATACTACTCTTTATCGATAAGAAGGAATAAATATATCATAGGTAGATAATCGACTTAATTAGTCTATCAATGATAACTTATACACCACCACGACCCGATTAGTGGTACTTACTCTCAACATCCATTCTAATACAACTCTCAAGGTTGTAAGTAATCAGCTCATTACTCTCAGAATCATTCCTGTATTATAATGGCCCACCGTTGACCTACTGTAGTCATTCGTTTTCCATGAAGTTTTAATAGCTAACCATACGGAGTCCATTCATATCATATCGAATTCTTCTAAGGAGGTAACATGATCACCGTTCTTGATTCATGAAGAACACTCTTGATCCTGACGTACATTCATGACGTGAAGCAGATAAAATTGCAGAAGAGTTTCAATGAAAGCAATGATAGCAGGTTAATACCATTCTTAATCATATGCCTTCAATAGAAGACTTAACTCAAAGGTTTGTTTAGTCCTTTTTTTTTGAAACATGGTCCAGGCTCATTCTCAAGATAGTATCTCCTGAGATAGATAGCCCGCTCATGGCGATTACACGAATTAAACCTTTACCAACTACTATTACGGTTGGGTATTGCACAATCATCAGAAGGAATGTCAATCTTCCAAACCATAATACAACCGTCATAGCTTTAACCATCATCACTGTATTCCTTTGGCACAAGCGCCTATAACTATCCTCTTACTTTTAAAGTGTCGGCCACCTCTTTGGCCTTTCCTGATAGTAAAATTTCCTTACAGTCAATGTCATTTTAACCACCTCCAAATAAATTTTCTACCTTATTTCAATCACAGCTTATGTGAAAATGCTTTTCTTTAATATCTGATGAGTAAATAAAAAAAATATCACCATTTTTCCATAAGTTATTGCCTCAATCTTTAGAGGTTAATCACTGTCACGACTGACTCTCAATCATACTTAGAACATCTTTTATCTTAGGTCCTAATTGCCCTGAACAATTTCGACCTTTACTGGTTCGATCCATACTTTCTCGTGGTTTAACACGTGCCCCACTTGGCATCATTATAATTATGTCATATTTCCTTTATCAACATTTTTATTCTTGAGAATTTCGAATATTTCCTTTCTCCTTGTAAAACCTCTAAGGTTATCCTTCAATCGTTCCTCCTGTATTCCCTATATACAGGGCATATCAAAATACCATTTACTAATACTAGAACCATTGTTTATATACTTCTGAAAAATTTCTCCACTGATCCTTAAAGGTTATTATTACCTTAATTCTTTCCAATTCATACTGTCAAAACTCATACTATCCCTATTAAGGGTGAAATGCCAACCTTTATGCATTCCCCTAGGATTCGTTTTAAGTTACCGATGTTCTATCCTTAATTCCACCTTTAAAAAGGTACAAGCATCCTTCCATGGATAAATAAAGTCATATATCCCTGATAAGGGTATCTTATTCAATCATTTCCACCTCGATAGTCTATACCGAATTTCACAATAGCATCCTTATTCAAGTTAAGGTCAATCCACA
This sequence comes from Apium graveolens, assembly GCF_009905375.1. Lineage (NCBI taxonomy): Eukaryota > Viridiplantae > Streptophyta > Magnoliopsida > Apiales > Apiaceae > Apium > Apium graveolens. The sequence continues at coordinate 130,873,055 of NC_133655.1, forward strand.
TGGCCTCCAAAAGATAAAAATGGTTATCCGCTTTTCTTTCCTGATTTGGTAATGATCACATGGATGATCTGGAAGATATTGGTCGTGTTCAACGTGAACTTCTTCTTAATAAATCCTTATTTACTTTTGTTATTTATCTCAACAGTCATCTCAATGTTGGGATATCTTTCATACCTGGCGTCTCCCTTCCTGGGTATCAAGCCACCGGTCTTACACTTCACATTCTTGAAGGTCACTTCCTTCATCCAATTTTCCTAATTTCTTACTTCCTTGTCTCCTCAGTCTATCCGCGTCTCAATATTTATCCTTCGAACTATCTCAAGGTTTCCTCAAATCCTCCCAACTTACAGGGGATAAAATATATTTATCTCTTATGCCTTCAACCATCAATTTAACTCATGGTGAATCACCCTCATCATGACGATTACATACTTTTCTATTTCTATTGCTACGAGTCTTTAGGGTTTCCTCATACCCAACTTCCTTATCATTCCTCAAACTCTATTGCCTTTATATTCCTTTCCACTTCAGTTTCTTTTTATTTTCCTTTCTCTTATCATTATTTCATGAACCAACACAACATAAGCATTGATTTCAAATATCCCGTCATTCTGGATTCGTGTCCTCAGAACGAATCTTGATAACTTTTACAACTTAGATTCATAATTCATCATACTCATCCGCTTTTGTTCTAGCTCCAAAGCTTTTACACTACCTCCATAACCTTGGGAAGTACTTTCCCGAAAATAATTGTCTGAACTTAAATCAGTTTATTATAATCTCTTGCTCCGTGCCTTCCTTGGCCTTTCACCAGCGGGTGGCCTCTCTCTTAGGAGGGTAAGTGACAAAAATAGTCTTTTGTGATTCGTCAATCATTTAGAATCTCAAATGATTCCTGTATTTCCTTTAGCCAGGCTCTTGCCTCGACTGGGTCAGCTTGTTCCTTGGAACTCTGAGAGCTTAGCGACTTAAAGGTCCTGAAAGAATTTCTCACCGCATTGTTTCCTCAGGGTGGTGGTTGGGGATAATAGTCTAAGTTCTGTCTAGACTGGTCCATAAATTGTCGTATAGGAGTACCATCTCGGGTCTCCTTTCCTTACTCGACTTTCTGTTTCCTTAGTATGAAATGTTTCAACCTTCTCCCATAATCGGGGTTATCTTATACATTAAAAACCTTGTTTTCCACTCTATTATGTTATGGGTTCTTTCTTTCTTGATGGCAACCTCCCTGACTATCACATTCAGGGTTTGCCCTAAATCTTATTCCTCAAACTATGGCTCTCATCTAAGTTCTCATCCTTAAGCTCTTGAACTTTTGGAACCCAATTTCTATAGGAACACCTCACTATCCCCTTATCATCTTTCTCGGTGTGGATCTCTTCTCCAGTCATTGACTCTCTGCCTTCATTCATCACTTTTTCTGGCACAATATGTTCTTTTCCAAAAATTCGGTCTGTATTGCAATCTCAAACAGCTTTTCGGTACCGGCTCCGGTTACCTTCACTTCTATTTCCATTTTCTCAAAATCTCTTATAAACTATCCCAAAGACATTATCATCTTGGGTCTCTCCTTTTTACTAAGGGCATCAGCCACCACATTGGCTTTCCCCGAATGATAAAGAATCTCCCAATCATAATTCTTGATTAGCTCTAACCGCCTCCTCTGGCGTATATTGAACTCTTTCTACGTAAAAATGTACTAGAGCTCCTATGGTTTGTGTAAATCTTGCACTTCTCTCCATACAAGTAGTGCCTCCAATCTTTAGGGAAAAACTATTGCCACGAGCCCAAGCTCATGGGTGGGGATATCGAATTTTATATTCCCTTAATTGTCTTGACGCGTACGCGATTACCTTGCTATGCTATATATGAAGCACCCTAATTCCTTATGCGAAGCGTCACTACACATCACAAAATCTCATTTTCCATCCGGCAACGCCAACATAGGGAACGTCACCAACCTTTGCTTCGGTTCTTAAAAGTTGTTCTCGCATTTCTCTGTCCATTCGAACTTCTCAGTCTTACGAGTAAGCCGCGTTAAAGGGGCTACTATCTTTACAAACTTGAACGAACCTCCGGTAGTGACCGACCAATCCTACCTCTGGTAGTTTCCCTAACCATGGTCATCAATTCCTCAGTGGTCCTTTATTCATTCTTGTTAGGATCCTCCACGGGATCCTCCTCAGCAACAATCCCTTCTAGGACAACATCCTCAACCGCTACATCCTCAATATGAACATCATCCGGTCCTGCGTTAGGACGCTCTATCGGATCCATAATTCGATCTCCAATTAGTAATAAAACATCATCGCGTTGTTGCTCCTCAACCTCAGGGTTCGGAGTCCCGCTACCATATACGATAACGAACTACTCTTCTATTACGATATTTATAAGGGTTCCCATAAGGGTTTTAACTGTCAGTACTACGTTAGGTAGCCCGACTATGAACTTGGCAAGAGTTCTTATTATCTTAGTTATTATCTTAACGTCACATCATCTCTGAGGTTTATAACGCTTAGCTCTGATACCACTTCTGTAACACCCCCAAATCCGGGGTCGGGGATCCGGGTTGTCACGAGTTCCATTTCCCTTAATAACACCCAATCTTAATAATTAATCAACTACTCTGTACTATGACCCCACAATAAAAACACACACCACACGTTATAGTCTCAGAGATGAACATCCAAAAATAATCACAAGTCATTTTATTCCACAATTATCTGCCAATACACCTTAAAAGGTTTTCTGAATAAATTTACATTTTCTTTACCATTATTACAATTCATAAGTATACATAAATCTGGTACATCAAAAGTTGAAGCCTAGTCTATTGGTAGTTCCCACCTTAGCTATAGCGACTTCAATGCCTATAGGAAGCTGGATAACGTTTCCTATCCGCTCGCGAATTGGGAGCTTGGTCCTGTTCATCTTGTCTATCTGATGTTGTATGATGAAAGAAGAAAGCAAGGGTGAGCAGCAAGCCCACCAAAATAATATGTATAATAATTTACAATATATGAGCCTTCTCATAGTACTCATGAAAGTCTTGGTCAAAAGAAATGAACCAAGTTTGATATCTTAATGCGATGAAGTCGCAAAATATTCAGTATATATACATATATACTTTTCAAAATCTTGGAAGTCCTATTCCATGCATAATATACACAGAGTTCCAGTGTATAACTGTATAAAAATATCGTTGCAAGGTGATCTCATATATCTAACCTTGTCTCAACATTTTTCTGAAAATCTTTGTCATGCATAAGATAATCATTTACTAGATATAAGTTTAAAAGATGAAGTTACAAGATACTCCAATATACTTATATCTTTTCCAAATACTACTTGAACTACCACCGTTCAAGTTATAATTAGTTTCAAAAGTTCATCACGTAGATGAGACTACAAGACCAGATTTGAATAGATTAAATCTTTAAAATATCATCAAAATAAAATGAAGTTACGAGATACTTCATTTGATGCAAACATCATTTTGAAAACTTGACCCTGCCAACACTCAACAATCGCCCAACCGTAGCCTTTCTATCGAAGTGCTCTGGGTAGTGTTGCAGAAATATCCAATTGGATGATGAACTCATTACGGGAGTTTGCCGCGCCAGGAAGACCACTTACGATGATCAGTCGTAGTAGTGCAACCCCACCATTTTCTACATGTAGAGGAGAACCTGTCGGATTTACTTGTCAACCAAACACTGAACTCCTAAGGAATGGACCGCCTTAGCGGAACTTCCAGGCCATTTGGGCCAATTTAATAAGGCTGGGCCGGCGCCACTCGACCACTTACGCCACTCCTAGTTTAGATGAAATCCATGACTCTGAAACGTAAAGCTCGTTCCCCCTTTCCCCAAGTAGAAACTTGTTGATACGGCTCCACCAAGAAGTCGTATCTAGTTGGAAAGGAGAACTCACCGATATTTCCCAGGCGATGCCTGTTAATGGATTAACTTGTTCCAAGAATTTTACTTCCCGAGTGTTGGGTAAGTAATCGATTCATTTAACAAAACAGCAACCTTGTTGCGAATATAAAACACACCACAGAGCCGGATCCCTCAGGTTTTGAGCGAGTATTTAAATCCCCTTCGAAATGAGGATCTTAAATATAAAAATGAGTTTTGGGATCCGCTCTAACTTTTAAAAATCATTTTGAAGACTCGCAAAACATTTTTAAGAATGTTTGGAGTGATGCTGATTTAACAAAATAAATCAGTCCCAATATATTAGAAAATATCTGAATATTATTATTTAAATAATATTTCCATAAAGAATAATCTTTATAAAAATAATTGAAGTAGAAGTTTTGAAACTTATACTTGAAATGAATATTAAATATCCAAAGATATACCTATACGAAAGTACTATCTTTATTTCAATAATCGAAAGTGAGTTTGATTATCGACACCTTATTCTTTAATAAAATAAAGAATATATCTCAGCAAATAATCGGAGTCATAGATCCTCAAATTAATATTCAAATAATATTCAATAAATAAAATAAGCTGAGTCATAAGCCCTCGAATGAATATTCGAAATAATATTCAATAAATAAATAAGCTGAGTCATAAGCCCTCGAATGAATATTCGAAATAATATTCATTAAATAAAATAAAGGAGTCATACATCCTCAAATGAATATCCAAGTAATATTCAATAAATAATATAAAGGAGTCATAAGTCCTCGAATGAATATTCAAGATAATATTCATTAATAAAATAAAGTTATCGAATAAACCTTATTCGATTGATAGTTTTGAAAACTATAACCATATATATATAACCACATATATATATATAAAATCTACTCGGGATCCTCGACTCCCGGTTTTAGAAAATGTTTTCACCTTTGGGTCCCTATACTAAGGGTATATGCAAATTACCGCTATTCTCTAGCATATGTATTATCAACTGAACCAACAGATATATATGGCAAGAATACGAAACAGGCATGCATATATATACCATATCAGCATGCTTCAATATATCGCAAAATTTGCTAATTAACCAACATGCATCTATCATAAGATAATGCATATACATATATACATCACAACAACAGTATAACGGGTAGAAAACTTGCCTGAGCGACTGGGGGTGATAAAAGGCTCGGGACGAGTCTGGTAACCTATAAACAACAAGTAAGTTGGAATTAAACCAAAGTCACTTGTAAATCTATACTCTAACTACCTTAGACTCTAACGCTCGCTTTGCGCTTACTGATTCTCTTAAGTCACTCGAGTACCCTCGGCTCCACCATTTTTTATAATTTAACCATTACAAGTTTTAAGGAAATTCCTTCGCGAGTGTCTTACCAACTGCCTAACACTCTTACCATAATTGTTTCATACACTAATTAACCCTTTTTGGTCTTTAACCTATGTTTCAAAGTAAGGCGAGGGGAAAAGTTTCGTTCGCGAAACGCCGTTACTTAAAACGGTCGTTTCTCCTAAACCGTACATCGGAATCAAACGAACTACATATCAAAACGAAGCTCGTAACATGAACTATCTAAAAATGGCAATGGTCATAATCTAGCAGGGAGTTCTCGGGTCCAAATGTTATGAACAAAAGTAGTCTAAAGTAAATTGGACATTACGACGGCTATGTTTACGCGATTACCAATGTTTAAACTACTCCAATTAACCACCAACCAACTCATAACCATCAATACAACAAAACTTCACCTAAACCATATCACATCAGTCCATAATCTCCAAGGTTTTCAACTCAAACAACCACAATCAAGACCTATGAACTATAATCAAGCTTCAATTACCAAAACACTTCCAAATCAAACCAAACTACTAATAATCACAATCCATGCTTCTCATTTCACAAAACCAACCATTAAACTTACTAAAAAATAAAGTAAAGGCTAGGGTTTGAAGTTTATACCTTCCTTGGGAGGTGTTAAGTTGCTAGGAAGCCTTAGGGAGCCTCCTACAAGCTTGATCTTTCCAAAGAAATCAAGAACACAAAGTTAGGCTTTGAAGTTTCTAAAAGTCCGATTTAAAGAACTGTAAAAATGAGAGTCTTACCATGATTATTTGGACGCGACTTGTGAACAAGAGTTGTAGGCCATCTCAATACCTTTCCAATGAGCTATAGAACACAATATTTGAGTGAGAAATGAAGGAGATACAGCAGTTTTAGTGTGCTGGTTCTGTTTTGGCCGAGAGCAATGGAAATGGGGGAGGAAATGCTTTTGCTTTCTTGTGTTGGTGGAATAATGTGGTGGATAATGATGGGTTGTCTTGATATTTTGCTAGGTTAATAATAAACAAAGGAGTTAGTGGAAGATGATCTCACCATTTGCCATGTGTTGGTGATTTGTGGTGAGATGAGATCATCCCTAGTTAACTATATAATTAACTAGTCATTCCTTCCTAACTATCACTTGGTTTCTTGTTTGATCAACCATCCACTTGCCTTGCCACTTGCAAAGGTATTTACAAGAGTCGTTATTCATTTCTTTGTCCAGTTATCACTCAATCTCGTTGATCGTTTGGTTAAATACCTTAATGGTTTTATTGATAAAATCTTCTTGGTATTTTTAATACCTAAATTAATTCTCCTTTATAATCCTTGAATTTAAAATCCTTCATCTTAATATTAATTCCTTAAATCCCTTAATGTCTGGTGGAAATCTCGGGGAAAAATAAAAGTGCTCGTTTTCAAAATCCGACAGCTTTTACATACACTTATTTTCTTTATGGAATACTAATACGATCTTAGAATTTCCATAACAGTACTCCTATATATCGTGGTCTGATAATTTTTCTTAATCAGCATTGTCAGCAAAAGTTACTATTCATCCGGGTTTCAAAAATCTCCAAAAATTGGGGTTATTACAAAAAGCCAATCTAATTATGAAGCTTAAAAAGAACTATCCTAAGTCATCAGACAAGAATCCCCTGGATCTCATATTTGAGACTCCAAAACCAGATAAAAAGAAACTGTTGGCAAGGTCATAGCATTTTACAAAGATCCATCTGATTTAGCACAAAAGAAGAGAATTGCCAAAATTTACAGGAATGGAAAAGAGATCTGTGTGGTGGCTGGACACCCTCAGTTTGTAGCAGCAAAAAGGGAAGAAAAAGAAAGAATTAAGCAAGAAAAGAGGCATGCTGCTATAGATGCTAATAAGCTCAAACAGAAGAAAGAGCAAGTTGCTATAGTAGCCAAGCTTCAAGCTTTGAAAACTATAACTAAAATCTCTGAAAAACCACCTGTGATTACTGAAGCTCAGGATCAACAAATTCAAAATGAACCTCCACATAAATGAAAATTCAGATACAAACTTCATTCCAAAAGGAAATTGGACTTCAGTGATGAGGAAATGGAAGACTACATTCCCAAACAGTCTACAACTTGAACTCAAACATCCAAGCCCTCAGTGGTACATGAGTTATTCAAGGTAGATCCAACAAAGAATTTTCATGGTGAACCTGTAATTCTCAAGGATGAGCCAATAGACTGGGAAAGTTTTCCAATTCCCGAGTTCAATTTACCTATGTTCAACAAGCCAAAGAAAACAAAGATAAGAGCAACCAAGAAGGTCAAGCCTGTGACTTTCAGAACCAAGACCCTAACCAAATATCAACTTACAGTCAACAAGGGAGATCTTTTATATATCTGTGATATCAAGTAGTTTTTAGATTTAAACCTCTATTTGGATGAATTGGAAGAAGTAAGAGGGATTGATGCTCACATACATCTTCCTGAAAGACTGGTGTTTAAGTACAAGGGAGAGAAAGAGATCACATGGCCTCTTCATAGGATTCTTCAAGAAAGCCAATTTGTACTAATAAAGGTCTTCTCATCCTTCAAGAAAAACTTTGGTTATAATGTAACTGCAAGGAAATTGGTTCTAAAGAAGATAGAAGATCTAAGGAGCAATAAAGCCAAAGATGTACTCCCAAAAACTCTATCAATTCTCTTCACAGGAAATAGTGTGCATTTGAGGTCTTATTGGATGATGGAATTCATGGACAACAAGGGTGTTAGAAGATTCTTCAGACTGGATGACCAATTGAGTATCTCTAGCAATGAGACTCTATTAGAAATGCAAGAAAAGCTGGATCTATTTGAAGCTGATGAACTTAAATTCCACAGAAAACTCCAGAATCAAATAGAAGAGAATGACTGGAAGCTTGTGAAGAAATCCAGACAATCAAGGAAATATAAATCATCTGCTTAGACTAGAGGAGCACCTTGATAATGATTGTGAGAACTCTTTGTACACTTTGCTTTGTTCAATTTTCAATAAACTTGTAGCATTCATCAGTTTTATCTACTATCTTTTAATCTGTATATTTAGGGTATTTTGTTATTATCAAGTTTCTCTTAATTTATGGCTATAATTCCAGTAGACATAAATTGGGGGAGATTGTTAGGAATATGTTGTGAACTTGATGATAAGTTAAACAAAACACCTTAGTAGATTTGACTTGGTGAATTTTGTAGCTCTCGATGAATGATCTAATATAGTCCCGACGGATGAACTTCATAGTCCTGAAGAATGACAATTTAACATCCATCGAGAGTGTAGCTTATGTAATAAATAAGTAATGTAGCACATTTCTACAAATAACATGTTTTAGTCTAGTAGATTGTGTAGGGTTCTCTAAGTCATGTTGACTACTAGATTGATATGCAGAATAGGTTGGCTAATTGTAAATATGAGATGTCTTGTAATTCTGTATAAGTGAAATAGAGTCAAGTGACAGATAGACTCCCCACAAATGATCTACAAGGCTCCCGAAAAATGATCAACATATTCCCGACGGATGTTCAACATAATCCCGACGGATGATTATATTCAAAATAGCTGTTGATAGTGACAACACAGTCATATGTGTCGGGTGTTGGCAAAAGGAATGTGGTAGCCTATTAAGCAGGATTTTGAGAACAAAGAAGCATTACCATTTTCATGCAAATGTGAAGATTTTCAAAGATGTTGGAATAGAGTAGTGAAGTAGCATGGGGTTAGAATAGATACATTTTGTTTTATTATCTCGTCTTACTATCATATATCTTGGTGATATATAAACCAAGAGTAGACATTAGAACAAAAAAACTAAGCAAGCTTATTTTTCAGAGAAATATATCAAGCTGTATTCTGTAAGAATTTCTCTGTAGTTTTGTTTGTTAAACTTGTAAAGCAGCCGTGAGCTATTCAAATCTTCACAGAGTTCTCAATCAGATATATATCTCAGATGGATACTTTCAAATCCACCAGAAATTTTTAAAGCTTGTGTTTTATTACTTAGTGTTTTGATTTCTATTACTCTTTCATTCCGCACTATTGCAAATCAAACACTGTTATATATATTAAGTTAGAACAATTTTAAAATCTCATAAAGTAGCCAGAATTATATTAAACCCCCTTCTGTAATTCTTGTTGTATTGTTAGGGAATAACAACAACAGTGAAGAGTCTCATTTGGATGACATTAATTTAAGAATATGAAGACTCATGAAAGCCATGTCAGCACAAGTAAAACTGAAGAGCCAACCGACTAAATTTATGTGAAAGTGAATCAAGATTTTGAAAGTAAAACTCAAACTAGAAGCACTAAGAATAGTATTGTGGTTACTTTTGGTTTTGAATTACCTGACATTACACAGTTTGAGATAGACATAGAAAATTAAAGGTTAAAAAGATGTTCATAAAACTTTACGAATATTGAAGATGATGATAAATGTGATGTATTTGAAGATGATGATAATATTATGGAGTCTTTCTACTCCTATGAGTCTATTAAAGATCAAATAATGATGAATTAGGTTTTGAGAGAAATATGAATGAGGGTGTGGAAGACATACTTGATGAAGGCAAGGAGTAGACCTGGCAAAATATGGATTTGGTTTGGTTTTGGATCATCAATATGGATTGGTTTAATTTATGAACCAAAACTATATTTTAACCATATTTTGTTAAATTTGGATTTAATTTAGTTGGGTTTTATATGGTTTTGGATTGAAATATGGATTATCCATATTTGTGATAAATATTTAAGATATACTATAACATCCAAGCTCACAACCGTATGTGTACTGGACCCAATAACCCACCATAGGTCAGTCCTAAAAAGCTTGCGATCTAGAATACATTTGTTATTTACTTATATCTATAAAGGCCTCAAACACTCTTATTCTTCTCGACGTGAGATATTACAAACACCCCCTCTTATAGATTCGACGTCCTCATCGATCTCACAAACACACAAACGGAACCCGGGCAGTGCCACTACACTTCCGGCCAGGCAGAGCTCTGATACTATTTATAACATCCAAGCCCACAACCGAATGCGTACCAGACCCAACAACCCACCACAAGTCAGTCCGAAAAAGCTAGCAATTTGGTAAACATTAGTTTTTGACTAGTATCTATAAAGGTCCCAAACATCTTATTCTTATCGATGTGGGATGTTACAAACACCTCCTCTTATATGATCGACATCCTCGTCGATCTCACAAACACACAAACGGAACCCGGGCAGTGACTCTGCACTTCCGGCCGTGTAGAGCTCTTATACCATTTATAACACCCAAGCCCGCAACCGAATATGTACCGGACCCAACAACCTACCACAGGTCAGTCTGAAAAAGCTAGCAATTTGGTACATAATTAGTTGTTGATGTATATCTATAAAGGTCCCAAACACTCTGATTCTTATCGATGTGAGATGTTACAAACACCCCCTCTTATAGGATCGACGTCCTCGTCAATCTGACAAACACACAAACGGAACCTGGGCAGTGCCTCGGCACTTCCGGCCGGGCAGAGCTCTGATACCATTTATAACATCCAAGCTTACAACTGAATGCGTACCGAACCCACAGTTCGACGATCATGAGCATGCAAGAGTGGTACGGTGGGAAGGCTAACGAGAAAGGACTTGGCTATACCTATGATCATTTTCTGGGTGGCCAGCCAGTCGATCAGACGTATGTTGGTGGTTCAACTCAGGCATACAGAGCAGCATGGAGACATCAGATGGGTGAGGGTAGTTCTTCACAGCAGCAGCATGAGGCAGAGGAAAGTGTCGGTTTAGGCTCGACACGGTATAGGCGTTTGATGAGGTGGATGGACGTGATGTATGACATCCAGAGCAGGTTTGCGCAAGATCTTACTTAGGCATTGGGTACAGCTTTTAGAGCCATGGGGGTTGACATATAGTGGCCAGTTTTTGGAGAGGATTCCGTGTACCCTCCACCTGACACTCCATCCATGGAGGATGACGATCATTCTGATTCTGAGTATGTATGCCTTGATTCCTTGCTATTACCTTCACTGAGGACAGTGAAATTTTTAAGTTTGGGGGTGATAGTTAAGGAATATTTGTGTTTGAGTCTATATAGTTTACATATTCATGATAGTTTAGTTCATATAGTTGCATTTTTGTCATGTAGTTATTTGTTTTTGTTTTTTTTGCGTATTTGTTATCATGTTAGTATGTTGCATATAGTTGCATTGACATTATATCATGAACCCTTAGGTTACTTTTCCGATTAATTTATGATATTGATTCGAGTGTAGTGATGTGGTATAGAGGAATGTTAAGTCCTAATGAATTGATTTGCATGCTAGAAATAAGAAATTTTTCACTAATTCTTATAGGTTGTTTGAGTGCTAGATCATGATCATGACTTGTTTGTTTGTCGAGCTTTAATCACTTGTTTATGTCTGGAATTTATGCTATTCTCTTAGTGACGAAATAACATAAATTTTTAAAATTGGAGAAAAACATTGGATTTCATTGCTAGTTGTTATAAGGCTAGGGGTCAATTGGCTAGTAGCCGACTTATATTTATATGAGTAATCTAGGGTTAAGCGAGATGGAGCGAAACACACTCGTTCAAAAATTGTTGAAAAAGAAAAAAAAAGAAAAAAATATTTGTTATGTATAATTGATCATGAGTGGGTTCTTTAATACTCGAGTTATTAAGTTCTAAGGGACTTTGTGCCTAGTGACTTAAGGCTTTTATAGTCTGGGATCCGCTAACCTAACACTCGCTACATGGGTAATATTGCATAAGTCTTTTGTGGACCTCACTCATTGCATGATCAAATAAGCATATATGTGTTTTGTTATGTGTAGCAATAAGAGCATGAATCCTTGTATAACTCTGATAAAATTGAAGTGTTGTCAGTCATTTTGAGTTTATCGTTTATTCTGTTTATAACCTTGTGATTGTCTTGGCGAGGTGAATTATGATTATTGATCTAGTTTCGAGAGTAAATCTGTTAAGCAATTGCATACACACACGTTTTTGGCATGTGAGTTGGTTTGGGGGATTTGATTGAACTTTATGCGAATAATTGCATTTTTTGAGATGTTGCTTGTTGATTGGTTAAGTTATTCTGAGGGGATCATTGCATTCATGTTAGTTGCATTCATGCATTTTTATTTCTTGTTTTTGAGTTTGTTTATGCTTGAGGACAAGCATCGATTCAAGTTTGGGGGTGTGATAAGTGGCATTTATATCCACTTAGAATGCTTCACAAAGGCTCGAATTGGTGTTTTTTACTCAAGTTATTTATGTTTTTGATGTGTTTTTGTAGTGTTGCATTTCAGGGCATATTTGGAAGAAGAATAGATATTATATTTTTTTTATGCCAAAAGAGTGTTAGGATGGAGCCTTGGTCTATTGCGCGAAAGAAACCTGCAAAAAAGATCACAAAAGCAAAAAATTCCAGTTTTTCCAGAAGGCCAGGGCGGCCGCGCTACACTTGGGGGAGGCCACGCTCGTTTAACAGGAAGTCAGGGCGGCCGTGCGGGATCTCAGGGCGGCCGCGCTAGGTCAATTTTTTCAGAATCCTGATTCTAATGGAAGACTGATTTGCTGGACTCCTGATTAGATTGGATGGTATTTAAAGACTCCAAAAAGACGTTTTTCATATACGAGAGCAAGGAGGTAGTTGCAAGAAGACCTAATAGCACAATACAACGAAGAAGAAGAAGATCTAGTTTTTACTTGTGATTCTTTGCTTAAGTTGTAATCTTGGATGCTTGTTTTCTTTGTTGTTTGAACCTAATACTCTTGTTAATGTACTTTGTTATATTTATTCAGTTATTTCAGACCTATTTTATCTTAGTATATTTACCATGCTTTCATTGGAACCCATGGTGACGATGAGTTCAGTTATGAACTAATCGTTATCGTGGGTGTAATAACCCCAAATTTTGGAATTTTTGAAACCCTTATGAATAGTGATTTTGCTGAATAAGAAAAGTTATCATGCCACACTATGTAGGGGTTCTTCTATTGTTATTCTGAGATCTTATTAGTACTTTATATGGGATATAAGTGTATGTAAAGATCGTCAGAATCCAAATTTGAACCTTTTGATTTTTCCCAAAAATCCACCAGATATCGAAAGAATTGAGTATAAGGTAACAGGATAAAAAGGATGTAAATTCAAGGATTGTAAGAGAGGATCATAAAAGGAATATAATATATTGAGAAAGGTTAAGGGAACCCAAGTAATAAGATCCCGGGTATGATCCCTCAAACGATAAACGAAAACGAAAGTTAAGCGAACCGTATAACAGATCAGTGGTCATTAGCCAAGTAATTAGAAGCTAATCAAAGAGATTAGTGGGGATGATGTCATCAAACCAATGAGAAGAGGACAAAGGTGGGAGGGTGACATCACATGGTGACATAAGCATGACCAAAGCAAGTGTGTTGTTGGTTGATTTAGAACCACACAAAAGTTACCATGGTAAAAGGTAAGAAAACAAAACAAAACAAATCAAAAAACAACCAACCAAGCCAAAACATTTCATTTTCACCAAAAACAAAAAGGTATCTCATTTCTTCATCAAGCTCTCGGCTTTTTTTCATTTTCAATGGAAAGAAAAATCCAAAACCAAGATCCAAGCTTTGTTAAATCATGAGGTAATTATCTAAGGTTCCTTATACATAGATATAGCTATCCCATGAGTTTAAGCTTCTAATTCCTTCACAATCTCTTCCAATAAATCAAGGAAAAAGATGGTGAATAGTAACCTTCAAGAAATAACTTTGGTTTTCTTGATTTTTATGAAAGTTCAAGGTAGCTTAAGCATAGATCAAGGCTTCCATGGGCATTCCAAGGATCTTTCATTGATTAAAAGCTTCAAGGAAGGTATAACTCTAAATTATCTTAGCATTAAGCTGTTTTGTATAAATGATTATGATGATGGAATGATAGATTAAGTGTAGTAGTTGCTTTGTCATGTTGAGATCTTAGTTGTTAAGTGTTTTTGTTGATTTTGGAAGTTAAGAGTAGCACTAGTTGTTCTTGATGATTCATGGTATGATTTGGGCTTGGTTTAAATGGTTTAAAGTGGTTGATGAGTGATATTGTCATATGGTTGTATTGGGATTGATTGGTGATGGTTTGGTGTTGAATTGGTTTGGTAAAATTTTGGGAAATCGCGTAAACATAGTCGTCGTAATGCCCGATTTACCATAGACTGTTTTTGTTCTTAACATTAGGACCCGTGAACTCACTGCTAGGTTTTGACCATTGCCATTATTAGATAGTTCATGTTACGAGCTTCGTTTTGATATGTAGTTCGTTTGATTCCGATGTACGGTTTAGGAGAAATGACCGTTTTAAGTAACGACGTTTCGCGAACGAACCATTACCCCTCGCCTTACTTTGAAACCTTGGTTAAGGACCTTAAATGACTAATTGGGGTATGAAACATTTATGTAAAGTATATTAGACAGTTGGTAAGGTACTCGCGAAAGAATCGCCTTAAAACCCTTAATGGTTAATTGATTAAAAATGGTGGAGCCGAGGGTACTCGAGCGACTTAAGTGAATCGTTAAGCGCGAAAGTGAACGTTAGGACTCTAAATGGTTAAAGTCTAGTTTCTTAAGCGACCGGGGTTTAATTCCGACTTATGTTGTTGTTCATAGGTTATCGGACCCACTCTAAGCTTAAGTCTATCCGGGAGCACTCATGCAAGTTTTCTATCCGTTATATTGTTGTTATGATGTATACATATGTATATGCATTATCTTGTGATAGATGCATGATGGTTAATTATTAAATTCTTGCGATATATTGTAGCATGTGATATGGTATATATGCATGCCTGTTTCATATTCTTGATATATATATCTGTTGATTCAGTTGATAATACCTATGCTAGAGATAAGCGGTAATTTACATATACCCTTAGTATAGGGGACCCAAAGGTGAACTTTTTTCTAAAACCGGGAGTCGATGCTCCCGAGTATAATATATATATATTTATATATATATATGAATAGTTTTTAAAACTATGAATCAAATAAGGTTTATTCGATAACCTTATTTTATTAATGAATATTATTTTGAATATTCATTCGAGGGCTTATGACCCCGTTTATTTTATTATTGAATATATTTGAATATTCATTCGAGGGCTTATGACTCCGTTGATTTTATTATTGAATATTATTTTGAATATTCATTCGAGGACTTATGACTCCGTTTATTTTATTAATGAATATTATTTTGGATATTCATTCGAGGACTTATGACTCCAATTATTTACTAATTATTATTCTTAATTTTATTAAAGAATAATGTGTCGATAATCAAACTCACTTTTGATTATTCAAATAAAGATAGTACTTTCGTATAAGTATATCTTTGGTTATTTAATATTCATTTCAAGTATAAGTTTAAAACTTCCACTTTAATTATTTTTATAAAGATTATTTTTTTATGGGAATATTATTTAAATAATAATATTCAGATATTTTCTAATATATTGGGACTGATTTATTTTATTAAATCAGCATCACTCCAAACATTCTTAAAAATATGTTCGAGTCTTCAAAATGATTTTAAAGGTTAGGGCGGATCCCAAAGCTCATTTTTATATTTAAGATCCTCCTTTCGAAGAGGATTTAAATACTCGCTTAAAACCTAAGGGATCGGACTCTGTGGTGTATTTTATATTCGCAACAAGGTTGCTACTCTGATAAAAGAATGTTTAATTACTTACCCAACACTCGGGAAGTAAAATTCTTGGAACAAGTTAATCCATTAACAGGCATCGCCTGGAAAATATCGGTGAGTTTTCCTTTCCAACTAGATACGACTTCTTGGTGGAGCCGTATCAACAAGTTTTTACTTGGGGAAAGTGGGGACGAGCTTAACGTTTCAAAGTCATGGATTTCATCTAAACTAGGAGTGGCGTAAGTGGTCGATTGGCGCCGGCCCAGCCTAATTATATTGGCCCAATTGGCCTGGAAGTTACGCTAAGACGGTCCATTCCTTAGGAGTCCAGTGTTCGGTTGACAAGTAAATTCGACAGGTTCTCCTCTACATGTAGAAAATGGTGGGGTTGTACTACTACGACTGATCATCGTAAGTGGTCTTTCTGGCGCGGCAAACTCCCGTAATGAGTTCATCATCCAATTGGATATTTCTGCAACACTACCCAGAGCACTTCGATAGGAAGGCTACGGTTGGGCAATTGTTGAGTGTTGGCAGGGTCAAGCTTTCAAAATGATGTTTGCATCAAATGAAGTATCTCGTAACTTCATTTTATTTTGATGATATTTTAAAGATTGATTCTATGCAAGTTTTGTCTTGTAGCTTAATCTATGGGATGAACTAATTATAACTTGAACGGTGGTAGTTCAAGTAGTATTCAGAAAAGATATAAGTATATTGGAGTATCTTGTAACTTCATCTTTTAAACTTATATCTAGTAAATGATTATCTTATGCATGACAAAGATTTTCAGAAAAACGTTGAGACAAGGTTAGATATATGAGATCACCTTGCAACGATATTTTTATACAGTTATAAACTGGAACTCTGTGTATATTATGCATGGAAGAGGACTTCCAAGATTTTGAAAAGTATATATACATATATACTGAATATTTTGCGACTTGGTCGCGGTAAGATATCAAACTTGGTTCATTTCTTCTTGACCAAGACTTTCATGAGTACTATGAGAATGCTCATATATTGTAAATTATTATACATATTATTTTGGTGGGCTTGTTGCTCACCCTTGCTTTCTTCTTTCATCACACAACATCAGATAGACAAGATGAACAGGACCAAGCTTCCAATTCGCTAGCGGTTAGAAAATGTTCCGCAGTTTTCTGGAAGCGTTGATGCCGCCGTAGCTGAGGGAGGAGCTACCAATAGGCTAGGTTTTCAACTATTGATGAACCAGACTTATGTATAATATGAATTGTAATAATGGCAAAGAAATGTAAAATTATTCAGAACCTTCTTGAGGTGTAATGGCTTATTATGTGGAATAAAATGACTTGTGTTAATTTTTGGGTATTCATCTCTGAGACTATAACTTGCGGTGTGTGTGTGTATATTGTGGGGTCACAGTACACAGTAATTGGTTGATTGTTAAGATTAAGTGTTGTTAAGAGATATGGAACTCGTGACAACCCGAATCCCCGACCCCGGATTTGGGGGTGTTACAGAAATGGTATCAGAGCTAAGCGTTATAAACCTCAGAGATGATGTGACGTTAAGATAATAAGTTCACTCAGATAATAAGAACTCTTACCAAGTTCATAGTCGGGCTACCTAACGTAATACTGACAGTTAAAACCCTTACGGGAACCCTTATAAATATTATGATAGTAACATAGTTCGTTCTCGTATAAGGCAGCGGGGCACCGAACCCTGAGGTTCAGGAGCATCAGCATGAGGATGTTTTATTACATGTTGGAGATCAATTGTGAATCCGATAGAGTACCCTAACGAGGGACCAGATGAGATTCATATTGAGAATGTTACGGTTGATGATGTTATCCCAGAAGGGATTGTTGCTGAGGAGGATCGCGTGGAGGATCCTGGCGAGAATGAAGAGAGGACCGCTGAGGAATTGATGACCGTAGTCAGGGCGACTACCAGAGCAAGAATGGCCGTGAGGGTGGCACTAGAGGATGAAGAGTTACCAAGGGCACAAAGGTTAATGAGGGCAGGAAGAGTGGGGCCTTCCCCGGCACCAATTACACTAGTATCAGACCCTCTTCCAGAGGTTCCTGAAGATATCAATGAGGTTCCACCAATTCCTGTTCCCTCCCCTGTACAGAGTCCAGCACCTACTGAGGAAATGCCACCTTTATCTCCTGCACCATTGTCACCTGATACCGTGCTTGGTTATCCATTTGGATCTCCTGGGTCTGCACCACCTGCACCCCATGGACTGCTAGATGCTACCACTCAGGCTTCTCTTATCACCAATTATTATATGACTTTGGGTGGCCTGTCTGAGACCCGTAATGTTAGGAGTGATCTGTTGGATTGACTTACTGCACCGAGGATTGAGGGTGGGGTACTTCCGGCAGGATTAGCTCATAGCATGGAAAGGATTGAGGCTACCACCCGTGTTACAGATAGAAGCCATCTTGAGGGTCAGATTGATCCAGCTCTACTTGCAACTATCCTAGATCTCATCATCGCTTTAATGGAGCAGGTTAGGGATGTCGTGCGTGCCCGCATTTCTTGATCCATAATAGTGTGCAGAGTCTGAGCAATCTGACAAGAATTTCATGTAGCACCGCTTTTGGAGGATTAGCCTAAGTTATGAATGATTAGTTTTAATGACTAGATGATTATCTATGGTAGTACTTTTGGGATAGAAGCGATCAGATCAAATGATGTAATTCTTTTTAATGTGTTCAGTTGTTGTACCCTCGAACGAATGGTTATGTATATATTCGTTAATTTCAGTTCAGATCAGTTTGTTTGTGATAAGTTCATATTGTTAATTGCACTATAAACACTTAAGAGAGTGTCATGAAGTTTATAGAACTTAAGAATTCATAATTTGCTATCATGCAAAGACAGAACGAGGGAAAGACTTAAGCAAAGTAAGTAAGACAAATATCCAGAGATTCTCAAAATTTTTCCAAGCATATGCCCCCATGAGGAATAAGATTAGGGGCAAACCTGGAATGTGATAATCAGGGAGGTCACAATTAAGATATAAGGAACCCAGAACATAATGAAGTGGAAAATGAGGATTTAAAACATGTAGGATGACCCCAATTATGGGAGAAGGTTGGAACATTTCATACTGAGAAAACAGAAGTTGAACAAGATAGGGAGAATCAGGATGGTACTCCTATTGGGCAATTCATGGACCTGCCTAAACAGAACTTAGACTATTATCCCCAACCACCACCCTGAGGAAACAATGCGGTGAGAAATTCTTTCAGGACCTTTAAGTCGCTAAGCTCTCAGAGTTCCCAGGAACAAGCGAACCCAGTAGAGGCGAGAGCCTGGCTTGAAGAAATACATGAATCATTTGAGATTCTAAATGATTGTTTCTGTCACTTACCCTCCTAAGAGAGAGACCACCCACTGGTGAAAGATCAAGAAAGGCACGGAGCAAGAGGTTATGATAAACTGATTAAAGTTCAGTCAATTATTTCCGAGAAAGTAAATCCCAAGGTTAGGGAGATAGTGTAAAAGCTTTAAAAGCCAGAACAAAGGCGGACGAATATGATGAATTATGAATCTAAGATTGTAAAAGTTGTAAAGATTCGTTCGGAGGACAAAAATCCCAGAACGACGTGATGTTTGAAGTAAATAATTAGTAGGTTCATGAAATGATTGTAAGAGAAAGGAAAATAAAAAGAAACTGAAGTGGAAAGGAATATAAAGGCAATAGAGTTTGAGGAATGATAAGGGAGTTGGGTATGAGGAAACCCTAAAGAATCATAGTAATAGAAATAGAAAAGTATGTGATCGTCAGGATGATGATGATTCACTATGAGCTAAAGTTGATGGTTAAAGGCATAAGAGATGTACATATTGTACCCCCTTTAAGTTGGGAGAATTCGAGGAAACCTTGAGATAGTTCGAAGGATAAATAATGAGACGAGGATAGACTGAGGAGACAAGAAAGTAGGAAATTAGGAAAATTGGATGAAGGAGGTGACCTTCAAGAATGTGAAGTGTAAGACCGGTGGCATGATACCCAGAAAGGGAGACGCCAGGTATGAGAGACATCCAAACATTGAGATGACTGCTGAGATAAACAACAGAAGAAAATGAGGATTTATTAAGAAGATGTTCACGTTGAACACGACCAATATCTTCCAGAACATCCATGTTATCATTACCAAATTAGGAAAGAAAAGCGGGTAACCTTTGTTATCTTTTGAAGGCCATATGTGTTGACCTCAGTTTGAATAAGGATGCTATTGTGAAATTAAGTATAGACTATCGAAGTGAGAATGATTGAATAAGGTAATCTATCAAGTATATATGACTTGATTTATCCATGGAAGAGTGTAAGTATCTTTTAAAGGTGGAATTAAGGATAGAACCTCGATAACTTGAGATGAACCATAGGGGAATGCATGAAGGTTGACATTTCACCCTTAATAGGGATAATATGAGTTTTGACAGTATGAATTGGAAAGGATTAAGGTAATAACAACCTTTAGGAATCAGTGGAGAAATTTTTCAGAAGTATATAGACAATGATTCTGGTATTAATAAATGGTATCTTGATATGCCCTGTATCTAGGGAATACAGGAGGAACGATTCAAGGATAACCTTAGAGGTTTTACAAGGAGAAAGGTAATACTCAAAATTCTCAAGAATAGAAATGTTGATAAAGGAAATATGACGTAATTATAATGATGCCAAGTGGGGCACGTGTTGAACTATAAGAAAGTGTAGATCGACCCAATGAGGGTCGAGATTGGTGAAAAAAAGAAGGACCCAAGTTAAGAGACGTCCTAAGTATGATCGAGAGTCTGTCGTGGCAATGTTCACATCTAATGACTAAGGCAATGACTTATGGAAAAAAATGGTGATTTTTTATTTTTTTTTCTTCTCACCAGGACTTAAGAAAAGCATTTTCACATAAGCAGTGATTGAAATGAGGTAGAAAATTTATTTGGAGGTGGTTAAAAAAATGACATTGATTGTAAGGAAATTTTACTATCAGGAAAGGTCAAAGAGGTGGCCGACACTTTAAGTGTAAGAGGACAATTATAAGCACACGTGCCAGAGGGATACAGTAATGATGGTTAAAGCCGTGAAGGTTGTATTATGGTTTGAAAGATTGACATTTCTTCTGATGATTATACGATACTCAACCGTAATAGTAGTTTGGTAAAGATTTAATTCATGTTAGCACTGTGAGCGGGCTATCTATTTTAGAAGGTCCTATCTTGAGAATAATCCAGGACCATGTTTCAAAAAGACTAAAGGAACCTTTGAGTTAAGTCTTCTATTGAAGGCATATGATTAAGAATGGTATTAACCTGCTATCGTTGCTTTGATTGAAACTCTTCTGCAATTTTATATGCTTCATGTCATGAAAGTACGTCAGGATCAGGAGTGTTCTTCATGAATTATGAATGGTGATTATGTTAACTCCTTAAAAGAATTTGATACGACAGGTATGGACTCCGTATGGTTAGCTTTTAAGATTCCAAGGAAAATGAATGACTACAGTAGGTCAGCGATGGACCATAGTAATGCAGCAATGATTCTGCGAGTAATGAGTCGATTACAACTGTGAGAGTTGTATTGGAATGGATGTTGAGATTGAGTACCACTAATCGGGTCGTGGTGGTGTATAAGTAATCATCGATAGACTAACTAAGGCGATCATTTACCTATGATATATTTATTCCTTCTTATCGATAAAGAGTAGTATTACTATACGAAGAAGGTTACGGAATAACAATGGATTCTAGTAACTATGATGTCTAGAATGAAATCCCTTATTCGAGTTTCGATGTCGAGGGAGTTTCAAAGGTGAGTGTTTATGAGCTCGAGCAAGAGCATGGGTCCGTAGAATGATGGACGGAATAGCAAAAAAAATATTTAAGCATGCAAAATGCGATGCGATAATACTTGATGATTGATATATATACACATATGTTTTGTTCTCCTATGACAAACCTCTATAGTTCAGAGGTAGGTTCCAAGCCAGATATTTTGTGGCAGTATATTTTTTTTTCATATATACAATTCTCTTCAATTCGTTCTTTTCTCTTCTTTTCATTTCATTTAAGTTGAGAAGAACAACCCTTCCAGAAGGGGAGGTATTGCCGGACGACTGTCTATCAGTGTGATAGAAGCCGAGTAGGATACCATCTATTATTTAATTGCTTGTCAAGTACTAAAGGCTGGCCACCTTCTGTACTAACTATGCAATAGAACAAGTGTTCATGATCATAGTGATCTCTCAACAAATTCCTTTACTTCTATATGATTGATCAAACTTTGGGAAAATAGAAACAGCTGAAAAAGGAGTAGTAAAGTTATGGTGGTATTCGGAATGGAAACACGTTCGTGATACTAAGGTTGACATGGTTATTAAAAGGTTATAGAACGCTAACGAGCAAAAGTATAACCAGTATAATATTAGGAACGGAAGGTAGTAGCGATTACGAACTGGAAATGAATGGGTATATAGAAGCAAAAGCTCTGATGCTAAAAGCTATAATAAGAGTCTGTGCAATAGACTTGAAAGAATTTGGAATGATCACTTAACACGGATTAAGTTATCTCACGATAATCGATCTTATGTCAGTATCAAGGTATCGCCTTATGAGATCCTTGAGGGAAGACAATGTCGATCTCCCTATTGTTAGGATGAAGTTGTAGAGCGCAAGATGCTCGGACCAGCAGTGGTCCAAAGGACCAAGGATATAATAGATTTAATCAGAGGACGGCTGGTAGTAGCCAAAGATGGGAACGCGAAGTATGCTGATTTGACTCGAAAGGACAAAGAGTATGAAATAGGGGACCTAGTGTTGTTATAGGTATTCCCTTGGAAAGGATTGATGAGGTTCGGAAAGAAATGAAAGCTAAGTCCACAAATTGTTGGACCCTTGGATATATTAAGATGTATTGGGGAGTTAGCATATGAGCTAGCCCTACCCCTGAACATGTAGCAAGTCATAACGTGTTTCACGTATCAATGTTAAGGAAGTGTAATTCAGATGCCAGATAAATAGGAGCATATGAGCGCCTAGACATGCAACCAGACGTAACCTATATGGAGCAACCAGGAAGGGTTATAGATTGAAAAAGGAACAAGTGCTTAGGAGAAGGGTTATCAAACTATTCAGAGTTTGATGGAAGAACCACAATGTGGGAAAATTTACTCGAGAGTTAGAAAGTGCAATGTGAAGAGAGTATCCCTATTCATTTTCTATCTGATTCAGGGACGGAATCCTTTTAAGGAGGGGAGACTGTAATAACCCCAAATTTTGGAATTTTTGAAACCCTTATAAATAGTGATTTTGCTGAATAAGAAAACTTTTCATGCCACACTATGTAGGGGTTCTTCTATTGTTATTCTGAGATCTTATTAGTACTTTATATGGGATATAAGTGTATGTAAAGATCGTCAGAATCCAAATTTGAACCTTTTGATTTTTCCCGAAAATCCACCAGATATCGAAAGAATTGAGTATAAGATAACAGGATAAAAAAGATTTAAATTCAAGGATTGTAAGAGAGGATCATAAAAGGAATATAATGTATTGAGAAAGGTTAAGGGAACCCAAGTAATAAGATCCCGGGTATGATCCCTCAAACGATAAACGAAAACGAAAGTTAAGCGAACCGTATAACAGATCAGCGGTCATTAGCCAAGTAATTAGAAGCTAATCAAAGAGATTAGTGGGGATGATGTCATCAAACCAATGAGAAGAGGACAAAGGTGGGAGGGTGACATCACATGGTGACATAAGCATGACCAAAGCAAGTGTGTTGTTGGTTGATTTAGAACCACACAAAAGTTACCATGGTAAAAGGTAAGAAAACAAAACAAAACAAATTAAAAAATAACCAACCAAGCCAAAACATTTCATTTTCACCAAAAACAAAAAGCTATCTCATTTCTTCATCAAGCTCTCGGCTTTTTTCATTTTCAAAGGAAAGAAAAATCCAAAACCAAGATCCAAGCTTTGTTAAATCATGAGGTAATTATCTAAGGTTCCTTATACATAGATATAGCTATCCCATGAGTTTAAGCTTCTAATTCCTTCACAATATCTTCCAATAAATCAAGGAAGAAGATGGTGAATAGTAACCTTCAAGAAATAACTTTGGTTTTCTTGAATTTTATGAAAGTTCAAGGTAGCTTAAGCATAGATCAAGGATTCCATGGGCATTCCAAGGATCTTTCATTGATTAAAAGCTTCAAGGAAGGTATAACTCTAAATTATCTTAGCATTAAGTTGTTTGGTATAAATGATTGTGATGATGGAATGATAGATTAAGTGTAGTAGTTGCTTTGTCATGTTGAGATCTTAGTTGTTAAGTGTTTTTGTTGATTTTGGAAGTTAAGAGTAGCATTAGTTGTTCTTGATGATTCATGGTATGATTTGGGCTTGGTTTAAATGGTTTAAAGTGGTTGATGAGTGATATTGTCATATGGTTGTATTGGGATTGATTGGTGATGGTTTGGTGTTGAATTGGTTTGGTAAAATTTTGGGAAATCGCGTAAACATAGCCGTCGTAATGCCCGATTTACCATAGACTGTTTTTGTTCTTAACATTAGGACCCGTGAACTCACTGCTAGGTTTTTACCATTGCAATTATTAGATAGTTCATGTTACGAGCTTCGTTTTGATATGTAGTTCGTTTGATTCCGATGTACGGTTTAGGAGAAACGGCCGTTTTAAGTAACGACGTTTCGCGAACGAACCATTACCCCTCGCCTTAATTTGAAACCTTGGTTAAGGACCTTAAATGACTAATTGGGGTATGAAACATTTATGTAAAGTGGATTAGGCAGTTGGTAAGGTACTCGCGAAAGAATCGCCTTAAAACCCTTAATGATTAATTTATTAAAAATGGTGGAGCCGAGGGTACTCGAGCGACTTAAGTGAATCATTAAGCGCGAAAGTGAACGTTGTGACTCTAAATGGTTAAAGTCTAATTTCTTAAGCGACCGGGGTTTAATTCCGACTTATGTTGTTGTTCATAGGTTATCGGACCCACTCTAAGCTTAAGTCTATCCGGGAGTACTCAGGCAAGTTTTCTATCCGTTATATTGTTGTTGTGATGTATACATATGTATATGCATTATCTTGTGATAAATGCATGATGGTTAATTAGCAAATTCTTGCGATATATTGTAGCATGTGATATGGTATATATGCATGCCTGTTTCATATTCTTGATATATATATCTGTTGATTCAGTTGATAATACCTATGCTAGAGATAAGCGGTAATTTACATATACCCTTAGTATAGGGGACCCAAAGGTGAACTTTTTTCTAAATCCGGAAGTCGATGCTCCCGAGTATAATATATATATATATATTTATATATATATATGAATAGTTTTTAAAACTATGAATCAAATAAGGTTTATTCGATAACCTTATTTTATTAATGAATATTATTTTGAATATTCATTCGAGGGCTTATGACCCCGTTTATTTTATTATTGAATATTATTTTGAATATTCATTCGAGGGCTTATGACTCCGTTGATTTTATTATTGAATATTATTTTGAATATTCATTCGAGGACTTATGACTCCATTTATTTTATTAATGAATATTATTTTGGATATTTATTCGAGGACTTATGACTCCAATTATTTACTAATTATTATTCTTAATTTTATTAAAGAATAATGTGTCGATAATCAAACTCACTTTTGATTATTCAAATAAAGATAGTACTTTCGTATAAGTATATCTTTGGTTATTTAATATTCATTTCAAGTATAAGTTTAAAACTTCTACTTTAATTACTTTTATAAAGATTATTTTTTTATGGGAATATTATTTAAATAATAATATTCAGATATTTTCTAATATATTGGGACTGATTTATTTTATTAAATCAGCATCACTCCAAACATTCTTAAAAATGTTTTCGAGTCTTCAAAATGATTTTAAAGGTTAGGGCGGATCCCAAAGCTCATTTTTATATTTAAGATCCTCCTTTCGAAGGGGATTTAAATACTCGCTCAAAACCTGAGGGATCCGGCTCTGTGGTGTATTTTAGATTCGCAACAAGGTTGCTACTCTAATAAAAGAATGTTTAATTACTTACCCAACACTCGGGAAGTAAAATTCTTGGAACAAGTTAATCCATTAACAGGCATCGCCTGGGAAATATCGGTGAGTTTTCCTTTCCAACTAGATACGACTTCTTGGTGGAGCCGTATCAACAAGTTTCTACTTGGGGAAAGTGGGGACGAGCTTTACATTTCAGAGTCATGGATTTCATATGAACGAGGAGTGGCGTAAGTGGTCGAGTGGCGCCGGCCCAGCCTAATTATATTGGCCCAATTGGCCTGGAAGTTCCGCTAAGACGGTCCATTCCTTAGGAGTCCAGTGTTCGGTTGACAAGTAAATCTGACAGGTTCTCCTCTACATGTAGAAAATGGTGGGGTTGTACTACTACGACTGATCATCGTAAGTGGTCTTCCTGGCGTGACAAACTCCCGTAATTAGTTCGTCATCCAATTGGATATTTCTGCAACACTACCCAGAGCACTTCGATAGGAAGGCTACGGTTGGGCGATTGTTGAGTGTTGGCAAGGTCAAGCTTTCAAAATGATGTTTGCACCAAATGAAGTATCTCGTAACTTCATTTTATTTGGATGATATTTTAAAGATTGATTATATGCAAGTTTTGTCTTGTAGCTTAATCTATGGGATGAACTAATTATAACTTGAACGGTGGTAGTTCAAGTAGTATTCAGTAAAGATATAAGTATATTGGAGTATCTTGTAACTTCATCTTTTAAACTTATATCTAGTAAATGATTATCTTATGTATGACAAAGATTTTCAGAAAAATGTTGAGACAAGGTTAGATATATGAGATCACCTTGCAACGATATTTTTATACAGTTATAAACTGGAATTCGGTGTATATTATGCATGGAAGAGGACTTCCAAGATTTTGAAAAGCATATATACATATATACTGAATATTTTGCGACTTGGTCATGGTAAGATATCAAACTTGGTTCATTTCTTCTTGACCAAGGCTTTCATGAGTACTATGAGAATGCTCATATATTGTAAATCATTATACATATTATTTTGGTGGGCTTGTTGCTCACCCTTGCTTTCTTCTTTCATCACACAACATCAGATAGACAAGATGAACGGAACCAAGCTTCCAATTCGCAAGCGGTTAGAAAATGTTCCGCAATTTTCTGGAAGCGTTGATGCCGCCGTAGCTGAGGGATGAGCTACCAATAGGCTAGGTTTTCAACTATTGATGAACCAGACTTATGTATAATATGAATTGTAATAATGGCAAAGAAATGTAAATTTATTCAGAACCTTCTTGAGGTGTAATGGCTTATTATGTGAAATAAAATGACTTGTGTTAATTTTTGGGTATTCATCTCTGAGACTGTAACTTGCGGTGTGTGTGTATATTGTGGGGTCACAGTACGCAGTAATTGGTTGATTGTTAAGATTAAGTGTTGTTAAGGGATATGGAACTCGTGACAACCCGAATCTCCGACCCCGGATTTGGGGGTGTTACAGTGGGGTTCTAACAGATTTACTTATGGATTTCTATAGTTAATTTGTTCCAATACCTAAGTGTGTGGTGATTGTATGATATCCTAGTATTGGTTGTGCTTATTCGTCTTATGAGTGTCGCAAACTTATAAGATAGTGTGTTAATCTCTACTGAAGCGACAATAAATATAGAGATTTAGAACTTGCCATGCTAGCATAGGCTCATGCATTTTTTATGCATGATTCATAGGTAATTTTAACCATCTTACTTGCCATATGTAATCACGATAGATAACTTGCACATTAAACCTTTATGTTGTCAAATTCTATAGACATATAGGGTCTCAACATAATTGGTGTCTATTCAGCTTCTATCTCTTTTATGGATGTCTGGTAGTAGGGTATTCGTACAACGACATCTGGCATTTACTAGTTTCATGTTATCTGATTTACTAGTACAATGACAGTTGTCATCACTATTGCATGCTACGGTTAAGAGCAATGACTTTGAATGAAGTAGTAATGAAGTTAGAATCCCATGTTTGTCTCATATAGTTAATTCAATCACTTTTAATCTTGTAGTTATTTGCATGTTAGTTTAATCTTAGTTATAAAACATCTCAATTTATCACATGTCTGAGCATTGAGCGATAATCATACATTGATGCAAAGGTGCACATTCTGAATTTAACCTAAACTAGTCTCTGTGGTAACGACCTAGAAAGTATTCTATATTACTTGCGAACGTGTATACTTGCGTGTAATTTTAGAGCGTGTTTTCGCCCTAACACTCACAAACACACAAACGGAACCTTGGTAGTGCCTCTGCACTTCTGGCTGGGCAGAGCTCTGATACCATTTATAACACCCAAGCCCACAACCAAATGCATACCGGACCCTATAACCCACCACAGGTCAGTCCGAAAAAGCTAGCGATTTGGTATACATTAGTTGTTGCTTGTATCTATAAAGGTCCCAAACACTCTTATTCTTATCAATGTCGTCTGTTACATATAAATTTTTTAGCTTGTGAAGTTTCATTTAAAAAAATGATATTTTAAATTCTAAAAATAGAGATAATTTGTATTTTACTTTAAATTAGTAAGAAGTAATAAAAGGATAAATTTTAGAATCTAATTACAGTAATATTAAAATTAACAGTGAATAATAGATAATCATATTTTAGTTTTGTTTGTTCTGACCCTAGTCATTTGACCAGTGTATTCACTCTAATATATACACACGTTGTTTATATGTACATCACTCAATCAAACCAGTTGTGCGGGGCCGGAGACGGAAAGGGGTGCATAAAAAGAAAAGAAGTGAAAGGTTGGAACAATGTAGATTTGTCTATCTGGTTCAAATATGGTTATCACACTTTTGAATCCATTTTAGTAGAGAAAAGTGTGAGTGAGACCAAACCAATCCCAATCCGAATATGTGATTTATTCATGGTCCAAATTTTAAATGCTGGGCTGGTTTGGATTCATGGTTTTGCAACCATTTTTCCAGGTCTAACAAGGAGGAAGACATAGCTAAAACTTTGATAATAACTGTGATAACCACCTCTAAAAATTTTAAATCGGGTCAAGTTTTGATTTCAGATCCGAATTAAGTCGAAACATACTGATCCAAATGAAGCCAATTAGGTTATCCACAAGTACACCGCATATTCCAAAAATGTGATAATTGGTGGTATACTTAATAGTAGTATTTTGCCTTGAAACTGAACTACAGTCTCCACCCTTGTTGATGATGGACTAGGGTGTTGCATATTTCTTAATGAATTAATTAGTATTATATTAGGCGCCCTAATAAATATTCAAATACTATTTGTCTTTTGCATAAAGCAATTCATTTTGACCGGGAAATTATGTAATAACATGCTCTGGTGGGGTCAATAATTGGTAGTGGATTTATTTTTAAAAAACATGCACAAGTAAAATATGGGATCTTATAGGGATACTGTTATTCAATAACAATCAACTTAGGTTAATTTGTAGAAGGGGGGTTGAATAAAAATTAAAATTTTCAAATTAATTTGCATATGGGAGAAAAAAGATGAACATAGATGTTTATAATTTCAGATGGTTTATTTTTAGACTTACCACTTGAGGTTTATTTTTGAAGAAATAATATGTTACAATTACAAGTGTAATCTCACGACTACGGTTTACAGTGCTTGACTCAGAGGAGGATATCTCTCTTAAACCCTATGAAAATATAAAACTTATTTTTAAAATAAAACACTGCTACTACTTGGTTTATATATCACCAAGTTACAAAACTTGCTAGACAATACATATTGTAGTCTTCGAGATCTAGTAAGGTTGCTTCTCCATTCTCTTTCCTGTGATGCTTGACAAATGATGATATATATTATCTTGACATACAGTATTGAATATATCTCCAAATTGCCATGCACGAAAATTGAATGTTTCTTCTTCTTTAGAATCCAAGATCACATGCAAAGTTGGTCTTGGCTTCTCATCCTTTTTTCCGAGATACCTATCCGTTCATCTGCTATGAAAATCCTAGGTTTTGACCATTGTCATGTCACTATCAGTAGCTATAATCTGCATTAGCCATTGATAATTGTGCCATAGAATTCCTTAGCCACTGGAAGTCATTTTGCTACAGCTTCCCTTAGCCATTGATAGTCACTTGTTTAGGAGTTTATCGGCTGATATAAATAGCAGTTGATGTTTCCCTTCATTTAGAAGTTGATGATTCACTTCGCTTAATCTAAATTACATGGCATCAAATATTTAGACTTAGCCATCCTATTCTAGATTATCCATTGAGTCAACATGACTTCTGAATGAATAATTGCATCGTTATCTTTTTATTGAGTTCTCACAGAATATGTTACAATGATCATATCATTTGATGGGCTACTTCTTCAATTGATATCCCTTAGGATGGCTAGTAGTTCCAGGTAACATTTTTTCTTAACATAATTATGCAAATGTGGTTTTATTTATCATCATAATTTAGGCTTAATTCCTAACAATCTCCCCCAATTTATGATTGATAGAATAACAACCATAAATTACACCCTTGATGATAACAAAACACATCATAATAAATCATTACGCGTGCATAATTGTGATTTGTTAATCTATCTATAAATAAAATGTATAAGGAAATAATTTGAGGATAAGATGTTACTCTAAAACTTGCTCTTTCCTTCTAAGCATGTAGGAAAAATATTCTTTTAGATTTCTTTGCAGTTTAATGTACCAATATGTCCTTTAAGAAAAATCCATTCATCCTTCACTTTGGTAAGCTATCTTCTTCATTATTTTTTGAAGATTTGGACTTCTAACAGTGGAAGTACATTTTCCATTTTTTGTCAAGTATAGGTCTAGCTTCATGTCAAGAGTGCATATCCTTCATTAAAGAGCTAAGATAGATGTTGTAAGCCACTAAGTCTTTTCTTGTGGTCAGACACTGCCTTTGGGTCAATTCTGAAGTGAAGTGTGACTTCTCAACTTCTTGGATCTTATTTTGATGAAGTTTGTCATGTTGGCAAATTACATGATTGAGTCATTTTCCTCAATCTTTTTCTCTTGTAATAGAAGATTTGAATTTTAGAAGATTGATTTGTGTAGAGCTTTCTAATTTCTGATGGCCTTCATTTCCTTTTTAGAAGATAAGGTTAAAATACTCTTTTCTCGGGATTGATAGGCTATACATTGGACATAATAGGATCCTCGTTAAATTTAGTAGTTGATCTAACTCAACAACTAAATTTTGTTTCTTCCTTGCAGTTGTGCTTGTTCTTTCCTTTGGACTTTGTGACTGCTCATTGCCTTCTAGTTGCTATGCTGACTCCGTAGCCAGTTTCAACTATACACTTAATTAATGATAATTCAATGTTTTACATGTCATCAGCCTAAGCCAGTTCGTAGCTTCCAAGTAATGGAAATATTTTTTTTTGAGCCATTACTCTCCTTTGTTGATGCACTGTTATCCTTCTAGTGAATTCTTGATGTCCCTTGCTTTTTCTTATCTGAAAAGATTTAGAGACAAGATCTACAAAGTTATCTTTAGCTCCCCCTTAGCTAGAGATGTCTTGCTCCTCTTTAGATAAACACATCTACATAATTTTCTTCTTTTTTTATTGCTCCTATTTAGCTAGAGTTACTCCCCCTAGCTAGAGCTATGACTTATGTAGATACCCTTAGAGTTGCTCCCCCTCAGCTTGAGCTATAACTTCTATAAGCTTAAACAAGTTCAAACTACTTCTCCCCTTTTTTGTTGGCATCAAGGGTTTAAAATAATGGTAGTCTCAAGAGACTTTGATTCACTATGAGGATTTAAGAAGATAGAGTTTCTCAAATAGAATACTGAGTTTGTGTAGCTAGAGTGTGACATACTGGCATGTACTTTGCGGCATCCTTCTGATGTAACACGAAAGATCTTCATATGACATCCAGCTATACCTGTATTTCACTCATATTCTCTCTTTTTTTGTATCAGGAGCTCCCTGACTCACACATCTCACACCCTTAGTATCACCTTCTAAGATGGAATATTCATCCTCACTTGCACAGTTGAAAGGGTTGCTCTGCCTCTCATTCACCTCTCTTCTTTTGCTAGTCACAAATGTAGTTCATCATTCTCAATGTATTCACTCCCTTCCCTCAGACTTAGGAGTGTGAAAATGATTTTTGTTAGTAATCTGCAAAAAGTTTGCAGAATATACTCTTATCAATTGATATAGCTATTGATGCAACATTTTTCTTGTTAATGGCTATATAGTAGACTAGTCATTGATGAACAATACTTATCAATGGTTGAACCATAGCCATCGATGAAGAGAAGAGGATAGCAGTTGAGAGTGTCATATTAGTTGAAATCTGTGAAAAATTGATTGAGATTTTAAAAGCACAATTTAACTATTTATGACTGAAACGAGATACTAATATTCCAATATATCATCTGGAGGATAATGAATATTAGTGTTCTTGGAATGTGCCTTCACCATGAACTCAAGAATTGATATTATTTGAAAGAATTGGTGTTTAACCAACATCCAGGTGAAGATTGGATGAGTTGTGTAGGTGTTTATGAAGAGTTAGTTTTAGATTTGATGATTCTGGGTTGTGACTTATCTTTGAAAGAGGTCACATCAATATGAATTTAAGAAAGGCATTTTCAAGAATTGAGATGCCTCCTGTTCTAGAATGAACAGTTGTACTCACATGAGGAGTGATTCAGAATCAAGTTATTCATGTGGTTATATGAATGAGTTCTTCATTTTCATGAAGCTCCAATAAACTGAAGGGGATTTGAATGCATCTTCCACTTAGATATCATTCTCAAACCCTGGTTCTATTTGGAAGAGACTACCACAAATATGGATTTTTTAACTTGATAAATTAGGTTATTTGAACTTATTGTCTTGATACTTCAGTGAAGTATATCTTAGACAATAATTTTGAGGATTGTTGTTCAGTCAAGCTGAACCACCATTTGAATAGGAGTGGATTTGAATGATTTCCCCTCAGAAGTATCATTCTCAGACCATGTAGCCATTGCAGGTCTACTTGCAGCTAAAATATGCTAAATATCCAAGATATTCACTAAAGAGTGATGAAACCCTTGATTTTGAAATGGCATCATAAAGGTCTACCTCAACATGTAGCTTCTAGCCAAATCTGGATGGGAGTTCTGAGTAGGAAATAACAATGCAAGCATTGTGTTTCATGAATGCTTGGCTTATCAATGAAACTGAATTATTGCTAATTTAATGCAAGCAACTCAAAAAAGTTGAGCTTCTTTCTTACAAATAAAGTTTTTGATCTTTAAAGAAAGGTTTAATTAAAATTGAGTTTGGCAACATTTTCTGAGAGATAGAGAATGTTTCAAGTGATATGCTCTTATTTGTTCAAGTTAGTGCTGTTGGATTTTAATCGCAGCGGAGGCATGGTAAAACACGGAGGCATGGTAAAACACTTTTTACACATAAAATCCAAATAAAAGCATATAAATCGTGGTAAAAACATATGGATCGATTACTAACCTTTAATACGCGATCCAAGCAACGATCGGAGATCCTTAGCAGCTGCTCCTCAAACGTGAAGCACTCCACCGGTATCCACCAAGAAAACGACGTTAAGGAGGAGGAGGAGGTGGAGAGAATTAGGTTTTTTCTAAAAATTGGGGTTAGAATAAAAATAGGGTTTATAATAGTATATTTATAGGCAAAATTTTCAGCTGAAATTTTCCCATAAAATATTATTATTATTAACCCTTTATTATTCACATTAATAATTAAAACACCTTTTAATTATTAATCCTTTTTCTAAACACTTTAGAAATAATTCTCTCTCTTAATTTAATTTCCAAAAATTAAATTCTTAATTAATAATATTAAGAACTTTTCTTAATTAATTTATAATCAATTAAATCTCATTTAATCAATTATTAAATTGCCAATTAATTATTTGTTTCATAAATAAATAATTATTAGCCATTATTAATTAATTCCTCCACCATTAAATCATTCTCTTTTTATGGTGTGACCCTGTAGGTTCAATATTAAGCCGGTAGTAGAAATAAATAATAATAAAACTATTTTATCATTATTTATATAAATTATCTAATTAATTAAATATGATTAATTAATTAATCATATTTATTCTACATCGTGAGGGATACTTCTCAGCATATCGCGACTATCCGGATAATATGAATTCACTGCTTTAAATACCAAGAACCTATTCAGTGAATAGTTACCGTACAATAAACTCCTTCCACCCTACAATGTCCCGATTAAATACAAGGCATGGATCTCGTGTCAAGCCTATCTAATTTAATCACTTGCTTACCAATTACTATGCTTAGTTCTATGCAAATTAGAAACTCCTTTCTAATTTCATTCACTCTGGCCAGAGATTCCTGAACTAGCATAAGTGGATCAGCCTTGAACATTCGCTTCCTTCACTGGAAGGGGTAGATCCTTTATTGATCATACACTATCTTCGTGTACAAATTCCTATACCCAGTAGAGCCCTAATAATTGTCCCTGGAGACTAAGAACTAAACCAAAGCATAGTTCAGTGTACACAAGATGACTATGATGACCTCAAGTCTAAGGATACTTGTACAACTATCACTATGTGAACAACTGCTGACACGTGAGTGAACTCCATCAGTTGTTCAGCTGGGCGAGTCATGTTCAGTGAACTTATTCTATAATAAGCACCTACATACTAGCTATAGTGTCACCACACAAATGTCTATGAGAACAAACATCCTTCATAATGAAGCAAGCATAGTATGTACCGATCTCTGCGGATTATTAATTACCAGTTAGTAATCCTACGACCAGGAACTATTTAAGTTTAGAGTTATCATCTTTTAGGTCTCACTATTATGATCTCATCATAATCCATAAAAAGCTTTACTCTAAACTATGGTATATCATATTTAAACACTTAAATAGATAAAACCCGTAATAAAAACAAAACAAGTCTTTTATTAATATCAATGAAATCAAAATAGATTACACAGGAAGTTGTTCCTAAATCCTAATACATGATTGGACTTAGGATATATTCCTTTCAATCTCCCACTTGTACTAAAGCCAATCACTCTGGTATCTAATACCCATCTAGTCTTTATGACGATCAAAGTGAGTTTCAGAAAGTAGCTTTGTGAGTGGGTCTGCTATGTTGTTATGTGTGTCAACTCTATTTCAATACAATACAAGAAATGTTACCGCGCTCCCAGTAACCCTTTTATAGACGCATGGTTCATCTACGTTTTTGATAAAATTAAACTCTTTGATTGTCTCATCAAAACGAATGTTCCATCTTTCGAGAAGCTTGCTTTAAACCACATATGGTTCGCAGCAGCTTACACACTAGGTTTTCATTTCCCTTGGAAAGAAAACCATCTGGCCATTTTCCAGATTTCATAGTCGTAGTAAGCAGCAATCGCAAGCAAAATCCGAACTGATTTTAACAGGGCTACAGGTAAAAGGTTTCATCAAAGTCAATCCATTGCCTTTGTTTGAATCCTTTTGCCAAAAGCCTGGCCTTATAGGTCTCCACCTGCCCATCTGCCCTAATCATTCTTTCGTATACCGTATACATAGATTCCATTCCGGATTTTATGGCACTTTGCCATTTCTCTGAGTCAACACTACTCATAGCCTCATTATAGGTCACAGGGTCGTCATCATCAATGATCAACAACTCATTGTCATTCTTAATGACAAGGCCACATTACCTCTCAGGTTGGT
This sequence comes from Apium graveolens, assembly GCF_009905375.1. NCBI lineage: Eukaryota > Viridiplantae > Streptophyta > Magnoliopsida > Apiales > Apiaceae > Apium > Apium graveolens. The sequence goes on from NC_133655.1 coordinate 130,908,808, forward strand.
GAGACACTCTCCCTGTTCTATGAATGGGCTGTTCCACAAAAGGTTGTTCAGTCAAAACAGGTGTTTCCACTTGATCCGTAGTAGTTTGTGCTTCTTGAACTTCATCAAGTTCAATTTTGCTCCCACTGTTTCCTTCAAGGATAAACTCCTTTTCCAAGAAGGTAGCATGTCTGGAGACAAACACCCGATGATCGGTGTAAAAGTAATACCCTAAAGTCTCTTTAGGATATCCCACAAAACTACATTTTACGGATCGATATTCCAGCTTATCTGGGTCAACTTTCTTGACATAAGCTGGACATCCCCAAATCTTAACGTGTTTAAGACTCAGTTTCCTTTCTTTCCATATCTCATACGGAGTTTTGAGGAACAGATTTGGAAGGCACCTTATTCAGTAAATATGCTGAGGTTTCCAATGCGTAACCCTATAGGAATACTGGAAGATTTGCATAGCTCATCATGGACCGAACTATGTCTAACAAAGTTCGACTTCTCCTTTCAGATACCAATCTGGTGGCGTCAACTGGGAGACTATACCATTTACTTTGAGATAATCTAGAAACACTCCATTAAAGTATTCACCACCTCGATCTGATCGAAGAGTTATAATACTATGTTTGGTTGTTTCTCCACTTCATACTTATACTCTTTGAACTTTTCAAAGGCTTCAGACTTGTGTTTCATCAAACACATATCCGAATCTAGATTTATCATCTATGAAAGTAATGAAGTATGAAAATCCACCCATGGCTTGCGTAGACATTGGTCCACATACATCTGTGTGTACCATTCCTAGCAAATTTGCAGCCCTCTCTCCATGTCCACTAAATGGAGACTACAGTGCCACAATGAAGTGAGATTTTCATCATCCCTTTTCTTTTATTAGTTTGTTCAATCTGAAGTAAATTATTTCACATTCATACAGACCATTATTTAAAGTACCACGTCCATAAAGAATATTATCTCTAAGAATAGAACATTCATTATTCTCAATAATAAATGAAAATCCAGCCAAGTCTAACATGGGAATAATATTCCTCACAATCGAGGGAACAAAATAACAATTATTTAAAACAATAGTCTTGCCCGTAGGAATATGTAAATGAAATGATTCTACTTCTTCAGCAGCAACTCTTGCTCCATTTCCCATCAGTAGAATCACCTCCTCTTCCTCAAGAGTCCTACTTCTCCTTAGTCCCTGCAACAAATTGCAGATATGAGAACCACAGGCGGTATCTAATACTCAAGTAGAAATTTGATTTAATGACATATTCACTTCTATAATGAACATACCTGAATCAGAAGCGGTAGTCTCACTACCCTTCTTCTTCTTCAATTCTGCAAGGTAAACCTTGCAGTTCCTCTTCCAGTGCCCCACCTTGTTACAGTGAAAGCAAACAACTTTGCTCTTGGGGTCTTCAGCTTTTGGTGGAACCGGCGTTTTCTTTCCTACTATCTTCTTCTTGGAAGGGTTCCTCTTCCTTTTCTTAGGATTGGAACCTTCACCAATTAGAAGAACAGAACTCTTCTTAGGGGGAAAATTCGATTCCGCAGTCTTCAACATGTTGTGGAGTTCAGGCAGGCTGACATCCAACTGATTCTTGTGAAAGTTCACAACAAACTGCGAGAACGAACTCGGAAGCGATTGCAAGACCAGGTTTTGGCTCAGCTCCCCATCCATGGCAAAACCAAGTTGTCCAAGACGTTCAATCAAATTGATCATCTTAAGTACATGGTCATTCACAGATGATCCCTCAGACATCCTACAACCGAACAGCTCCTTCGATATCTCATATCGAGCTGTCCTCCCTGCCACATCATACAACTCTTGTAGATGCATGAGGATAGTGTGAGCATCCATATGCTCATGTTGCTTCTGTAGCTCAATGTTCATGGAAGCTAGCATGATGCATTGAGCAATATTTACATCATCTATCCACTTATGATACACAACATGTTCATCATTATGCGCATCGCTAGCAGGTTTAGTAGGCTTAGGTGAGTCAATCACGTATTCCAGCTTCTCAATCCTGAGAACAATTCTCAAGTTTCAAATCCAGTCAGCATAATTAGGACCAGTTAACTTGTGAGCATCTAGTATGCTCCTGAGTGATAGTGCAGAAGACATGACGTACAAAGTAAATCTGTAAATGATAAACACATAACAACACTTAGCAAATATTCGATTTCATTTTAAAACACTATATGAATCGGGTCTTTATTCATAAATGGCTCCCACTAGTTTATCTAATTTATTCAACCCCCTACGTGAAAAATTAAGCATTCATAATGCTAGTGGGAATAGGGATCCTACATTCCATTACACAACCCCGGATGTGGCACGAACCGCCATGTAATGTTCAATAGGCAGACAACTCTTGTCAATTACATCTTATGTTATTCCCTAATCAAACTTTAGCCTCTTGAATAATTGAGTCACGGCTGTGGCACGACAAACTCAATATTCTAAGTCAAGTCTAACCCAACATTCCGTACAATTGAATCAGTCTCCAACGGCCCATGGCTGTGGCACGTAACGACCTTTAGATTCTAATTCAATGTACACATCTCTATGTAATAGACAAGTATTTCTTATTTCGAAATCAAAGCCCTCGGCTGTAGCACGAAACGACAATAATTTAAAAATAAGAACTGCTTTCTATCATGTTGGAAGGCTATGACCGACACAAGCCCGTTGTGTCATTGGTCAATTACTACTTGATATTATTTAATTTTAGAGGGATTATATTACGTTACAATCATAATCATATTATAAAGAGATTCTTCCTTTTAAATTAAATATTTCAAATCAATAATCAATAATCAGATGATTCCCAGATCGGGTGGAGCATTGTCAAGAGGCGTCACTTAATAACCCTTTCTTACAGATATAAATCCGTTGTTGACAGAATCATCCTTTCTCTCATATTGAAAATTCATATTCAATTACGTGTTTCATAAACACAAGAATCTCATGATTGTATTCATAATATTATTATTAAGGTTATGAAACAATTTCACTATACTAGGTTGTGTAACAAACGCCTTATGTTCATTTAAGTTCACCTAAATCTATCATCGCACGATAAACTAAGCATATATCACATATATAAACATGAATAAACATCAAGGTAGGCATGTTACATCATCTAGCACATTAGTCTAAGCATTATACATCTCTATGTATCACATGAAGTATTTAAAAGCAATTAAAACAGTAAAAAAATAGCTTAAAAACACTTTTGTTAGCTATAAACAGTTCGAAACAATTTCATAAAATATCATATAATATACCATTAGAAGCGTCTCGAAAAGACGAATCCAACGGCACCAAAATCGCCCAATTCTGAGCTGCCACGCGCCCGCACGCGCCGAAACAAGTTCCCTCACGCGCGGCCACGCGCTCACGCCTCTGACAGCGCGTGTCTGACAACCAACCACGCGCTTCACGCGCCCCACGCTCCCTAACACCTATGCTGACATCATCAGCGCGTGTCTACCACACGCCGCGCATGGCACGCCAGCGCGTGAGCCCCACGCGCGCGTGGTCGACGCGCGGTCCTCCCTCCTTTTTTAGTCAGTCGCCGTTTTTTCTCTCCTCGATTATTGTGCCGCCGTACTGTGCTCTGTCTTCTTTCTCCATGCATTCAACACAGCACACAGACAATACAAACATATATATACTATATATATATATTTATACTTATTAAATTACGAATTTAATTGTAAGAACTTCAAAAATTCATAATAAAAAATCTATACATCATAAAATTATGAAAAAAATATCCAAACGATCTACAACACTTGTAGAACCCAGATCAACATTCAAAATTATTCTGAGAAACGATTTCTCATCAGACAAAATTAATCCATGATATAACTTGTAAAAATCATAATTAATTCATACAAGCACATAAAATCTGAAATTTTTACCACAGATCTATATGCATACAGCCTATGCTCTGATACCATTGTTGGATTTTAATCACAGCGGAAGCATGTAAAAGCACTTTTACACATAAAATCCAAATAAAAGCATATAAATCGTGGTAAAAACATATGGATCGATTACTAACCTTTAATATGTGATCCAAAAGCAACGATCGGAGATTCTTAGCAGCTGCTCCTCAAACGTGAAGCACTCCACCGGTATCCACCAAGAAAACGACGTTAAGGAGGAGGAGGAGGTGGAGAGAATTAGGTTTTTTCTAAAAATTGGGGTTAGAATAAAAATAGGGTTTATAATAGTATATTTATAGGCAAAATTTTCAGCTGAAATTTTCCCATAAAATATTATTATTATTAACCCTTTATTATTCACATTAATAATTAAAACACCTTTTAATTATTAATCATTTTTCTAAACACTTTAGAAATAATTCTCTCTCTTAATTTAATTTCCAAAAATTAAATTCTTAATTAATAATATTAAGAACTTTTCTTAATTAATTTATAATCAATTAAATCTCATTTAATCAATTATTAAATTTGCCAATTAATTAATTATTTCATAAATAAATAATTATTAGTCATTATTAATTAATTCCTCCACCATTAAATCATTCTCTTTTTATGGTGTGACCCTGTAGGTTCAATATTAAGCCGGTAGTAGAAATAAATAATAATAAAACTATTTTATTATTATTTATATAAATTCTCTAATTTATTAAATATGATTAATTAATTAATCATATTTATTCTACATCGTGAGGGATACTTCTCAGCATATCGCGACTATCCGGATAATATGAATTCACTGCTTTAAATACCAAGAACCTATTCAGTGAATAGTTACCGTACAATAAACTCCTTCCACCCTACAATGTCCCGATTAAATACAAGGCATGGATCTCGTGTCAAGCCTATCTAATTTAATCACTTGCTTACCAATTACTATGCTTAGTTCTATGCAAATTAGAAACTCCTTTCTAATTTCATTCACCCTGGCCAGAGATTCCTGAACTAGCATAAGTGGATCAGCCTTGAACATTCGCTTCCTTCACTGGAAGGGGTAGATCCTTTATTGATCATACACTATCTTCGTGTACAAATTCCTATACCCAGTAGAGCCCTAATAATTGTCCCTAGAGACTAAGAACTAAACCAAAGCATAGTTCAGTGTACACAAGATGACTATGATGACCTCAAGTCTAAGGATACTTGTACAACTATCACTATGTGAACAACTGCTGACACGTGAGTGAACTCCATCAGTTGTTTAGCTGGGCGAGTCATGTTCAGTGAACTTATTCTATAATAAGCACCTACATACTAGCTATAGTGTCACCACACAAATGTCTATGAGAACAAACATCCTTCATAATGAAGCAAGCATAGTATGTACCGATCTCTGCGGATTATTAATTACCAGTTAGTAATCCTACGACCAAGAACTATTTAAGTTTAGAGTTATCATCTTTTAGGTCTCACTATTATGATCTCATCATAATCCATTAAAAGCTTTACTCTAAACTATGGTATATCTTATTTAAACACTTAAATAGATAAAGCCCGTAATAAAAACAAAACAAGTCTTTTATTAATATCAATGAAATCAAAACAGATTACACATGAAGTTATTCCTAAATCCTAATACCTGATTGGACTTAGGACATATTCCTTTCAAGTGCTTCATATTTAACTCCATTGATTTGTGAAGAATTTCATGAGAAAAATACAAATATTCAATTGAATCACTAGTATCTGTGAGTGATATAATTAGTGAGTGCCCTCAGGAATTGATACCAGTCGGGTTTGGCTTAGAGAGGCTTACTGTATCACTCAACTTATAGGTTTAACTTTATGACTGTTTTCTTTGTAATATGACCACTTATGTTTTGAAATGAGATCAGAAGGTGGTTAATAACTTGTGGGATGCCTTAAAGTTACTCATTTAAGGTCAAGTTATTTGATTCTCGATAACATAAGTGATATGTTGTTTGTCTAGATTTCTTATCCTTTTGAGGATAAAACTGATAAACAGATGTAGATTATCAAAGCTTTTCTGATTGTTCTCAATAAGAAATATGACTAACTTCTAATAGCCAATCAAATGAATCAAAACATTGATAAGAAATAGAGAAAACATACAGAAAACCAAGTTCACATAATAGTCAATGCATGTAGAAGAGCAATGTTAATTTTAGTTGATCAAGTTTAAAATACACATTTTGAGTAAACAAAATCAGTACTAAAGTACATACATACACAAGAAAGAGAAGGATTCATATTGATAGCATAACGGTTGCATTACAAAAGATTTTAGAGATAAGATATAATGAACAGAATCCTAGTTTAAGAATCCTTCTTCTTTGTTTTCCTCTTTTTCTTGTTATCCATAAATAAGATGGCTAGTCGAATGATGCGTTCTTGCTCATGAAGCTTCTCCATTTCCATTGTCCGATGAATTTCATAGTTGAGTACTAAAAAGAGAAGCTCTCTGGTTAGTGCTCTACTGAAGGTTTTCCAAATGGGTTATGGAATGTTAGTCTCATGATAGATGATATCATTGACTTTAACAAGAAATTTGGAGTAGTTGATGTGAACTGCCATTTATGTTATGGTAAAAGAGAAACTTGGTGAAAAGGGAAAGAGTGTGATTGAGATACTTCGAGAGTATTTATACGTAGACAAGGATTGATCTAGAGATGGAAGGGAAAATGAGGAGTCGTCTGAATATATAGGAAAATGATTTAACCATTTTAAGAGAACATATAATGATCATGTTTGCCCATAATTATGAGACAAAGATAGGTAGTGGATATGCTAGCACATAAAAAAAGTTTAACCAAAGTATGTAGGCACATTTATCTAGACACTCTCTCCTAACCTCATCATAACCTAGTGGTAAAATATATTATTAAAGAGAAAGACTCACCTGAGTAAAAGATATTAAAATCTTGAATCACCAATCTCAGAGAGTACTTTTCCAATAAGTTATTTCCACTTTTCCTCTTTCTCCTTGATCAGTTGTCAGTCCCTGCATCATTTTCTCAATCCTTTTCCAATTCATACGTTAGTGAATATTTTGTACAAATTTATTAGATTTTTCAAGATAAATTTCATTTGTATTAAAATTAATTACTTCACTAAAATGACATATATTTCAAACACTTTTGTCTATTAATATGATTTATAGCATATTCTCTTTAGTATAATGTAATTTGGAACTCAAAATTTATTATATTGTGAAGTCTGAATAATTCATGTCATTTTCTCAAAAAAAAATAAACTTCAAGAGATTCCCTCATGCATTTACATGATTAGAGGGTAATCATGAAAATCAAGACACATTGTAAAAGGATAACTAATTCACACCAGTTATTTTCAAACAAAGTTTATGGTTAACCAACAAAATTTATATTATGATTTCCCAGTGACTAACAGATGCTTCGTATGTCTTGCCGCATTGATTTCTAGGTTGTGGTCTCATTGTACCATTGACAAGTAGTGAGGCAAATCAACAAAAAAAAATCATAAACCTGTTCTAAATATGTGATCTTGACTCTTAGAAATGAAAAACTATGACAAACAAGTTTAGTAAGATTCTCACTTCTAGAATATAAGCAAATTCATGAGTGTGATCTTTACTCCTACAAACAAACTATTATCATAAATAAGGTTAAGTTATGCGTGAGATTTTGAGTAACAACTCATAAGCATATATTTATGAAATTAATCTTCATCTATAACTCAACTAATCAGAAAGTTTTTCACGCGATGGAACACACCTAAAAGATTTGATATCAGTATTTATTGGTTCCAGAATAAATACTGATATATCACTAATCATATTTATTATCACTTATCAGTTTTAATAACTAATAAATTTTGATTTATATGAACTGTGCTGTAATTGACAATATTACAACTTACTTTCAAAACATAAAGTTTAGTGAGGACTCTGCATCTATGAAGTTATGTTGAGTTGTCTACTCATAGCCATTGATGAACAAACATATCGATGGCTAAGAACTAGAAGTTGATATAATATGTTCATCAATTGCTAGATAACGTAGACTCCATGTAAAACATTATGTAACATAATATGTAACTGATAAAATATAACTAAACATGAAACATGAACTGATAAATAATATTAACTGTGAAGCATAAGAACCCTGAATATATAGACCTGATAAATAAAAAGAATCAAAAGATGGAACTAATGCTCTAAGTCCATAACCAGGTCATGGAAAACAGTTCATTAATATGTTCAAGCCTCCAGGAAGAATAAAATATCAAAAGACTTCCGGTGTCAATGAAATGTATTGATTTGAAGTAATAAAGATCAGGGGTTCAGTGACTGAAGCAATGAATGACCAACATGTTGCATCAACTCAGAATTGTAAAGAGAGTGACTCGAATTAATTCACTAATTCAGTGCTAGTTGTTTGTGAACCAGACCAGTGCACCAAGCATCAACACATCAGAAAAGAATTTATTTGACAATGAGGAAGATTTGAAGGTGATACAATATTAAGGGGATCAAGGGATTGAATAATCATTCAAGTTAAAAATGTTACCAAGGAAAACAATTCCCTTGTACTCGCAACTTAGAGAAATATTTTTAAGGAAGTTGTTATTTCTTATGGTCGTAATTTAGATAAAGTTTCTCAGCGAAATCTCTACCCTGTGGTCGCAAGTCAGGAATGGTGCTAAGTAAAAGTTGTGTTCCTTGTAAACGCAACCAAGGAAAGCATGTTTCCCTGTAAATACAACTGAGAATAATTGACTAAAGAAATGGCCTTCCTGTACTCGCAACTCAACATAATTGCTACCAAGGAAAACAATCCCTCCTGTACTTACAACTCAGGAGAAGAAACAAGGAATTATTTATTCCTTGTATGTGCAAGTAAAAAGAAAGGAAAGACAAATTCTTCCCCTCTAGTTGCCAGTTAAACACTTGGATGCAGAAGCAATTGATTTTGATACCTGGCTCGAATTATGCCACGTGTCCCAATAATTGAAAGTCTACATAAATAGAAGCAGAATAAATTCAATTCAATCAGTAATTTTCCTTAGCTGACAACTGTATTTTACGAAGCTCCATTAAAGATCAAATTTATTAGCTTGTAAACATATTATTATGTTGTTGAATTTATTGTAGCTAATCATTCGATTGATTAGAGTGTAGCAATCTCAAGGTTTATATTAATAAAACAATATTTTTCTCGATTTATTTTGTGTCTATTTTGATTCCGTAAATTGAACGAAGAACTTAAAATGAATTAAAAAAAATTATAGGTATCATATTCAACCCCCCTTCTACGATACTTTGTGACCAACAATTGGTATTAGAGCTTGTTGATTAACATACAAATCAAGATCCGGAGAAAGAAACAAGTTCTTGAAAGTTCTTGAAATTTTTTAATTTTCAAAATTCTCAATCTTAAAACTTTTGAATCTTAAATAATATTAATTCTTCCATGATGATGAACAACCAAATAATTGGAAGTATCAAGGTTCCCCCATTTGATCGAGAAAATTATAACTTATGGAAGAAAAAGATGACGTTGTTTATTAACGCTTCGATTCCATTATATATTGGGATATTACCGAATGGTCCTTATGTTTCGATGGAAGTGGTTGTTGAATCGACTACCACTCTCGGTGCTAGAATTCCTTCTACATCTACTCCCAGGGATCCATTAAAAATACAGATACCAACAGGGAGCTGATAAATCTGGACACAAGCCTTCAACTCATAATAGTGTAATCAAATGATAAAGATATGATTTACAACTCTTAGAAAATAATAATTCAAAAAAATATGGGAAACCACTGAGCTGTTAACGGAAGGTACCGCTGAAGTCAAGGAAAACGGAATGGATATCCTGACGACTCAATAGGAAGCGTTTAAACTACAACCTAGGGAAACAATGCCTTCTCTGTTTGAAAAATATGGAAGGATGTTAAGCGAATTGTAGTTACAAGGGAACGTTTATCCGATACGTGAGTATAACGACCCATATATTTTTTATTATTATTTTAATGTGTAATTATGGAATAGATAATTAAATAAAATATTTGTGTGGGTTCAGTCAGTGGGTTATTACTCTGTCACTATGTGTATGTGATTATTAGTGTATGGAATTGAATTGCGTGGTTAATTAATGAATGGTATGATTTTGTATCGTTGTTAAAGATGGTATTATTGCAGTTTTATTTCCATAAATACTTGGATTGTCCCTAAAATTGTTTTTATAACTTTATAATTTCAATAATTATTTTTAGGACTTTATAAAATTGAGAAATCAATATTTCGTTAATTATTTATTTTAAATGATTTTCTGAGTGTGTTTAATGGTAAAATCCATATTTAATTATGAAAATATTCAAAAAATTATGAAACTTATATTTTATGAAGTTCGTATTATTCTGAGAATTTTAAAATTATTTTGGGAATTTTCGGAGTTAGTTTCACTCGCATGTTTGTGCGCTAAATCGTAAAAATGCAAGTATATTGCGTGATCCAAAAATGATATAAAAATTTTGAAAATTTTATTTTATTAGTTTTCAAATATTCCAAAAATTTTAGAATTATTTGGATAATTGTTGTAATTTTATTTGCACGTATTTTAGTTCGTTAAATCACAAATTCTGAAACGAAACGGCCTGCGGGCAAAAACATGGACACGTGGCACAACTACGTGTTAAAATCTCAACTTTTCGGGGATTCGTGGCAGTGTCTTATTGTTTGATTAAAAAAAAGAGGAACAAAAGCATCAAATACACCCCTGCATCCCCCTCTCTCGACCTCATTCCCTAATCTCTTCTCTCGATTCTCGTCTCTCTCTGTTACTCTCACCACTTCTTTCTTTTTATCTTCTCTTTTTCTCTCTATTCCCCTATTTCCCTGTTTCCTTCCCGCCGTTGCTCAGTTCCCTTGATGGTTGTCGCCGATTTTTAGTTTTCCGGGCTATTTTTCCGGTACCGTCGCCGTCTTGCTTTTATTTCTCCCTATACTGTGTCCTCGTCCAGCTTTTGGTATATATAGGAATATATATACAGTGTGTGTATATATTGTGCGAGTGTGTGAGTGGTGTGTGTGTGCGCGCACGGTGGCGCGTGCGTGATGGTGATGTTTTGTGGTGGCTGCTGTTATTGTTTTATTTCGGTTAATGATGAATTCATTTTTATTTATTTTACAGATTGTATTTGATTAATATTCGTGATGTACAAATGAATTTCATGCGGAAAATTTAATTATCGATGAAATTTATGTTGGAAACTCGAAATTAATCGGGTACCCGTAAATTTTATCGCCGTCGGCGATGAGTTTCGGCGAGCCGATGATGGACTGATGAACATTTCTGAGTCCTACAATTTAAAATACAAAATATGATTTAAAATGCAAATTGTGAATAAAAATAAAATATGAATAAAATATAAGATGTACATAATAATTAGTTGGTTCAAATCGGTGGTTGGGAAATTGTTAATGTGGATTGCGTGATTGGTTTGGACTGAATGGATTGGTTGTGATTTGACGTCGAGTTGTTCGACGGGTAGGCCGATAAACAGAGGAGGTGCTGCCAAATTTGTGGAAATTAAATTCAGAAATTCGGGACATACCCTGTAATTATCGGAACGTCGAGCGAGTATAAATAAGTATAGACATATGTTTTATGCGGAGTCTGATTGTATGTAGTGATAAATTATTTTGCCAAAACCAATAACCCTATTTTCGTACAAGGACGAGTACGCGTATTTTCTGAAAATGAACACTGAACCTATTTTTCGAGAATTTGAACCCTAAGTTGATACGTGTATTGTAATAATGTATATAAGTATAAGTCGGGATTTGATATCGAATGGGTAGATGTATATCGAGGACATGTCAAGCATACCTAGACGTCTAACGTAGGGTATTTCGGCTCTGTAGGTTCTAGTTGAAGGACTCCAAAAGTGAAGTTGAACTAAAGATAACCTAGTGATCAGTCGACAAGCGTAGAAAGGTTCTAAGCGAAGGACCTGAGCGTGGAAGTCGGATCCAGGATAGTCTGTTAGTAAGGCGGTAAAGCCGGGTGTCCAAGTCAGTCCAAGGTCAATCGGTATTAGTTATAAAGCTCTGCAAGGCAAGTACCCCTGACCATTCTTTTATGGCTCAGTATATATGAATAGCTGTTGTTTTATTTTCGTAATGGAACATAAACGTTTTAAGTTACGTATCCCCTGTATTTAAAAATGTTGTTTAATATGTTTTTGGGGAAAAGTAACTTCAGAAAGTACCTATCTCTAAAATGTGATTAAAATGAAAAGAAGTTTTGAATAGTGTGCTGTGATAAAATTGTTTTGAAAAGAGATAGGTAAAAGTGGATTCGAAAACTAGATAAAACGAATCAGATATTGGATAACGTTGCGTAAGTGGCTAATTCGGTTGCGCGCATTACATAACCGATTAGTCCAGTGTAGATAATCAGAGACCTAGCTAGTCTCTAAGGATCCGATAATTTTGTGTGAAAGCCCGATCAGCTTTCCTAGACATTTTGTGTGATAGCCCGGCCAACTATCCTAGATAATTTGTGTGAAGGCCTGATCAGCCGTCCCTAGATAACATCCAATATATATCTGATTGTGATTTAGTGGTTCCCGTAGCCGAACAGATGATTTTGTGGTTCCAGTAATGGAACAAGTGATTTTGAGGTTCCCGGAGAGGAACAAGTTTTTATAGGTCCTGTGATGGGACAAGTTTTATGGTTCCCGTAACGGAACAAATGGTTTTGTGTCCCCGTAATGGGACAAATGGTTTCATGGTTCCTGTAATGGAACAGAAGGTTTATAAATGAAAATAGCATGCTAAAATTGAACTATGGTTTTTATGCACAGCACACTACTGTTGATTTTGTTTTACAGAGCATGCTAGTTTTGATATCCAGTTTATACCTGTTTTACATATTTCTGGCAAATTATGAATTATGTTCCTATAACTATTTTACCTTAAATCATATTTATTTGTTATTCATATAGTGGTACTGCTGAGCAATCGATTGCTCACCCTTGCAAAATATTTTATATATGTATTGTAGATACCTAGGGGATTCTCCCGTGGTAGTCAGGGCAGAGTTCCAGTTCATTCCGTGTCAGTCTCCTCTGAGGTAGTTGTGCTGGATCCAAACGAGTCTGTTGAGTTGCTGTACGAAGATAGTATTGTCAAGATTGTCTTTAGTAAGTTGGTTTTGTGAGGATTGTAACCTAGGTCATACTTAAACCTGGAAAAGATCTTGGAAAAAGGGGTTATGTTTATATAATAATGTTGAGTTGGATTATATTATGTTGTTATTATTGTTATTGATGACGTCAACTCCTGACCCCGGGGTTGAGGCCGTCACAGTTGGTATCAGAGCTACAGGTTTGAGTCCCTGACTTAGGTTAGGAATAGAGTCAGAAGAGTGTAAGAAGGTTTGTTCTATATAGATTTGATTCAGCAACTCAACCAGAGGAGCGAGTCGGTGAGTTTAGTCAAGGGTTCAAAGGCGTAACCCTGTTGTCTGTTGGGGATTAGCTGGAACTGCCCTATATTTTAGTAAGTCTCCCTTATATATAGGTATCATTGGCAATGTCTATTTGAGGTTTCTATTTTTTTTTCTCGAGCGAGCGAATCTGATCATGAAATTTCAGGTGAAAGGGTAATAGTCAGCGCCTGCCATGACAGCCGAGTCCCATAGTGAATATGGATTAGTACTGAGGTTTATACCTTGAGCCCTTATGTTTCCATCCTCGGAGGCTCTATCAGTTGATTGGGGCAAACAATACATATGATGTGACTATTTGTCCGTGTGACAAAGGGTCTGGTGGGACGCCACTGAATTATGTGTTGTAAACTGTATGGTACTAAGATTGGCCATCTTACGTACTTATATGGTTGCTCTCAGTCATATCCGTATCTCCTTCACATCTCTTTTAGAAAGGATTATCCTGAATTCTAAATTTTATTTGGTATTTTATGGCAATGAATTTCCTTCGGTAACCATTGTGGCCAGATCGTCTGAGTTGTGGGAAGTAAACGAAGAGTTGACCATCAGGAGAAATAAAAGTTCTGTATCCGGTTGCTATTTTGGAATGATGGCAACAGTAAGGATTTGTGAGCCATTAGAAAAGGTTGTTGTCTTAAAAAAGTTATTCAGTGATTGTCGAGTCTATGGCAAGTGATAGGGACCCGCCTTTAGAAGAATGGTTGGTTGAAACTTGGACTAGTAGGCCTAGCAGAGGTCCTTAAGTTGACCTAGTTTGCGAGGTTGCTTGTTGGTAATTGTGGATGATATAGCCAACCCCATTTTATTAGTTGGTTAGTGATACATATGGTTATTAATATGTTATGTGTCACAGTATTGTGAACTGTGGAGTGGAGTGGTGGAAGATGGTTAGTGTACTTGTTGGTGGTGTGATTGATATGGATGAGTTGATAGGGTTGTTGGTTGATTGTTGGTGTCGGCTTGAGTCCGACTGGTAGTCAATAATATAGAGGAAATGCCGCCCAAATTTTTGGAGAATACCCTATTTTTAAAGATACAACGTATACTATGATGTGTTACTGATGTTTCCATTGATACTCCAATTGATCAATTAAAAGAGAGGATTCATGATTCGATATTGAAGGTTGCATCTTTAGAAAAGTTGATTCCGTGGAAGATGGATCAATTGTAAGAGATATGAAGTCGCCTTGGGAAGGATGGTTGATTGAAGCTCAAACTAGTGTGTTAGCCAAGCCTGTGATTCTTAAGATTAACTTGAGTTACCAGTTTACCCTTTTATGGGATTATGCCTAGTATAACCCGTCTAGCCTTGCGGTATAGGAAACCTGTTATTATTGTAACTTAATAGTGCTAGAGGGTTGCTTGGTGATTGTATTGAGAGGGCATACCATAATGTTTAGTACCTTTATATTCCAGTTTTCTGCGCTGTTGTTGATTTTGCTATTGTTATCATTGCTAATGTTGCTAGTGTTGCTAATCTAGATACCTTTTACAAATGGATCCTAAGAATAAAAACCTGGGTGCTTTGATTGGGCAGCATTTTCCTGACACAAGTGCACCGTTTGAACGGTGACATTTTTGATATACAATCTTGTTATGATTTTGAATAAATTCCCTGTTATATTTCAGGAAAATTCCACCCAAGAAAGCTACCCAGTCTAAAGAAGATGGTAGTAGTTTGGCGGAGGGTCCAGTTATAAATGAAATTCTAGATTTGTTGCGCCAGCAACAACAACAACAGTTGTAGTTAATCCAACAGGTTCAGCAGCAACAACATCAACAAGGAGAGCTAAACCAAACTAACCGTTTTAAATCCTTTTAGTCTGTTAAACCCCCAGAATTCAAGGGTGAAGTGAATCCTGCTGTTGCCAGAAATTGGCTAAAGGAAATGGAAAAGGCATTTACCCTCATGCAAATAAATGATAACCTTAAGACCGATTATGCGAGTTACTTTCTCAAGAATGAAGCAAATTATTGGTGGGAGTCGAATCAAACGTTTGAAGGAGAAGGCCCTGTTTCTTGGACAAGATTTACAGAATTATTCTTGGAGAAGTATTTTCCCGATGGTTTAAGGAATCAGTTGGAAGTCGAGTTTCTGGAACTGAAACAAGGTGAGAGAAGTGTGTTGGAGTACGAGGCCAAGTTTACAGAATTGGCCCGATTAGTTCCTGAGTATGTAAGTACGGAGATTCAGAAAGCAAGGAGGTTTCAGCAAGGGTTGGAGCCTGAGATTCGCATAGGAGTTGTGGCATTGCAACTCAAGACATACTCCTCTATGGTTCAGGCCGCCCTGGTAGTGGTAAGTGATCAGAAGCTGGTTGTTAAGGAAGAAAGTGATAAGAAAAGGAAGTCGGAAGGTGTTATGAACAAGGCAAACCAAGGAGGATCCAGTCAGGAATTTGAGAATCGGTTTGGCCGAAATAAGAGTAAGGGATTCCGGAGACAGAGTTTATTTCAGGCTAGGTCAAGTGCTACTTTAATTGCTTCCACTCCAGCTCTGTCAGTCAAGTCAGCAGTGGATTGTAAGTCCCGTGACAGGAGACACAGTGGTTCGTGCAAAAAGAATGTGCAATGTTTTAAATGTGGACATGAGGGTCATTACGCATCGGAATGTAATCCAGAAAATCCAGGAGTGATGTGTTATAAGAAAAGTTGGGCATATTGCAAGGAGTTGTAGAATGATTACTCAAGATACTACATCCCAAGGGCCAACATCCAGCATAGCTAGAGGCAGAACTTTTAAAAAGACCAAAAGATCGAGCATTTAGAATTCGGATGTAGTTGCACCTGATTTGACACCCTTCGAACTAGCAGAGTTCGATGTGATTTCAGGATCGGTCTGGTTGTCTTGTAGTAAGGTAATGAGTGGTTTTTAGAAGAAGCGAATTGTAAGTGTTTAGAAGCAATATAAGAAGTTCTTTCAATCATGCGAGAAAAAGAAGAAATAAGTTAGGGATATTGTTAGAAAAAGAAAAGGGATGAAATTACGAGATTGTGTACTGATTATTGGCAGCTTATCAAAGCGACAAATAAGAATAAATAACTTATATCAGGAATTGATTACTTATGTAACTTAGTTTAAGGAATGTGTAATTTCTCGGGAATTCACTCGAGATCCAGCCTAAGAACATGTCAAATAATGCGGTGTGAACGAGTTATGAGTGTTGCAAATTTGATGATATCATGTGAAGTAACAGGTGTATGAGTCGTCTCTAAGAATTTAAAGAACATGGTGTATGAGGATTACTTGGGCAAGCAAATTGTATTTATTGATAACATCCTCAGCTATCAAAAGAATAAGAAAGTCGGTATAAAACGCTTAAGGACTTCCCTATAAAGATTAGAAAGAAGGATTTGCATCGAAAGAGTATGGATATAAAAGTAGAATCGTGGGTATTGACAACATTTCACTTTGAATTAAATTGGTTAGGATTAGATAGAAGGGGCAAGTTGAGCCTAAATATATGAACCCGTTGGAGGTATCGAGGAAGATAGATGAAGTGCTCATGGGTTAGCATTGACATTACAGTTGCAGTAATTCATAGTGTGTTCTGCATGTTATTGTTAAAGCGATATGTTCTTGATTCAAACTAAGCCGTGGAGTAGGAGCCAATGGACTCTCATCCAAATTTGTTTTGTGTGGAATGATCGATCTAGTTCGTTAAAAAAAATTTTAGGAATGAGTTTATGTCTATTCTGAGTATGGTTTGAATAGATCCTCGAATAGAAGAGCCTATTTAAAAGTTAGAGTCGGAATTGTTT
The DNA here is from genome assembly GCF_009905375.1 of Apium graveolens. NCBI lineage: Eukaryota > Viridiplantae > Streptophyta > Magnoliopsida > Apiales > Apiaceae > Apium > Apium graveolens. The sequence continues at coordinate 130,926,048 of NC_133655.1, forward strand.
GAAAAATATCCTCACTTATATCCTCACTTATACCTATTTAAAAGTTAGAGTCGGAATTGCTTGACAAATATCCTCACTTATTTAGTCAAGCCAGATTCTGATGACAAATTTTTTTTAAGGGGGGAAGGATATAACGACCCGTATATTTTTTATTATTATTTTAATGTGTAATTATGGAATAGATAATTAAATAAAATATTTTTGTGGGTTCAGTCAGTGGGTTATTACACTGTCACCATGTGTATGTGATTATTAGTGTATGGAATTGAATTGCGTGGTTAATTTGAAAAGAATATGTCCTAAGTCCAATCATGTATTAGGATTTAGGAATAACTTTTATGTAATCTGTTTTGATTTCATTGATATTAATAAAGACTTGTTTTGTTTTTATTACGGGTTTTATCTATTTAAGTGTTTAAATATGATATACCATAGTTTAGAGTAAAGCTTTTTATGGATTATGATGAGATCATAATAGTGAGACCTAAAAGATGATAACTCTAAACTTAAATAGTTCCTGGTCGTAGGATTACTAACTGGTAATTAATAATCCGCAAAGATCGGTACATACTATGCTTGCTTCATTATGAAGGATGTCTGTTCTCATAGACATTTGTGTGGTGCACTATAGCTAGTATGTAGGTGCTTATTATAGAATAAGTTTACTGAACATGACTCGCCTAGCTGAACAACTGATGAAGTTCACTCACGTGTCAGCAGTTGTTCGCTTAGTGATAGTTGTACAAGTATCCTTAGACTTGAGGTCATCATAGTCATCTTGTGTACACTGAACTATGCTTTGGTTTAGTTCTTAGTCTCCAGGGACAATTATTAGGGCTCTTCTAGGTATAGGAATTTGTACACGAAGATAGTGTATGATCAATAAAGGATCTACCCCTTCCAGTGAAGGAAGCGAATGTTCAAGGCTGATCCACTTATGCTAGTTCAGGAATCTCTGGCCAGAGTAAATCAAATTAGAAAGGAGTTTCTAATTTGCATAAAACTACGCATAGTAAATGGTAAGCAAGTGATTAAATTTGATAGGCTTGACACGAGATCCATGCCTTGTATTTAATCAGGACATTGTAGGGTAGAAGGAGTTTATTGTACGGTAACTATTCACTGACAGGTTCTTGGTATTCTAAGCAGTGAATTCATATTATCCGGATAGTCGCGATATGTTGAGAAGCATCACTCACGATGTAGAATAAATGTGATTAATTAATTAATCATATTTAATAAATTAGACAATTTATATAAATAATGATAAAATAGTTTTATTATTATTTATTTCTACTACCGGCTTAATATTGAACCTACAGGGTCACACCATAAAAAGAGAATGATTTTATGGTGGAGGAATTAATTAATAATGGCTAATAATTGTTTATTTGTGAAATAAATAATTAATTGGCAAATTTAATAATTGATTAAATGAGATTTAATTGATTATAAATTAATTAAGAAAAGTTCTTAATATTATTAATTAAGGATTTAATTTTTGGAAATTAAATCAAGAGAGAGAATTATTTCTAAAGTGTTTAGAAAAAGGATTAATAATTAAAAGATGTTTTAATTATTAATAAGAATAATAAATGGGATAATAATAATAATATTTATGGGAAAATTTCAGCTGAAAATTTTGCCTATAAATACACTATTATAGACCCTATTTTATTCTAACCCCAGAAACCCAAAAGTTTCAGAAAACCAAATTCTCTCCACCTCCTCCTCCTCCTCCTAAAAGTTGTTTTCTTGGTGGATACCGGTGGAGTGCTTCACACTTGAGGAGCAACTGCTAAGGATCTCTGATCGTTGTCTCCGAATTAATTTTAAAAGGTTAGATTCGATCCCTCGAATTTTTATTCACGATTTATATGCTTATATTTGGATTTTGTGTGTGTAAAAGTGTTTTTCCACGCCTCGCTGCGTTTAAAAATCCAACATAATTAATGAATGGTATGATTTTGTATCGTTGTTAAAGATGGTATTATTGCAGTTTTATTTCCATAAATACTTGGATTGTCTCTAAAATTGTTTTTATAACTTTATAATTTCAATAATTATTTTTAGGATTTTAAAAAATTGATAAATCAATAGTTTGTTAATTATTTATTTTTAAATGATTTTCTGAGTGTGTTTAATGGTAAATCCATATTTAATTATGGAAATCTTCAAAAAATTATGAAACTTATATTTTATTAAGTTCATATTATTCTGAGAATTTTAAAATTATTTTGGGAATTTTCGGAGTTAGTTTCACCCGCATGTTTGTGCGCTAAATCGTAAAAATGCGGGTATATTGCGTGATCCAAAAATGATTTAGAAATTTTGAAAATTTTATTTTATTAGTTTTCAAATATTCCGAAAATTTTAGAATTATTTTGATAATTGTTGTAATTTTATTTGCACGCATTTTAGTTCCTTAAATCACAAATTCTGAAACGAAACCGGCCTGCGGGCAAAAACATGGACACGTGGCACAACTACGTGTTAACATCTCAACTTTTCGGGGATTCGGGGCAGTGTCTTGTTGTTTGATTAAAAAAAAGAGGAACAAAAGCATCAAATACACCCCTGCATCCCCCTCTCTCGACCTCATTCCCTAATCTCTTCTCTAGATTCTCGTCTCTCTCTGTTACTCTCACCACTTCTTTCTTTTTATCTTCTCTTTTTCTCTCTATTCCCCTATTTCCCTGTTTCCTTCCCGCCGTTGCTCAGTTCCCTTGTTGGTTGTCGCCGGTTTTTGGTTTTCCGGGCTATTTTTCCGGTACCGTCGCCGTCTTGCTCTTATTTCTCCCTATACTGTGTCCTCGTCTAGCTTTTGGTATATATAGGAATATATATACAGTGTGTGTATGTATTATGTGAGTGTGTGAGTGGTGTGTGTGTGTGCGCACGGTGGCGCGTGCGTGATGGTGATGTTGTGTGGTGGCTGCTGTTATTGTTTTATTTCGGTTAATGATGAATTCATTTTTATTTATTTTACAGATTGTATTTGATTAATATTCGTGATGTACAAATGAATTTCATGTCAAAAATTTAATTATCGATGAAATTTATGTTGGAAACCCGAAATTAATCGGGTACCCGTAAATTTTATCGCCGTCGGCGATGAGTTTCGGCGAGCCGACGGTGGACTATGATGAACATTTCTGAGTCCTACAATTTAAAATACAAAATACGATTTAAAATGCAAATTATGAATAAAAATAAAATATGAATAAAATATAAGATGTACATAATAATTAGTTGGTTCAAGTACCCCTGATCATTCTTTTATGGCTCAATATATATGAATAGCTGTTGTTTTATTTTCGTAATGGAACATAAACGTTTTAAGTTACGTATCCCCTGTATTTGAAAATGCTGTTTAATATGTTTTTGGGGAAAAGTAACTTATGAAAGTACCTATCTCTAAAATGTGATTAAAATGAAAGGAAGTTTTGAATAGTGTGATGTGATAAAATTGTTTTGAAAAGAGATAGGTAAAATTGGATCTGAAAATTGGATAAAACAAATCAGATATTGGATAATGTTGCGTAAGTGGCTAATTCGGTTGCGCGCATTACATAACCGATTAGTCCAACATAGATAATCATAGACCTAGCTAGTCTCTGCGGATCCGATAATTTTGTGTGAAAGCCCGATCAGCTTTCCTAGACATTTTGTGTGATAGCCCGGCCAACTATCCTAGATAATTTATGTGGAGGCCTGATCAGCCGTCCCTAGGTAACATCCAATTTATATCTGATTGTGATTTAGTGGTTCCCATAGCCGAACAGATGATTTTGTGGTTCCAGTAATGGAACAAGTGATTTTGAGGTTCCCGGAGAGGAACAAGTTTTTATAGGTCCTATGATGGGACAAGTTTTATGGTTCCCGTAACGGAACAAATGGTTTTGGGTCCCCGTAACGGGACAAATGGTTTCATGGTTCCTGTAATGGAACGGAAGGTTTATAAATGAAAATAGCATGCTAAAATTGAACTATGGTTTTTATGCACAGCACACGACTGTTGATTTTGTTTTACAGAGCATGCTAGTTTTGATATCCAGTTTATACCTGTTTTACATATTTCTGGCAAATTATGAATTCTGTTCCTATAACTGTTTTACCTTAAATCATATTTATTTGTTATTCATATAGTGGTACTGCTGAGCAATCGATTGCTCACCCTTGCAAAATGTTTTATATATGTATTGCAGATGCCTAGGGGATTCTCCCGTGGTAGTCAGGGTAGAGTTCCAGTTCCTTCCGTGTCAGTCTCCTCTGAGGTAGTTGTGCTGGATCCAAACGGGTCTGTTGAGTTGTTGTACGAAGATAGTATTGTCAGGATTGTCTTTAGTAAGTTGGTTTTGTGAGGATTGTAACCTAGGTCATACTTAAACCTGGAAAAGATCTTGGAAAAAGGGGTTATGTTTATATAATAATGTTGAGTTGGATTATATTATGTTTTTATTATTGTTATTGATGACGTCAACTCCTGACCCCGGGGTTGAGGCCGTCACAGTGAGTCTAACAGGAAATTCATGTTGACTCTACCAGTTCACTCGGAGCAGAAGAACACATCTATCAGGGAAAATGTTGATTTTACCACAATACATCTGGATGTGATTTATGGGAAATTGAGAACCAATTCACTAGAATAAGAGCAGAGAGCTATAATTTATGGCCCTAGTTCTTCTGACAATAAGAGTATGCACTTGCAAAAACCACTGCACTGGTTGTTCGTGGTCTTGAAACTTCAAAAGTCAAGGTTTCACGCTCCTCGACAACCAATGAAATTGTTGTAGCTAAAATTGCTCAAGGTGAGCCGGAAGATGAAAGTGAGTTTTATACTCAAGAAGAACTTGAAGAGTTGGAGGATAAATCAATGGCTTACATGGCTTCAAAATTTAGTCATGTTAGATTCAGAAGAAATCCCAACTACAAGTCAAGGGGTTCATCTGGCAGATTTCAGAACGGAAGCTACTCGTGAAGGTCAAGCTCCAGAGGAGGTTACAAGTCAAGTTGGGTAGACAAGAGCGAGACAAGATGTTACTACTATAATAAATTGGGGCACTTTGCATCTGAATGTAGGAAGCCCAAGGAAGCAAAGGGAAAGGATTTCTATGAAAAGAAAGAAACTTATGAAGATTCGAAGAGACAGAATGAGAAGCTGAAACAAAATCTGAATGCATATGTTGTTAAAGAAAAAGGAAGAGCATACATTACTGAAGGAAAAAGCTGGGATGATATTGATTCAGCTGAAGAGGAAGAGTATGTGAATCTAGCTCTTATGGATAACTCTACAGAGGAATCACCAAAATCATCTCGGGTACCTGAACTTACCACTATTGATATGTCTGAATCTGAATACAAATCTACTGTGCATGAACTTACTTTAGAATTGTTTAATGTTCATACAAGCATGCTTGCAAATAAACTTGAAAATGATAAGTTAGTTCTTAGAGCTGAGAATTTGATCTCTAAAAATGAGGAATTGATTGTTGAGGATAAGGAGAAAGAAAAGGTAGAGGTATCCCCTAAGACTCCTAAGTTTTTATTTAGTAAGGCAAAAGCCAAACCTGACCAAGGTAATAAGGTGGATAAATAAGGACCAGACACATTTAAGAAATCATACATCATAGATGACTCTAAGATTGATAAGGGTGTTAAGGTTAATTCTAAGAAGAATAGGATGGCAAGGTAGGTGTGAATAAGAAATCTAATTTTGCATCTTCCTCATCTGCATCTAGAAAAATGTGTAATAATTGCAACTCTGCTGCATACCTTACACATGCATGCACAAAAGTTTTCATGAGCCCTGTAGCGTAGTTGGTTGTATGCCATGTACTTTTGTTACCATATCTGAGTATTTTAAAGCTTTTCATACAACTGCTTGCACTTTTATTGACATAAAGACAAGAATGAGTAATGAGCACACACATGCAAAGACTGTAGTACCTCCTGTCTCTAAGTCTAACAATAATGTTGAGCCTAGCACTGAGAAGGAAATAGTCAAAGTGAATGCTAAGCCTGTTAAGGTTACATCAGATGTTGATCATGTTTCTACCCCTAAACCTTTAGGACCCAAGCAAGCTTGGGTACTAAAGTTTTCTTAATCAATCTGCGTTTCCAAGGTAAGGTACAAAAGGAAAAGATCATGTGGATTCTGGACAGCGGGTGTTCTAGACATATGACAGGTGAAAAGTCCCCGCTCACATGTGTGGTTGAGAAAGTTGGCCCTATAGTTACCTTTGGAGATGAAATCAAAAGATCTATAACGGGATATGGCAATTTGGAAACTGGGAATGTCATCATTAAAAACATCTCTTTTGTGGAAAGATTAAAGCATAATCTTCTAAGCATCAGTCCATTTTGTTGATAAATGATACAATTTCATTTCAAACCAGAAAGGTGTTTGATCACTCATAGGAAAGATGAGAAGCTTTCTTTGCAGGGATTAAGAAAAGGTAATTTGTTTGTAGCTGACTTGAGTCCTACCTGTGATGGAGTAATGAGGTATTTCTACAGCAAAACTTCATCAGAACAAAGTTGGCTATGGCACAAGAAGCTCTCACACTTGAATTTCGAGATAATGAACTTAAGATATAAATGAAATAAAATCTGATTTTTAGAACTTAAGATATAAATGAAATAAAATTTAAACATAATCTAATAATTTTTTAAAATAAAATAAATGAATATGTTAAATTAAGTGACTACTATATTTAATTTAACTAATTTTGGTTAATATAGTTTGATAATAATGGTAAATACATACATTTTAAATATAATGTGATTTTTCCAAAATTTAGGAGTTTCCTTTCATTAATTTAAAAATAATTCAAATTTCCTCATTGGTTAACTACATACCTAGTTAGACTTAGATTTTATAATAGAGGAAGGATATGTATGGAAATAGAAGAATTGTAATGTCATCGGTCTATTTTTCAGATGGGCTTCCCATTGGTTAAAATTGAATAGAAAATATGTGAATGGTTAACTCAATGATATGGTTAACTCAGATATTATAAAGAAGGATTTTTACGGGGACAATTTTATAATTTTTCAAAATTTTTAATGGTGAAAAATCGTAAAAAAAATTATTTTCAGAGTGTCCCCCGTGCCCTTACTAGATGCTCCCCGATTATAATCTTTACTAGTCGACAAAGCCGCGCTACGCGGCGAACCTAAAATCATTTACTTAAAAAAACCATAACAAGATTATTTAAGAAAAACATAAACTATTATGCTGAGTAAAACCGAATCAAAACCGAAAAACAAAACGTGCTAATTCGGTTCAGTCCAGCTCTTTGAAAAAATATTTTGGTCCGGACCGAATAGACCAAATTATAAATACTACAATTTTCTATTATATACATTTTACATATATCTTAATAATTATAATCATATTTTAAAATTTGTATTATATTTATACACTCTTAGAACTCTATGTATCACATTACTATGAATATGTTTTAAATTTTTATAATTTTTTGTTTAATTTTCAATATGATTCTCTTTTGTAAAATTTTTTTGGTCCAATCGGTTCAAAATTGAACCGAACCGAATTATTTCGGTTAAGTTCGGTCTAGTCCGTAATACAACTTAGGTCTGGTTCAGTCCAAGAAAAAAATGACAATTCGGCTTTTCGCTTTATTCGGTTCGATCCAAAATGGGACCGAACCGATCGAATGCTCAACTATAATAAAACGGATTACTCGTATAATTATTGATACTAATTTTGTGTCAAATTTTATTAGGCCGACACGTGTTATAATATATATAACAAAATAAAATTATGTACATGTTTCTTTATCATACCAATTTATATTAAGTCTTTTTGAGCCAACAACAATCATACTGATTTGTATCATGTTTTTTTAAACCGACGCCTGTTGTAATAAAAAAATTAAGACTAAAAATATGTATAGATACAATAATTGCACAAAACAATTGCACCTCAACATCCACACATGTTCTTTGAATAATTATTTTGAATTTATTTCAATTATGTTAAACTAAAATTTTAATTACAGATATTGGTACAAAATCTTATTTACACACACACCATATATGGGTTGTAGTAACATTTTTTCAGTGTTACAAGCAAAAGTGTTACCATAAATGCCTTATAACTGATCTAAGGTTACATATTATTTTAACATTATCATTGGTATCGGTTGGTGTTACCGTAAAGCTATTTGTGTACCTATGATAACACAAAATTTAATATTACCATCGAACTTAAAAAATTGTACCTATTTCTTGAATTATTTAGGCGGGAGATGAAATGAAAACATGGGCGGGGTAATGTTATAACCAAACAATCTAACAAAGATTTACAAAAGGGGGGTTGAATGTAATCTGGTTCCTTTTTCAATTTCAAGAAAAACTCTTACTCAAATATATATAACAGTGTTTGATTAAGCAAAAGTGCGGAATAAAAATATTGAGGTAATCAAACACAAAGTAATTAAACAAAAGTATTTAAAAAATTTCTGGTGGATTGAATTTTTCCACCAAAGATATATATAAGATCGAGAATTTTGTGATGTAAGGTTTGCACACAGCTGCTTACAAGTAGAATTACAAGAACAGAGGAATTCTTCACAAGTACAGCTTTTTCTATTTCTCTAATTCGAGTGCTTACTTTAGTACTAGCTACTCTTGGTTTATACATTACCAAGTTACAAGTAAATAAGAAAAACTAATAAAACAAAATCTGTCTTTGTCTAATCACATGCTTCTTAATTTCTCCATCCAGTCTTTTTGATTTTCTTCAAGTAAGCATGGAAATAGAAATGCTTCTTTGTTCTCTAAAACTTGTAAATAGGCTGCCACATTCCATTTGCATCTAATCAACCCATGTGACTGTCAAGTCACTATCAACTGTAATTTGAATTAGAACATCCGTTGAAACTTCACTGGATCATCCGTTGAAACTGTGTTGGATCATCTGTCGAAACTTCATTAGATCATCCGTTGAATGCGACTTGGATCATCCGTTAAAATCTTGTAGAATCATCCGTTGAAAGTATTCCATAGCAGTTAACTTCATTTCACTTATGCAAAATTACAAGGCATCTAATATATACAATTGGCCAACCTATTTTGCATATTAATCTAGTAGTCAACATAACTTTGAATATTCTACAACTTCTAGATCTCTAAGGTATTGTAGTATGCAAGAAAGTGTTACAAAACTTATTAATACATAAGCTACTCTCTCAACGGATGTTAAAGTGATCATCCGTCGAGAGCTACAAAACACTAAATTAAATATACTAAGGTGTTTTGGTGAACTTATCATCAAGTCTATGACATATTCCTAACAATCTCCCCTGATATCTAATAGAATTGTAGGCATAAATTAAGAGAAACTTGATGATAACAAAACACCTTATTAATACATATTAATTAATAGTAGATAAAAGTAGCAAGTGCTGTACTTTATTGAATACACAGGAAGGTTCATAGAAAATCTCAGAAGCCATTTTCAAGGTGCTCCTTTAGACTGAGCAAATTTATCTTATTTCCTTGAATGTCTAGTCTTCTTTCCCAGTTTCTCATTGTTCTCTTCAATCTGGTGTTGAAGTTGCCTGTAGAATTCAGATTCATCTTCAATAGCCTGATCCAGCTTCTCTTGCATCTCTATGAGAGTTTCAGTGCTTGAAATTTTTAGCTGATCTTATAATCTGAAGAATCTTCTGGTGTTCTTCTCATCCTTAAACTCCATTATCCATTATGGCCTCAAATGCTGTTGAGTGGCATTTATGACACTTTATAACGCTCCATAAAGCTTTGAATTAATGTTTTGTACTCAAGTTGTTAGTGTTTTTAACGTGTTTTTGTAGTGTTTTTGCATTTCAGGCATTTATCAGGAATACAGGTGAATTAGCATTATTTTGATGCTAATATGGTGTTAGGAGGATGTCTACAATAAAAGCTCATGAAAGACCAACTCAAATCAGCAAGGAGAAGAAGAAGTCAGAATTTTCTCCAAGGAGTCAGAGCGCCCGCGCCATGATAGCGCGCGGCCGCGCTAGGTCGGGAAAATAAAATCCCGTTTCTTCTGGAATTTTGATATGTCAGACTTTTACTCTGCATGGGCTGCTATATATACATATCTTATGTTCGTTTTTCATAACTAGACGTACCAAAGCTTAAGGAGAAGGCGTAAGAAGACTGTAGAGCACAATTCAACCAAGGCGTAGATGATCTAGTTTATTCTTCTGATTCTTTGTTTTAAGTTGTAACCTTGGATATTAATTTTCTTACGTGTGAACCTATACTCTTGTTTCGTACTTGGTTTATTATTTATTTAGTATAAAGACTACGTTTATTATACCATGCTTTCATCGGAACCTACGTTGATGATGAGTCCGATTATGGGCTAATCGTTATACTAGGATTCTAACGGATTTATTTAGTTAATTTGTTTAGATGCCTTAGTTTGTGGTGATTGTATGATATCCTAGTAATGGTTGTGCTTATACGTCTTATGAGCATCACGAACTTATAAGATAGCGTGTTAATTCTTAATAAAGTGAAAGTGAATTTAAGGGTTTAGAACTTGCCATGCTAGCATAGGTTCATGTATTTATTATGCATGATTCACAGGTAATTTTACCCATCTTACTTGCCCTATGTAATCATGATAGATAACTTGTGCGTTAAACCATTATATTGTCAAATTCTATAGATATAGGGTCTCAATATAATTAGTATCTATTCAGCTTCTATCTCTTTCGTGGATGTCTGGTAGTATGGTATTTGTACAACGAAAGTTAGCGTTTATCAATTTCGTGTTATCTGATTAGTATCATCACCATTACATGCTAAGGTTAATAACAAAGAGGCTATTGAATGAAGTATTTAATGAAGTTAAATTCCCATATTTGTGTTATATAGTATTCAACTCTTTTTGATTCTCTTAGTTAATATTCTTTAGTAAAATCACGTAGTTAATCGTAGTATAAACAATCACAATTTGTTATTCGTCTTAGCATTGGATAATAACCATAACATTGTTGCATAGATACATTAATTAAAATTAACTTAACCAGTCCCTGTGGGAACAAACTAGAATTAATTCTATATTACTTGCGATCACGTATACTTGCGTGAATTTTAGCGCGTGCTGAGCGACTAACAAGTTTTTGGCACCGCCGCCGGGGATCGGTGTTAATTTTTAGTTTATGTGTTTGTCATCAGTGTTCGTTAAAGTTCAATGACTCGGACATTTTTACTTAATTATTTGCTTGACTTGTTTCAGGTACTCTAGCGAGCGTGTATGCATACGCGATCTCGGTCTGTAAGAGAACACTGGATAAAGCTGAGGAAGAAGTAGTAGTAGCTGAGGAAGTTTTTGAAGAAGTTCTTACAGAGGAGAAAGTTGAAGAAGAAATCTTAGTTGAGAAAGAAGATAAAGCTCTTGTTGCAATGGGTGAACCATAAGCAAATCCAAAGGCTTTGATGGACTACTCTCAACCAAAGATCAATGATATCCAGGCTAGCATTGTTCAACCAGCCATCTCGGCTAATAATTTTAAGATCAAGTCGAGCATGATTCAGATGATACAGAACTCAGTTCAGTTTGGGGGTTCTCTGACATAAGACCCCAACATGCACATCAGATATTTCATTGAGATCTGTGACACTTTTAAGTTCAACGGAGTTTCTGAAGATGCTATTAAGTTGAGGCTTTTCCCATTCTCTCTACGGGATAAAGCTAAGTGCTGGTTATATTCTTTACCACCATGGTCTATCACCAAATGGGAGGATCTTGCTCAAAAGTTCTTAACTAAATTCTCTCCAATGGTGAAGACTGTGACAATCAGAAACACACTTACTCAATTTGCTCAACAATTTGGAGAATCTTTGTGTGAGGCTTGGGATCGCTATAAGGAGATGCTTAGAAAGTGTCCTCACTATGGGATGCCTGACTGGATGATCATTAACTGCTTCTATAATGGATTGGGTGCTACTTCTAGACCCATGCTTGATGCAACATCAGGAAGAGCCTTGTGGGCTAAAAGCTACGATGAAGCTTATGAATTGATCGAACTGATGGCTGCGAATGAATACCAGAATCCTTCTCAGAGACTAACTCTGGGCAAGGTAGCAGGAATTATGGAGTTGGATACAGCTACTGCTATAGCTTCTCAACTTAAGGCTTTGACGATGAAGATGGATTCTTTGGCTAAATATGGAGTTAAGCAAATCACTAGTGTTTGTGAGCTTTGTGATGGTGCCCATAAGACTGATCAGTGTGCTATTTCTAGTGAATCAGCTAAGTTCGTGAGCAACTTTCAGAGGTCGCAACAACTTGTGCCTACCACCTATCATCCTAACAAGCACAATCATCATAAATTCAGTTGGAGCAACACTCAGAATGCAGTTCAACAGCCTTATCAACAGTATCCAGTGAAGCAGTACAACTCTCCTGGTTTTCAGTAACCGCAATATTCACCAAGACAACAACTCCAGCTGTAGCAGTCTAATGAAAAATCTGAATTGGAGGAGTTGAGGCTCATGTGTAAGAGCTAAGTGGTGTCTATTAAGACCTTGGAAAATCAAATTGGGCAGATTGCCAATGCCTTGCTAAATCGTCAACCTGGGATACTTCCTAGTGACACTGAAGTACCAGGAAAGAGGGAAGCTAAAGAGCAGGTAAAGGCAATCACATTGAGGTCTGGAAAGGTTGCAAATCCCGAACAATATCAAGTTTCGGATGAAGAAGTTGTGGCTAAAGAAGAAGTGCAAAAGGATGCAAAAGTGGAACCAAGAAAGACTACTGTTGAACACACTCCTCCTAAGGGTAATACAAGGGAGAAACAGATCTATCCTCCACCTCCTTTTCCTAAGAGGCTATAGAAGAAAAAGCTGGATAAGCAGTTTAAGAAGTTTCTGGAGGTGTTCAAGAAACTTCATATCAATATACCTTTTACGGAAGCTCTTGAATAGATGCCTAGTTATGCGAAATTTATGAAAGGTATTCTCTCTCGGAAAGTGAAGCTTGATGACTTAGAGACCGTTGCTCTCAAAGAGGAATGCAGTGCTGTGCTGTAACAGAAGTTGCCTCCGAAGCTTAAAGATCCTGGAAGCTTCACTATTCCTTGCACTATTGGAAAAGTGTCATTTGACAAATGCTTATGTGACTTGGAAGCTAGCATTAATCTGATGCCCTTTTCAATCTTCAAGAAGTTGGACTTACCTGATCCAAAGCCGACTTATATGACCTTGCAGTTAGCCGATCGTTCTATTACTTACCCACATGGCATTGTGGAGGATGTCTTGGTCAAGGTGGATAAACTCATCTTTCCTGCTGATTTTGTAATTCTTGATTTTGAGGAGGATATGAAGATTCCCATAATCTTGGGAAGGCCTTTACTGGCCACTGTTCGTACCTTGATAGACGTGTAGAAGGGTGAGCTTATTATGCGAGTGCTGGATCAGGATGTGACTTTTAATGTGTTCAATGCTATGAAATTCCCTACAGAAAATGAGGAATACTTAAAGGTGGAGTTGGTCGATTCTGTGGTTACTTCAGAACTTGATCAATTGCTAAGGTTTGATGCCTTAGAGAAGGCCTTGTTGGGGAATTCAGATAGTGAAGATGATGAATGTGATGAGCAATTACAATATTTGAATGCTTCTCCCTGGAAGTGGAAGGTGGATATGCCTTTTGAATCTCTTGGAATAGATGAGCTGAACAAATCTCTAAAATGCCTCAAGCCATCTATTGAGGAAGCTCCCACACTTGAGCTTAAACCATTGCCTGAACACTTAATGTATGCTTTTTTAGGTGATGCATCTACTTTTCCTGTTATTATTGCATCTGACCATTCAGGCAGTGATGAGGAAAAACTTTTGAGAATTATGAGAGAGTTCAAATCGATAATTGGATGGACTATAACATATATTAAGGGAATCAACCCTTCTTATTACATGCATAAAATTCTGCTAGGGGAAGGTAGCAAGCCTACTGTTGAGCAACATAGGAGGCTCAATCCAATCATGAAAGAAGTTATGAAGAAGGAAATTCTTTAGTGGGGATGCAGGGATCATCTATCCCATTTCTGACAGTTCTTAGGTGAGTCCAGTTCAGTGTGTGCTAAAGAAAGGAGGTATCACCGTTGTTGCTAATGAGAAGAATGAGCTAATTCCTACTCGAACAGTCATATGGTGGAGAGTTTGCATGGATTATAGGAAGCTAAACAAGGCCACGAGAAAGGATCACTCCCCTCTGCCTTTTATTGATCAGATGCCTGACAGATTGGTTGGGCATGAGTACTATTATCTTCTGGATGGCTATTCGGGTTATAATCAGATTTGTATCGCTCCAGAAGATCAGGAAAAGACTACCTTCACTTGTCCATTTGGTACTTTTGCCTTTAAAAGAGTTTCTTTTGGATTGTGTGGTGCATCTTCAACATTTCAGAGATGCATGGTGGCTATTTTCTCTAATATGATTGGTCAGAATATGGAGGTGTTCATGGACGATTTCTCTGTGTTTGGTGATTCTTTTGATGAGTGCTTGCAAAATCTTGACGCCGTTCTTAAAAGGTGTATTGAGACCAATCTGGTTCTCAACTGGGAGAAATGTCATTTTATGGTGTGACAGAGCATTATTCTTGGGCACAAGGTTTGTAGTAAGGGTCTTGAGGTGGACAAAGCCAAGGTGGGGGTCATTAAAAATCTCCCCCACCAATTTCTGTTAAAGGAGTCTGCAACTTTCTTGGTCATGTGGGGTTTTATCGGAGGTTCATCAAGGACTTTTCAAAAATCTCTAAACCTTTGCGCAATATTTTAGAGAAAGATGTCATGTTCAAGTTTGATGATGAGTGCCTAGCTGCTTTTAGGTTCTTGAAAAAGAGTTTGATCACGACACCTGTCATAACTGCACCAAATTGAAATGAACCTTTTGAGATGATGTGCGATGCAGGTGACTATGCAGTTGGAGCAGTTCTTGGGCAGAGAAAGAACAATATATTTCATGTGGTCTACTATGCTAGTAAGACCCTCAATGGTGCTCAACTGAATTATACTACTACTAAGAAAGAACTCCTAGCCATTGTCTATGGTTTTGAGAAAGAAGGTGATAGTTTTCACTGATCACGCTGTAATTCGATATCTCGTTTCGAAGAAGGACTCGAAGCCTAGATTGATTATATAGGTTCTTTTACTTCAGGAATTTGAGTTAGAGATCAAGGACAGAAAAGGTACGGAGAATCAAGTCACTGATCATCTCTCGCGTTTGGAAGATCCAAGCGCAACTTCACAGGATAAGACATTGATAACTGAGTCTTTTCCCGATGAGCAGCTGTTTGGAGTGCAAGAGGAAGAACTGTGGTTTGTATATATTGTGAACTACCTTGTGAGTAATATCATGCCTCCATACTTGTCGTATGCTCAAAGGAAGAAGTTTCTTCATGAGGTGAAGTGGTATATGTGGGATGAACCATATCTGTTTAGGCAAAGAGTTGACCAAATCATCATGAGATGTATTCTGTACAGCGAAACGGGGGGGGGGGTCTTGCGAGACTGTCATTCGACTGTTTATGGAGGCCACTATGGTGGAGAGAAGACAGCAGCTCGTATCCTTCAAGTGGGGTTCTTCTGGCCTACTTTGTTTAAGGATGCGCATCAGTTTATTTTGAAGTGTGATCGATGTCAGCGTGTGGGTAATATGTCCAAGAGGGATGAGATGCCTCTTAATGTGCTTCTCGAGGTTGAAGTCTTTGATGTTTGGGGAATCGACTTCATGGGGCCATTTATCTCATCTTGTAATAATCAGTATATCTTGCTGGCGGTCAATTATGTGTCGAAATGGGTTGAAGTTAAGGCTTTGCCGATAAATGATGTGAAGGTAGTGCTTAATTTTCTTCATAAGCAGATATTCACACGATTTGGGACTCCAAGAGTCATAATCAGTGACGAGGGATCGCATTTTTGTAATCGTAAGTTCACTGCCATGATGTAAAGATATAATGTGAATCATTGCATTGCTACAGCCTACCATCCTCAGACGAATGGTCAAGCTGAGGTGTCTAACAGAGAGATCAAGCGTATTCTAGAGAAAGTTGTGTGTTCATCAAGGAAGGATTGATCTTTGAAGCTTGATGAAGCTGTTTGGGCTTATAGAACAGCTTATAAAACTCCGCTAGGGATGTCGCCATTTCAGTTGGTATATGATAAGGGGTGTCATTTGCCTGTGGAGCTTGAGCATAAAGCGTACTGGGCTTTGAAGAAATTAAACCTTGATTTGGATGCATCTGGTAAGAAGAGGATGCTTCAATAGAATGAACTCGATGAATTTTGGCTTCAAGCGTATGAGAACAATAAAATGTACAAGAAGAAAGTTAAGAGGTGGCACGATAGGGGTCTAGTGCTCAAATCATTTGTTCCGGGGTAGCAAGTTCTTTTGTTTAACTCTCGTCTCCGTCTTTTTCCTGGAAAATTGAAGTCGAGATGGTCCGTGCCTTTCATAATCAAAACTGTGTTTCCGCATGGAGCTGTGGAGATTTTTGAGAATGATCTAGGACAAGCATTCAAAGTAAGTGGTCAGAGGTTGAAGCACTACTATGGGGATATGGTAAACCGTGAGGTGGTTAGTGCCATTTTGTTGTCTACTTGATCTCGAAATTCTACATCAAGCTAAAGATGTAAACCAAGCATTTTTTGGGAGGCAACCCAAGTTTGTTGTACATTAGTAGGTAGAGGAAGCAGAAAGAAAAGAGAAAAACACAAAAAAAATCAGAAAAATAAAAAAATTCAGTGCCAACTATAGTAGCACGGCGCGTCCGCGCTGAGGAGCGGGGCGGCCGCGCTGTTTTTCCAGAAACTGTGCGCGCCCGCACTGACCTGGCGCGCGGCCGCGCTGAATTGACAGAAGCACGGTGCGGCCGTGCCAAGGTAGCGTGCGGTCGCACTGGGGTCCTGAGTTTGAAAAAAAGACAGCAGAATTAAGAAGAAAATCGGGACTTTTATTCCAAAATCAATTCAAACCCGATTTTTACTCTACCACATCCCATATTTCCCTCTCCAAATCAATTACCATTACTCCCATTATTCCCATAATCAATTCCCACTCCTTTTCCATAACTAATTCTCTCCCAATCTCCTATATATACATACACTTATACACAAACAACTCCATCAATTCTCAAACTCTCAAACACACAAATCTCTCTTACAACTTCTATTCTCCTAAACTTATTCAATCTCCATGGCACCAAAGAGGCAACGAAATCAAGTTAGCAGCAGCACCACTGATTCTTCGAGTGCAGGTGGTGTGAGGCCAATGTTTTCAACTCCCTAGGCTGAGACCGAGTATGTGAGGTTGTTACCGAAGCCTATAGCCAATGAGCGTGGTTTTCTGCGATCGGAGAAAAATGGTAAGTTGTTGGAGATGATCTTGGAGATGGGTTGTGTTGATTTTTGTGAGGCACCCGCTACTGTGCCCATGAGTGTGGTGCGTGAGTTTTATGTTAATGCTAAGGCAGAGAAGAACAGTTTCACCATGGTGAAGGGGATGACTGTGGACTATAGTGTCGACGCGATTCGTAGGGTGATTGAGCAGCCCAAGAGGAAGGAGGAGCAAGAGAAATGGAACGAGAAAACTCCGGAGGAGTATGATTTGGATTTGATTGTCGCTACCTTGTGTGTGCCTGAGACTCATTGGAGGTTCAAGAAGGGCACAGACGAGTATGCCCCATTTCCTTCTTCGTGCATGAACAGGTTTGCATGTGCATGGAATTCTTTTATTTGTGCTAACATCATGTCATCTTCTCACGTGCATCAGATTACCGTGGAGTGTGCTCGTTTATTGTGGGGTATTCTTCAGGGCGACTATATGGATCTTAGGATGGTTATCTATCAGGGTATTTTGAGGTTCTTATGAGGGAGTACTACGGATTCGATACCCTATGCGTCCATTGTGACGAAGTTGTGTGTGGCAGTTGGTGTTTGTTGGCTCGCACATGAGAACCTGCAGCTTTCCAGTGCTCCTATTGACAGTTCTACACTGTTGATTATGCAGGACTGGTATGGAGGGAAGCCCGATCCTAAAGGGCTTGGTTATTCGTATGACCATCTGCCAGGGGGTAGGCCAGCTGATCAGACGTATGTTGGTGGTTCTTTGCAGGCCCGTCGAGCAGCATGGAGAGTTCAGTTTGGAGAGGAGGCCGATCCTTCGGGATTACAACAACAGCAGGAGGAAGCACATGGTAGTGCTGGTTTGAGTTTGACGCAGTATAGGCATTTAGCTAGAAGGATGCGATGCACGACATCCATAGCAGGTTTGCCTAATTCCCTGCCATTACCTTCACTGAGGACAATAAATATTTTAAGTTTGGGGGTATTAGTTAAGGATTTTATGTGTTTGTGTGAGTCCCATATAGATTGCATATTCATGCTAGTTAATTCATATAGCTGCATATTTTCCATGTAGTTTTTTTATTTTATTTTTATAGTTTTTTTTAATTTGCATATAGTTACATCCATTTGCATAATAACATGATCCCTTAGATGATTTTTCTGATTAATTTATGATATTGATGCTAGTGTAGTGATGGTGTGCTTAGTGATGTTAAGTCTTTTCGAGTTGTTATGCATGCTATAGGCAATTGTAATTCACTAAGTCTTATAGGTTGCTTGAGGGCTAGATCTTGATCATGGTTTACTTGTTTGTTGGAGTTTAATTGCTTGTTTATATTTAGAATTTAGGATATTCTCTTAATGATAAAACAACATAGATATTTAAAAAATTAGAGTTCATTGCTAGTTATTGTGGCTAGGTGTCAAATGGCTAGTAGCCGACTCATTTTATATGAGTAGTCTAGGGTTGAGCGAGATGGAGCGAAACACACTCGTTCAGAAATTTGTGAAAAAAATAAAAGAAAACAAAAGAAGAAAAAGAGAAAAAATATATATGTTTATGTATAATTGATCATGAGTGGGCTCTTTAATACTCGAGTTATTAAGTTCTTAGGGGACTTTGTGCTTAGTGACCTAAGGCTTTTTATAGTCTGGAATCCACTGACCTATCGTTCGCTACATGGGTATTATTGTATAAGTCTTTTGTGGACCTTACTCATTGCACAATTAATAAGCATATTTGTGTTATTTTTATGTTATGAATAAAAGCGTGAATCCATATGAAAACTCCGATATAAGAACTAAAGTGTTATAAGTCATTTTGAGTCTATCTTGTTATTCTATTTATAACCTTGCGATTGCTTTGATGAGTAGTGAGTCATGATTATTGATCTAGTCACGATAGTATATCTGTAAGCATTTGCACACACGCACTTTTCTGGCTTGTAAGTGGATTTGTGGGATTTGATTGATCTTTGTGCGAATAACTGCATTGGTTGAGATGTTGCTTGTTCATTGGTTTAGTTATTCTATGGGGATCATTGCATTCATATAGTTTGTATTCATGCATTTTTATTTCTTATTCTTTGAGTCCGTGTATGCTTGAGGCCAAACATCAGTTCAAGTTTAGGGGTATATTGAGTGGCATTTATGACACTTTATAACGCTCCGTAAAGCTTTGAATTAATGTTTTTTACTCAAGTTGTTAGTGTTTTTAACATGTTTTTGTAGTGTTTTTGTATTTTAGGCATTTATCAGGAATATAGGTGAATTAACATTGTTTTGATGCTAATATGGTGTTAGGAGGATGTCTAGAATAAAAGCTCGTGAAAGACCAACTCAAATCAGCAAGGAGAAGAATAAGAAAAAATTTTCTCCAGGGAGTCAGCGCTCCCACACCGTGATAGCGCGCGGCCGCGCCCAAAGAGCAGAATGTCAGCGCCCGCACTGGTCAAGCGCGCGGCCACGCAGGTCAAGCGCGCGGCCGCACTGGTCAAGCGCGCGGCCGCGCTAGGTCGGGAAAATAAAATCCTGTTTCTTATGGAATTTTGATCTGTTAGACTTCTACTCTACATGGGCTGCTATATATACATATCTTATGTTCATTTTTCATAACAAGATGTACCAGAGCTTAAGGAGAAGGCGTAAGAAGACCGTAGAGCATAATTCAACCAAGGCGAAGATGATCTAGTTTATTCTTGTGATTCTTTGTTTTAAGTTGTAACCTTGGATGCTAGTTTTCTTGCATGTGAACCTATACTCTTATTTCGTACTTGGTTTATTATTTATTCAATATAAAGACTATGTTTATTATACCTTGCTTTCATCGGAACCCACGTTGATGATGAGTCCAGTTATGGGCTAATCATTATCGTGGGGTTCTAACATATTTATTTATGGATTTCTTTAGTTAATTTATTTAGATGACTTAATGTGTGGTGATTGTATGATATGCTAGTAATGGTTGTGCTTATTCGTCTTATGAGCGTCGGGAACTTATAAGATAGCGTATTAATTCTTATTGAAGTGAAAGTGAATTTAAGAGTTTAGAACTTGCCATACTAGCATAGGTTCATGTATTTGTTATGCATGATTCGTAGGTAATTTTACCCATATTACTTGCCCTATGTAATCATGATAGATAACTTGTGCGTTAAACCATTATGTTGTCAAATTCTATAGACATATAGGGTCTCAATATAATTAGTGTCTATTCAGCTTTTATCTTTTTCGTGACTCTTGCGTGAATGTCTGGTAGTATGGTATTCGTACAACAAAAGTTGGCGTTTATCAGTTTCATGTTATCTGATTAGTAACATCACCATTATATACTAAGGTTAAGAACAAAGAGGCTATTGAATGAAGTATTTAATGAAGTTAGAATCCCATGTTTATGTCATATAGTATTCAACTCTCTTTAATTCACTTAGTTAATATTCTTTAGTATATCACGTAGTTAATCATAGTATAAACAATCACAATTTGTTATTCGTCTTAGCATTGGATAATAACCATAATATTGTTTCATGGGTACATTAATTAAAATTAACTTAACCAGTCCCTGTGGGAACGAACTAAAATTAATTCTATATTACTTGTGATCGCGTATACTTGCATGAATTTTAGCGTGTGCTTAACGACTAACAAATGCACTCTATCTCTATTGTAGGGAATAGTTAAGACTCTTGGGAGTGCATTTGGGTCTCTCCAGCTATCTCTTATCTTTTCAATTATGTTCAGTATTTCACTTTTGGCAACAATGTTGAACCCAAAGTTCTTCTTCATTGAGGAAAATATCTTCACTAAGACATAATAGCCTTCATTGAAAATTATGTGAAGAGGCCAAGTCATCTCTTTTCCACCCTTGTACATGAACACTAATCTCTCTAGAAGCTTCTTATCAACATCAATAGCTCTGACTTCATTATTGACAGGTGGTTTGGATTTGGCTAAGGATTTGGATTGAAGTCTGACAGGTTTGGCTTGTTTAACTGCTCTTTTCTTTGTTTTCCTTGGTTTGGTTGGGATTGGGATGTTTAGATCAGGGATTGGTAGGCTTTCTTAATATAAAGGTTCATCCTTGGAAATTATGGGTTCACCATGGAAGTTTATATCAGAATAAACCTTGAATTCAGCCTGCTCCATTGTGGGAAAGGTTGGTTGATTTGTAGTGGTAGATTGGGTTGGCATGTACTCTTTCATGGAAACCTTCATCTTACAGTCCTTCAATCTTCTTATCATCAAACACAACATGTACAAATTCCATAACAATGTTAGTTCTGTGATTGTAGACTCTTTATTCTTTTCCAACTACATACCCAACAAAAATACCTCATCAGCTTTGGCATCAAACTTTTCATGTTGCTCAGTTTGATTCTTAAATATATAGCATTTGCAGCCAAAGACATGAAGAAAGTTTAATGCTGGTTTTCTATTCTTTAACAATTGGTAGGGAGTCATGTATTTTGCTTGATTGGCCAAAGAAATATTCTGAGTGTAGCATGCAGTATTTACAACATCTGCCCAAAAATAGGTAGGTAAATTTGATTCTTCAGGCATTGTCCTTGCAGCTTCAATAAGAGATCTATTCTTTCTTTCCACCACTCCATTTTGTTGTGGAGTTCTAGCTACTGAAAATTCATACATGATTCCATTTTCTTCACAAAATAACCTCATGACATAATTCTTGAACTCAGTTCCATTGTCACTCCGGATTCTTCTAACTTTGAGATCAGGATAATTTTTGACTTGTCTTATGTGATTGATAATGATTTCATTAGCTTCATTTTTAGATTTAAGAAAATATGTCCAAGTGAACTTTGAGAAATCATCAACAATCACCAGACAATATCTTTTCTTTGAGATTGACAACACATTGACTGGTCTAAGCAAATCTATATGCAGTAGTTGTAGAGGTTCTTCAAATGTAGATTCAAACTTCTTCTAATGATGCTTTGATCTATTTTCCTTTTTGACATGCATCACATAGTCCATCCTTTGAGAATTCCACTTGAGGAATTACTCTTACCAAATCTTTCCTGACTAGTTCATTCATAGTCTTGAAGTTAAGATGGGACATCTTCTTGTGCCATTGCCAACTTTCATCTTGACTTGCCTCGCTGAAAAGACAAGTGACAGATTCTGCACTTGATGAGTTGAAGTCAGCTAGATACACATTTCTTTTCTCACTCTATTGCGAACCACATTGTCGATTTTCTTGTTGGTCACAATACAGGGTTCAGAGTTGAATGTTACTAAGTTGTCCTTATCACAAAGCTGGCTGTGTCACGCCCCGACTTAACAATATATATATATATATTATACAACTTATTACAATAGTTAACAAAAGAATAAATATATCCGAATCCAAGATCTTACAGTTTAGGGTTTGGAACAGCCCAACACTATTAACTATTACAACCTGATTTTTAATATCGAGTCCTCACACAAAATGGTCACTTATTCTACCTGAGCTCGAACATACGAATCTGCATCACAAGTCTTACGCGCTGTCTGCTTGAATCTAACCATATCTGCTAGCTATAATATCAGGGTGAAAGCAAGTAGTGAGCCAAATGCTCAACAAGTGCTATACAATACAATACATAAAATGAAATAAAGGAGTAACAATATGAAGGAAGAGCTAATAATAACAAGAGATAAACTTTTGGGTGACGGCATCATTTACTTGTAACAAAACAATTCAAAACCATTTCTTTATCAAAAACCATTTTATGACGCTATGGATTACAGCCGATGATCAGCCGCGAAGTAATCCCGAACCTCGCTGGGTTCTAGAACATTTATGGGATCCCTAGGCAACTTTTAAGCCTACAAATTAAGAGCGGAAAGGACTTGTGTCTCAGTCCAGATCCACTATTTAAATAAAATTTTGTCCCCCTTTGGGACTAGAAATCCAAATTTTAACCATTTTATTTAAAAAACTGATTCTAATTGACAGTTAAACTATTGAACAATGAACATCTTTATCAAGGGTTCTAGATCAAGTTTGAAGCACAGGGAATATGTTCATTAAATTTTAAGGCCATGATCAACTAGACTATACTTTATCAAGGGAATTTCAAGGTTTCTATTTACAAAGATTTTGACAATGAGATTTAGCAAGATTATCGAATAGTATGAAGGAACAAAGTCAAACTAGGTTCAAGGTAATGGTTCCAGATAAGACTTAGATATTAAAATATAAAGAAGGTGAGCATCAGTTCAAGGTATAACAGGGTATCATGTTTTAGGGTAAGGATAGGGTTATCAAACAATCATGAACAATCTTTAAGGAATGACTGGCTTTTAGGCATCAAGATGAGGTTACTGAGTGTAACTTACAAATGGTTCAACATCACAATTACTTTGGTACACTAGCATGGTATGACATTTTGATTTACTTGCATAGCAATCTTCAAGTAAAGTTAAACTACTAGCAATAAACACTTGAGGGTTCATGGCATTTTCATATAATACGAAGATAGATTTGAAACCACTTGGTTCATGCATATCAAGGTGAATTAGAATACTCGTATCATATATAAGAACTGGTTATCGCATACTTGCAGTGTAAACAAAAAGGTAGGTTAAATCACTTGCCTTGAGAAAGGCTTGACTTGACTGGCAAGTAGGAGCAACTGGAAGCTTTACTTGACTTTAATGGAAAGTTTAACCTCATCTCGAGATCCTACATAAATAATAATAACCTCATTATAATATATTCTTACCAACTCAACCTATCTGTAAACCGAAATTAAAAACAATGGCACTTAGGCCTATATACACACATATTTACAATCACCTTATATGGATAATAGTACACATAGCCACATATGCTCACATACCATATTTAAGTACAAAATAATATAGCACACACTATATTGCATCACTAAGCTTAGATGATCTCACTCCACTTACTTAAGTCATTTGGTCCCTAAACTAGACAAAACTCCAATTTTTGACCTCCTAACTCGAAGTGCCTTTACTAAACCATCCAATTCCTATTGACCCTGACTTGGGCCTTTCACTCTACTGACTTTAAGCTATCTTTCAACTATGGTGGTCAACCAATATTCACTCAAAAGTGCTCTAAAACTATGTGATAGGTGAATGTGCTCATAATAGTGATTTTAGAATGACATCTATGGTTTCTTGGGTGCATTTGACACTCTTAAAATTTATGTTTACCTCTAAAACTTCTATACTAGACTCTTCTGATCATAAGTCAACTCCCAAACTTGTTGTGGCTGAAAGGCCTAGCTTGGGCCTCCCTAGGCCTAAGCTTAAAGTCCACGTTTCCCCTGTTTTCGGGACAAAAAAAGGTCCTGATTTGAAGTAACTTGTGACACATGATTCTAACTCAAATCCTATGAACTATGGCTGGAAAACTCCCCTGACACTCCCTCTAAATAAGGCCAAATAGGGCCTAATGAGGGCCTACCTATGACATGGTCAAAACTTCCCATTTCTAAGTTGTAGCAAAACTGTCCCCTGCTGGACAGATTTTATGTTTTCACTCGTGTACCTAACCAAACAACCTACAAACCTCTAACAAATACCTAAAACCTAAAGTATACTCCTAGTGCTAACTTATGGTGACTTGGGCCTCAAAGTGCATGGCAATGACAAGGTCAAATCTCACTCTAAACCTTATGGTACCAAACTGAAATTCTGCAGAATCTAATGCTCCCCTTTCCACCATGATTCTCACTTGACAAACCCAGCCAAATATCAATCAAAACCCAAACCTAACCTCAACCAAGGAAATATACTGAAATACTACTCCCACACTCAATATTGGCTTAGTGGAGATCATCCTTACTTAAGGTGCAATATAGAAAAACAAGAGTTAACACAATACACTAATTATGAGTCATTAACTTTTCGAAAATAACCACTTAAATCTTCCATATATATTCGAATTAAAATCACATATCAAGGAGCATAAATCAAAATCAATATCTTAACTCAATTGAAATTAAATCCTATTAACAATTATTAATCCAAATGATCAAGAACTTTCGAAAATCATGAGTTGAATCTATGCATGCATGCCTTCGAATTTACAAGCCAAAATAATATGATTTCCATAATAGATTTTATCATAAAATCAACATGCAAGCCTAGAATTAACTATAACTAAATGATTACTTAGCATGCAAAGGGTTTTATCAAGTTTTTACTTCCAAAACCAAAATATCATCACATAAACATTCAAAATCAACAAGGCCACAAAGAAACATCATTAAGAACCATTCATTCAGCTCCCTTATGGTCATAACCGAATGAAATGGAACGGAAATGACCATTAAAAACAAGAGCTTCACTCTCATGACTTGGCATTTCACCATTCCTTGTAGTTCCCTCAATAATACAACCTTAAATCCATGAGAATGAAGATTGTATTTTGAGTTCTAGTTAAAACTATGACATGCAAGATCAAACTTAAACTTTTCACTCTAAATTTTTCGGAATATATATGAACAACATATAGTGAGTAAGATTACTTGAATATAAGATGGATGTTTGAGTGAAAGAATGAAGAAAAGAAGGAGGTGGGGGCTTCGGCTATGGGAAAGCCGAGAGGGGGGTTGAGCCGAGAGGGAGGAGAAGAGAGGGAGGAGAGAGTGAGGTGAGGGTGGAGTGAAAAATGAAATGATCATGATAACTTGTGCTTGTTTTATGGTTTTGATATGACCAAATGTGAGTGGAATTAGTAATTGATAAACGTAACCCTCTAGCAAGAATTGGGTCATTTTGCATGCAAGGACAAATAAGTAATTTGGCTAGTAAAATGAGAGTTAGTGGGGTTAAAATTGTCTTTTTAGCCCTTTAAGTTGAATGGGAGGGTATTTGCATGCAAGGGTATCCATGTATTTTGCTAATTATTAAACAACTAATTTTTAAGGATTTATTTTTATAAAATAAAATAAAAATTTAAAAATTATAAAAATTGTACCATAAAATAACTTGGATTTTTAGAAATTTTATGAGATCAATTTTGTGATTTGTGAATGAAATAATTTTAAAAGATAATTTTCCCATGGTAAAGAATATTCTCTATAAATCAAGAATAAGAGAAATTATTAAAACTCTCACTTTGAAAAATTCATATTTTAAATAAAGCAATTTATAATACAGCAAATTCCATTCACACAAATGTAAAATTAATAAATATATTTATAATCGACTCTAAGGTTATACAGAGTTCGCAAATAATATTACACAAAATGTCGGTCGTAACATCCTCTCCCCCCTAAAGGATTCTGTCCTCAGAATCTAAAAGAAGAGATGAGGATACCGGGAACGCATATCAGACTCTAACTCCCAAGTTGACTCTTCGACCTTGGGTTTCCTCCAAAGTACTTTTACTAACTTCACCGACTTATTTCTAAGACTCTTTGCTTGCCAGTCGAGTATTTTGACAGGTTGCTCCATAAATGACAGGTCTGCCTGAATTTCTATAGGTTCATATTCTATCACATGGTTGGCATCAGGATTGTACTTCTTAAGCAATGACACATGAAACACATTATGCACATGCTGATACTGAGGCGGTAAGGCTAACTCATAAGCCACCTTCCCCACTTGACTCAAAATTTCAAAAGGACCAATATATCTAGGCGCTAACTTCCCTTTCTTGCCAAATCCAGAAATTCCTTTCCTTGGTGATACTTTCGGCAAAACGGCTTCACCCACTTGGAACCTGACATCCTTACGCGCTGGATCCGCATACTTTCTTTGCCTATCTTGTGCAGCAAGTAACCTCTTCTGAATTAATTTGACTGTCTCATGCAATTATTGTACCAATTCTGGGCCTAGAATCTTTCCTTCTCCTACTTCATCCCAACTGGTTGGTGATCTGCATTTTCGTTCGTATAAAGCTTCGTATGGTGGCATGCCAATACTGGAGTGATAGCTGTTGTTATAAGAGAAGTCTACTAATGGCAGGTGGTCGTCCCAACTTCCCGCAAAATCAATTGCACAACTGCACAACATGTCTTCGATCATTTGAATTATCCTTTCGCTTTGACCGTTAGTCTACGGATGATACGCCGTCCTCATGTTTAACTTCGTGCCAATATTTTCTTGAAATTGCTTCCAGAATCTCGAGTTAAATCGGGCATCTCTGTCTGAAACTATCAATACGGGCACGCCATGTCTTAATACGATTTCACGCACATACAGATGGACCAATCTATCCAATTAAGACTTCTCATTAATTGGAAGAAAATGCGTCGACTTCGTAAGGCGATCAACTATAACCCATATAGTGTCATGTGCGGATTTCGTTCGTGGTAATCCTACTATAAAGTCTATAGCAATGTTTTCTCATTTCCATTCTGGAATCTTTAGGGGCTGAATTAATCCGCTTGGTATTTGATGTTCTGCCTTCACTTTCTGACAAGTATAACACTTTTGCAACCCAGTCTGCCACTTCTCGCTTCATATTTGGCCACCAAAAGTTCTGCTTCAAGTCTTGATACATCTTGGTGCTTCCCGGATGGATTGAAAATCTTGAATTGTGGGCTTCTTGCAATATCTCATTCTTAAATTCAAGTACATGAGGAATCCAAATTCTTGAGGAGAACCTTAGTATACCTTGCTCATCCCTTTGAGTACCAATCTCTTCCCCGGTTAGCTGATTATTCTCTTGCTTCATCACTTCTTCCTGAAATTTCTTTATCTTTCCCAATATTGTTGGCTAAAAAGACATAGTACGACAAACCTCTTCAACTATTCCACAATCACAAAGTTCCAATTCAAATCTCTTAATTTCTTCAGACAATTCCTTTGGTATTGTTTTCTTCAGACAATTCCTTTGGTATTGTTATCATATTCAATCTTTCCTTCCTACTCAAAGCATCGGCTACCACGTTCGCCTTTCCCGGATGATAATTTATCGAACAATCATAGTCCTTAATCAATTCCAACCATCTTCTTTGCCTCATATTGAGCTCCTTCTGAGTGAAAATATACTTTAAACTCTTGTGGTCCGTGTAGATCTCACACTTTTCCCCGTAAAGGTAATGTCTCCAAATCTTAAGTGCAAATACTATAGCTGCTAATTCCAAGTCGTGCATAGGATACTTCAATTCATGTGGTTTTAACTATCTTGACGCATACGCAATCACCTTATTTTGTTGCATTAGCACACAACCCAGTCCTTTATGTGAAGCATCACTGAAAATCACAAAGTTTCCTCGATCGTCTGGTAATACTAAAACCGGAGCTGTAACCAACCTCTGCTTCAATTTTTGAAAGCTATCTTCAGATTCTGCATTCCATTCGAACTTTTGATTCTTCCTAGTCAACTTAGTCAATGGCGTGGCGATTTTCGAGAAATCTTTCACAAATCTTCTATAATATCCCGTCAATCCTAGAAAACTTCGCACTTCCGTAGGTGTCTTTGGCCTCTCCCAACTCATAATCGCTTCAATCTTTGCCGGATCTACTTAAATTCCTTCATTTCCAATAACATGTCCCAAAAATTGAACCTCCTTTAACCAAAACTCACATTTAGAAAACTTGGCATACAACTTCTCTTATCGGAGTATCTCTAATGCTATCCATAGATGCTGCATATGTTCTTCTTCCGACTTTGAATAGATAAGAATGTCATCAATACATACCACTACAAACTTGTCCAAATACTTTTTAAATACCCGGTTCATCAGATCCATAAATGCTGTCGGAGCATTAGTCAACCCAAAAGGCATTACTAAGAATTCATAATGTCCGTATCTTGTACTGAATGTTGTCTTTGGGATGTCTTCTTCTTTGATCTTTAATTGACGGTATCCTGATCTTAAGTCAATCTTGGAAAAGCACTTTACTCCTTTCAGTTGATCAGATAGGTCATCTATTCTTGGTAGCGGGTATCGGTTCTTAATCGTCATCTTATTCAACTCCCGATAATCTATACATAACCTCATGCTTCCATCTTTCTTCTTTACGAATAGAACAGGTGCTCCCCATGGCGACGTACTTGGCCGTATCACTCCTTTGTCCAACAATTCTTGTAGCTGGCTCGTAAACTCTTTCATTTCTGCCGGTGCCATCCTATACGGGGCCTTCGAAACTGGTTCCGTGCCTGGAGCAAGGTTGATCTCAAACTCGATTTGTCGATCTGGCGGTAAACCTGGTAGTTCGTGTGACGCCCTCAATCTCGGGGTTAGGAAATGAGGACTCACACACCTCTAATCTAATAATTAAATATGCATAAACCCCGATTAACTACTAACAGGATCAACAGGATAAAGTATGAGACAAGATTACAACTACTAATCATAGAATATAACTTTCAAACCCAAAATATTATTAAATAAACAATATCGATTCCGGCTGGGAACCGACAGATAACCCATTGTATCTTTAAACACTTCTTTCTAGGCGCGCTCACTCATGATTACCACTACCTGCTCTGGAAACCGGAAGCCCTCAACACGGTAGGGACCACCAGGTACGCTCTTACGAGCAGTGCGCCTAAGCCTGGCCATCTTCTTGCTTAACTGCCATGGTTAGATTAAAACAAAAAAATGAGTATAAAAATCAGCAAGTAATTATATAGCAGTTCTACAATATCAAATCACAATATGTTTTACCAAACTCAGGGCATTCTACTTTATTCGATCTAGGTGGCAGATTTCCATCTTTTGGGTTAAGGAAAGGTTTTTGAAGAATAGTGTGGGGTTTCAAGGAACAAGGCTCAAAGCAGGACGAAAGCCGACATTCATCACAAATCATTTAAAGGATCAGAATAGATCTTTCGATAGAGGAAAGCAACAGTATTTCAATATATAGAATCAATCATATGATCAATAATTTCAAGAATCAGGGTTCTCGAGCTTTAAGCTTCACGATAACATAATCAACTCTTTTCAAAGCAATATAAACCATTTCCATTTTCAAGAATCAATTTACTAAACAGAAAGTTTCAGTTCCCTTTTTTAAAATAATCATTTAGAACCCTTGATTGGATCACTTTATCTTTCCATTTCATTATATACGGGTGATCAGCCCGTATCGACCTCCATCTGGTCTTTAAGGTACCAATCGACATAATTTCAGCCTTAAGTTGGACTAGCCCCGCTAGCCTCTTACCATGACTGGATTAGTCCCACTAGCCTCTTACGTCCCAATCCAATCCATCAGGAATTCATTTGGAAAACCTTGAGTTGGAAAAACAATTAGGTTTTCAAAAATTCATTTTATCATTACCAAGAATTTGAAATCATTCAGACTTTTTCAAGTCGAAACTCATTCTTAATTCAGATTTTAAGGAAACAAAGTTCAGGGGGGTGATTCAAAGATACACAAGGAACAATTCATAAGAATTCTATATTAGGGATAACAAGGCACTTAAGTTAGAAGGATCAACGTCTGTTTAGGGATCAATAGGGTGATCAAGAGAAACAGGGTATCATTAAACAGGGTTAACAAGGATAATCAGAGGGTTCAATATATTTCATGGCTCAATATATAATTTGAACAGAAAGGACATATTATCAAAGGGTTGGATCATTAAGTTTATCAATAACAGTTTATCAAGAACAAAGGCAGGGTACCTCAAGTCAATATCAGGTTTCATAATTTAACAGTTCAATACTCTACATGGTATGAACAACATTCCCTTTATAACCATTTACACAAGTAATCAGAGTTACTTGCCTGGATTTGCTTTCCTGAAGGTTGAACTACTGCCACCTAGTAAATCCTTTCCTTTTCTAGCCTGAATGCCCTCACGCTCCGAATCTACAATAAAACTAAAACCTTAATCAGATTCTCAACTCTCGTTGCCAGAACGATTACTATTTACGCTATTCCTATCAAACGATTGACCTTAACTATACGAGTATAGTTACACAAATACACATATCATATAATATACTTCACTCTTACCCTTTCCCAGTATTCAACGAACAACTTATATCTTAAAACACACTTTTAATTCGACTTAAACCAAATCAAGCAACCACAACTCACATGAGTACATATTTCATTCAAAACTCAATTCCATAGTCATAACACTACTTATAACCGTTTAGAATCAAGGCAACTACTTTTTTTTTTAAATTCTATAATTCAAACCAAAAATAGCAAATAAGCAAACAATTTCTAAAATTTTCACATGCAATCACCTAGTTATCTTTTATAATCAAATCCATCACTTAAACTTGAATTTGACTTCTTAAAAATCATGATCCATTCGGCCCTACTATAAATACCAATCAATATCAATCAATTTTTCATTCCAACTCCACATAAACTTATAAACAATCTTTTAGACATATAATCCAACTTAATATTCTTATAAAACAACTATATCATTCGAATTTCTCAAGAAATGCAACATACATCTTTAATTTTATCTTACAAATGACATGCAAGAGTATTTTCATGGTTTAATCCTAAATCCTAGTTGATTCAAGCAAGGATAACACACCAAGTTGCTATCTTCCTCTATATTAAGCAAGAATTCGGACCAATCATAACACAATCCCGCATGCATGCATGCTCGAATTTAACCTTTACTTCAATTTAGGCCCTTAGTTAATCCATCAATTTCAAAAAAAACTATCAAATAATCATTTTTATCAATCAAAATCAATTTGTTCTTTGAAAACCCAAAACCCTATTCGGCTTTTTGCATTAATCAACACATGCATGGACAATTTCGACCCTTTACACTACCAATCACTCTAATCATACAATAATTACTAAGATTAAATATTAACAACTCATTTTCATTAACTAATATCAACTTAATTCTCTTAAAATCAAAACCCATTCGGGTGTTTTTAAGATTAACACATGCAACAATCAAAAGAACAAGTTTTGGTGTAGTAGAGCTCAGTGTTTACATCATCACTCACCATCGGTTCACCGGAGTTCATCACCGGTGGCTTCACGGTGGTGCCCTCATTCGAGGGTGTCCAACCACGAAACCCCCGTTTTCCATCAATTACTCAAAATAACTAACATGCACATCTTATATATCATTCATTTACAAGGAATCATGCTTAAACAAGATGATATCAACAAGAACCAAGAGGTTCTCGGGTGAACACACACACATCGAGCACACACAACACACACACATCTACATGCAAGTGGATATACACACATACACACTCTTTTACCTACATATAGGTGTTTATCAAGAAGATTTAGGGATGATTGGTGAGATTAAACAAGGAAAAGAGAGGTATACCGAGAGAGATAGAAGAAAACCGAGAGAGAGAGAGAGAGAGTGAGAGTGTTTAAGGGAGAGAAAAGAGAGAAGAGAAAGTGAGTGCACGGGAGGAAAAGAAAGAAAAAGAAAAGGGAGGTGGGTTTATATACCACTTAGAAACAAGGGCAAATTTGTAATCTACTAATTCCCATTTTATTCTTATTTGTCCCTTCTTTTACTAAAATGAAACAAGGAATAAATATAAAATATATCTCTCTCGGAAAGTCGAGAATTATTGAAAATGACAATTTTAATACGTAGGCCTCAAAATTAGCTTTTTAACCATTACTCATAATAAGATTTTGAGCGGACGGTTGATTTTATATGAATTTCGCAATCTTGCCTTAATAATATCATTTTCCACATAAAATCAATTTAAAAATGCAAAGACCACCAAATTAATCCACTCATCATTTTTAAAAAGTCTCTAGGACCACTATGAAGATATCAGAACAAATCCCATATTTTTATCTTACTCGAATGATTTTATAAAAATGCACGAAGGTTAATTAAACCTTTATTTCAGTCACATAACCCCTTTAAAATTCATAAAATTGTCACAGAACACATAGTCATGCACACAGGCAACAATCTCACATATATAATCACGTAACGACTCAGGTCTGATCATAGTATTTATCCTTCTTTAATCTTATCCTTTTCTACGGGTACCAGGTCACGTTCAGCCTGACGGCCTGACGCTCAGCGTTTCGATTACGCTTCTCATTATCATTATCAATCAACACGTCACTTAGGACGAAACACTTTATTTACACATTCAGTTCATTCAATCACACATACTTTAGATTTTATATTCATTATCTCCTATTAGGATGACTTCCGTTCTACCTGACGGCCCGACACCACAGCTTAACTTCTAAGCTGACTCTTTAAATTGGAACATTTTTATCCACGCTCCTATACTCTAATATACAGAAAAGACAATTAATCACCACGTAGTCACATAATTATAATCACATCATATAACACATACTTTATTGACTTAATTACGTCGCAAAATTCTCAGTCATCACAGTTCGTCTGGAAACACATCTGGAAATTTGTTGATTACGGGAATATCTTCTATGCTGAGGCTGTCTCTTTCTGAATCTACTACATAAGCTAGAAACGACTCACAACCTTTCCTAAGCAACTTCTTAGCCTGGAAGGTTGTAAGAAACAGTCGCTCTTGCCTCTGTCCCTTAAATACCACTTTCTCTCCACTCTCCGTCTTTAAGTACACCTTCTTGGACTTACAATTTATCTGAGCGTTATTCTTCCCTAACCAATCCATGCCTAAGATTATATCAAACTCCCCCAACTTGAAAAGTATCAAGTTGGCTGAAAATTTATGTCCCGAGATATCAATCTCACACTTAGGACATAATTGACTCACACGAACCTTCTCTTGATTCGCAATTACCACACTTATTACCTCGTTCATAGCCATTTTATCACATTGAAGTTTAGTGACAAAAGTTTATAATATAAAAGATCTCGTTGCTCCAGAATCGATCAATACTTTAGCTTCGACATTATTTAATAAAAGTATACCTGCTATCACCTCAGAATTCTGAACAGCGTCATTCATTTTTAAATCGAATGTCCTTGCCGTTGCTTGCGGAGTTGTTGTAGGTGGTGGAGGTAATGCCAATACCTCAGCTGGCATGCTTGCACTAGTACTTGCCATGTTCATCAAAGCTTTGACTGGTCCGGTTGACTTGCACTCCCTAGCTATATGTCCAGTCTTTCCACACTTGTAGCATGTAACTCCCGGCTTCGGTATCTTACACTCGTTAGTCAAATGTCCCTTCTGGTTGCATCTATAGCATGTCATGTTCAGCTTATTACACACTTCGGGGTGTCTTTTTCCATAATGCTTGCATTCTGATCTCTGAAATCTATTTTCTCCAACTTGACCTTGGCTTGCCTGGTTGTTCCCCTTGGATTCTTGTCTTTTCTTCAAATTTCCCTTCTTCTGAAAATTTCCGCCTTTGTGAAATCCAATCCTTTTTCACACTCCTTTCTTGTGAGCTTCCAACTTCAGACTTTTCTCCATAAAATGGAACCTTCCTCTTCTTGTTATCCTTTTCCTTTCTTGACTGCATCCCATTACTCTCAATCAGAGCAGCTTTCTGTACTACTCCTGTATAAGTATCAAGCTCAAACATAGCCACTCTATCTCTGATCCAAGACTCTAATCCTTATTGGAATCTCTTTGATTTTTCCTCCTCACTGTTGGTATACTTTGTCACAAACCTTGACAGTTACGTAAACTTCTTCTCATACTTCAATACAATCATACTCCCTTGCTTCAATTCAAGAAATTTAAGCTCCATCTGATTCTGCATGTACTTAGGGTAATACTTTTCCAGAAATAACTTCTTAAACCTTTCCCAAGAAACTTGCTGATTTGCCTCCATAGCTTTCACTGAATCCCACCAATAGATGACTTCGCCCTTCAAGAAGTAAGTAGCATATGGTGTCTTCTGATCGTCCCTTAACTGTACCAATTCAAAAGCTCTTTCCATTTCCTTAATCCATGTGTTAGCTATTACTGGATCAATGGTATCATGAAATGCAGGTGGGTTCATATTCTAAAAAGCCTTGAAAGTGACAACTTGTCGAGGTGGTACTGGTGGATCAGGTGGTTGGTGTGGTTCACGGTTATCTTGGTTTTCAAATTGTTGTTGAAGAGTTCTTTGTTGTTGAGCTATATCATTTGTTTGCTGTTGTAAGGTTTCCAGTAATCGAAGAATATTATGATCTGTGGTAGATGTAATTGTTGGGTTCTTCTTTTTGGGTGGCATGATCCTGAAATAAAAATTATATCAAAATAGGTATGAACAATAAGATAATTCGAGGGTAGGGTGTCACATGGCATTCTGTTCACATATGAGGTTGGGGTTCAAATTAAACAATAAGGGTGATGCATATAAAGGCGAATAAAAAAACAATTGAAAGCAAATAGAACGATAATGCATAATAATTGAAATTTTAAGGTCAAGGTACATCATGATTAGAATAAAGTCTGAATCTAAGGACAACATGCTTAATTAAAGGAAATCATTAGGGAATTCTACAAGGTCCAATAATACAACAACATGAAAGGTAGATAATGGAAAGAACTAAGGCTCCTCTCCGTCAGAACGGGGTCTGGTAGTCTTATCCTCTTGAAGCGTCTTCACAATACTCTGGAGCTCGTCCGCAATCATCTGGATGATATACTGGCTGGTACGGTCTCGGTGTGATGGCATCTCATCAAGCTTAGTATTGACGTACTGAACCAAAGTCTCAAGTCTCGCAGTCATCTGCTCCCTAGGCTTTCCTTCATAGTTTCGGCTATGTGCATACACGTTCTTCAATCGGTCTAACAGTCGATCGTACTTGCCCTGAAGCATGTAATAACCGCAATTTTTGGAATTTTTGAAACCCTTATGAATAGTGTTTTGCTGATTATGCTGAATAAGAAAACTTTTCATGCCACACTATGTAGGGGTTCTTTTATTGATCTCCTGGGATATTATTAGTACTCTATGTGGTATATAAGTGTATGTAAAGATCGTCAGAATCCAAATCCGAACACTTTGATTTTTCCCGAAAATCTACCAGATACAGAAAAAATTGAGTATAAGGTAACAGAATAAAAAGGATTTAAATTCAAGGATTATAAGAGAGGATCATGAAAGGAATATAATGTATTGAGAAAGGTGAAGGAAACCTAAGTAATAAGATCCCGGGTATGATCCCTCAAATGATAAACGAAAACGAAAGTTAAGCGAACCGTATAACAGATCAGCGGTCATTAGCCAAGTAATTAGGAGTTAATCAAGGGGTTAGTGGATGATGATGTCATCACACCAACAAGAGGAAGACAAGTGTAACAAGGTGACATCACATGATGACCTAAGCATGACATAGGGAAGGAGGTGTAGTTGATTAATAACCACACCATTTTTCATGGGTAAATAGGTAATTAATCAAAAACAAAAGCTAGCAACCAAGCAAACAAATCAAAAAAAAAAACACAAAACACTCCCATTTTCAAGAAGAGCTCTCGGCTTTTCTTCTTTTTCAAAGAAGAAAATTCCAAAATTCAAGATCCAAGCCTTGTTAATTAGTGAGGTAATTATCTAAGGTTCCTTGTACATAGATATGGATATCCTATAAGATTAAGCTTCTGATTCCTTCACAATCTCTTCCAATAAATCAAGGAAGAAGATGGTGAATAGTAACCTTCAAGAAATAACTTTGGTTTTCTTGACTTTTTATGAAAGTTCAAGGTAGCTTAAGCATAGATCAAGGCTTCCATGGGCATTCCAAGGATCTTTCATTGATTAAAAGCTTCAAGGAAGGTATAACTCTAAATTATCTTAGCATTAAGTTGTTTGGTATAAATGATTATGATGATGGAATGATAGGTTAAGTGTAGTAGTTGTTTTGTCATGTTGAGATCTTAGATGTTAAGTGTTTTTGTTGATTTTGGGAGTTAAGATTAGCACTAGTTGTTCTTGATGATTCATGGTATGATTTGGGCTTGGTTTAAATGGTTTAAAGTGGTTGATGAGTGATATTGTCATATGGTTGTATTGGGATTGATTGGTGATGGTTTGGTGATGGTTTGGTGTTGGTAAAATTTTGGGAAATCGCGTAAACATAGCCGTCGTAATGTCCGATTTACCTTAGACTGTTTTGTTCTTAACATCAGAACACCTGAACTCACTGTTAGGTTTTGACCATTTCCATGTTTAGATAGTTCATGTTACGAGCTTCATTTTGATATGTGGTTCGTTTGAATCCGATGTACGGTTTAGGAGAAACGACTGTTTTAAGTAATGACGTTTCGCGAACGAACCATTACCCCTCGCCTTACTTTGAAACATAGGTTAAAGACCTTAAAGGACTAATTGGAGTATGAATCATTTATGTAAAGTGTATTAGGCAGTTGGTAAGGCACTCGTGAAAGAATTGCCTTAAAACCCTTAATGGTTAATTTATTAAAAATGGTGGAGCCGAGGGTACTCGAGCGACTCAAGTGAATCGTTAAGCGCGAAAGCGAACGTTAGGACTCTAAATGGTTAAAGTCTAGTTTCTTAAGCGACCGGGGTTTAATTCCGACTTATGTTCTTGTTCATAGGTTATCAGAGCCACTCTAAGCTTAAGTCTATCCGGGAGCACTCAGGCAAGTTTTCTACCCGTTATACTGTTGTTGTGATGTATACATATGTATATGCATTATCTTGTGATAAATGCATGATGGTTAATTAGAAAATTCTTGCGATATATTGTAGCATGTGATATGGTATATATGCATGCCTGTTTCGTATTCTTGATACATATATCTGTTGATTCAGTTGAAAATACCTATGCTAGAGATAAGCGGTAATTTGCATATACGCTTAGTATAGGGGACCCCAAGGTGAACTTTTTCTAAAACCGGGAGTCGATGTTCCCGAGTATATTATATATATATATATTTATATATATATATATTGATATAGTTTTCAAAACTATTAATCGAATAAGGTTTATTCGATAACTTTATTTTATTTAATGAATATTATTTTGAATATTCATTCGAGGGCTTATGACTCCGTTGATTTTATTATTGAATATTATTTTGAAAATTCATTCGAGGGCTTATGACTCCGTTTATTTTATTAATGAATATTATTATTTGAATATTCATTCGAGGACTTATGACTCCGATTAACTACTAATTATTATTCTTTATTTTACTAGGGAATAATGTGTCGATAATCAAACTCACTTTTGATTATTCAAATAAAGATAGTACTTTCGTATAAGTATATCTTTGGTTATTTAATATTCATTGCAAGTATAAGTTTTAAAACTTCTACTTCAATTATTTTTATAAAGATTATTCTTTATGAGGATATTATTTAAATAATAATATTCAGATATTTCCTAATATATCGGGACTGATTTATTTTAGTAAATTAGCATCACTCCAAACATTCCAAAAAATGTCTTGCGAGTCTTCAAAATGATTTTAAAAGTTAGAGCGGATCCCAAAACTCATTTATATTTAAGATCTTCCTTTCAAAGGGGATTTAAATACTCGCTCAAAACCTGAGGGATCCGGCTCTGTGGTGTATTTTATATTCGCAACAAGGTTGTTGTTTTGATAAAAGAGTTTTTGATTACTTACCCAACACTCGGGAAGTAAAATTCTGGGAACAAGTTAATCCATTAACAGGCATCGCCTGGGAAATATCGGTGAGTTTTCCTTTTCAACTAGATACGACTTCTTGGTGGAGCCATATCAACAAGTTTCTACTTGGGGAAAGTGGGGACGAGCTTTATGTTTCAGAGTCATGGATTTCATCTGAACTAGGAGTGGCGTAAGTGGTCGAGTGGCGCCGGCCCAGCCTTATTATATTGGCCCAAATGGCCTGGAAGTTCCGCAAGACGGTACAATCCTTAGGAGTCCAGTGTTCGGTTGACAAGTAAATCCGACAGGTTCTCCTCTACATGTAGAAAATGGTGGGGTTGCACTACTACGACTGATCATCGTAAGTGGTCTTCCTGGCGCGGCAAACTCCCGTAATGAGTTCATCATCCAATTGGATATTTCTGCAACACTACCCAGAGCACTTCGATAGAAAGGCTACGGTTGGGCGATTGTTGAGTGTTGGCAGGGTCAAGTTTTCAAAATGATGTTTGCATCAAATGAAGTATCTCGTAACTTCATTTTATTTTGATGATATTTTAAAGATTGATTCTATACAAGTTTTGTCTTGTAGCTTAATCTATGGGATGAACTATTTATACATTGAACGGTGGTAGTTCAAGTAGTATTCGGAAAAGATATAAGTATATTGGAGTATCTTGTAACTTCATCTTTCAAACTTATATCTAGTTAATGATTATCTTGTGCATGTCGAAGATTTTCAGAAAAACGTTGAGACAAGGTTAGATATATGAGATCACCTTGCAACGGTATTTTTATACAGTTATAAACTGGAACTCTGTGGATGTTATACATGTCAGAGGATTTCAAAGATTATGAAAAGTATATATGTATATATATACTGAATATTTTGCGACTTGGTCGCGTTAAGATATCAGCTTGGTTCATTTCTTTTGACCAAGACTTTCATGAGTACTATGAGAATGCTCATATATTGTTAATCATTATACATATTATTTTGGTGGGCTTGTTGCTCACCCTTGCTTTCTTCTTTCATCACACAACATCAGATAGACAAGATGAACAGGACCAAGCTCCCAATTCACGAGTGGATAGGAAAAGTTCTGCAGTTTCCTATAGGCGTTGATGTCGCTGTAGCTGAGGTATGAACTACCAATAGGCTAGGCTTTCAACTTTTGATGTACCAGACTTATGTATCTTTATCAATTGTAATAATGGCAAAGAAATGTAAATTTATTCAGGAAACCCTTTTAAGGTGTAATGGCATATAATTTTGGAATAAAATGACTCGTGTTATTTTTGGATATTCATCTCTGAGACTATAACTTGTGGTGTGTGTGTTTATTGTGGGGTCACAGTACATAGTAGTTGATTGTTTATTAAGATTGGGTGTTATTAAGGGAAATGGAACTCGTGACAACCTGGATCCCCGACCCCGGATTTGGGGGTGTTACAGAAATGGTATCAAAGCTAAGCGTTATAAACCTCAGGGATGAAGTGACGTTAAAATAATAAGTTCACAAAGATAAATAAGAACTCTTGCCAAGTTCATAGTCGGGCTACCTAACGTAGTACTGATAGTTAAAAACCCTTATGGGAACCCTTATAAATATCATGATAGAAGCTTAGTTCGTTATCATATATGGTAGCGGGACTCCGAACCCTGAGGTTGAGGAGCAACAGCGCGATGATGTTTTATTACTAATTGGAGATCGGATTGTGGATCCGATAGAGTGTCCTAACGCATGACCGGATGATGTTCATATTGAGGATGTAGCGGTTGAGGATGTTGTCCTAGAAGGGATTGTGGCTGAGGAGGATCCCGTGGAGGATCCTAACAAGACTGAAGAGATGATCGCTGAGGAATTGATAACCATGGTTAGGGCGACTACCAGAGGTAGGATTGGCCGGTCACTGCCGGAGGTTCGTTCAAGTTTGTAAAGATAGTAGCCCCTTTAACGCGGCTTGCTCATAAGACTGAGAAGTTCGAATGGATAGAGAAATACGAGAACAGCTTTTAAGAACTGAAGCAAAGATTGGTGACGGCCCCTATGGTGGCATTGCCGGATGGAAAAGAAGATTTTGTGATCTATAGTGACGCTTCGCATAAGGAATTAAGGTGCTTCTTATACAGCACATGAAGGTAATCGTGTACGCGTCAAGACAATTAAGGGAATATAAAATTTGATATCCCCACCCATGAGCTTGGGCTCGAGGCAATAGTTTTGCCCTAAAGATTTGAGGCACTACTTGTATGGAGAGAAGTGCGAGATTTATACAAGCCATAAGTGCTCTAGTGCATTTTCACGTAGAAAGAGCTCAACATACGCCAGAGGAGGCGATTAGAGCTAATCAAGAATATTGAGTGGGAGATTCTTTATCATTTGGGGAAATCCAATGTGGTGGCTGATGCCCTTAGTAAAAAGGAGAAACTCAAGATGATAATGTCTTTGGGAGAGTTATGAGAGATTTTGAGAAAATGGAAATAGAAGTGAAGGTAACCGGAGCCGGTACCGAAAAGATGTTTGAGATTGTAATACAGTCCGAATTATCGGAAAAGAACATATTGTGCCAGAAAAATTGATGAATGAAGGCAGAAAGCCAACAATTAGATAAAAGATTAATACCGAGAAAGATGATAAGGGAATAATGAGGTATTTCTACAGAATTTGGGTTCCAAATGTTCAAGAGCTTAAAGATGAAATCTTAGATGAAAGCTAGTTTGAGAAATAAGATTTAGAGCAAACCCTGAACGTGATAGTCAGGGAGGTCGCCATCAAGATAGAAGGAACCCATAACATAATGGAGTGGAAAATGAGGATTTTAACTTATAAGATAACCCCAAGTATGGGGGAAGGATGAAACATTTCATACTAAGGAAACAGAAAGTCGAGTAAGGAAAGGAGACCCGAGACGGTACTCCTATACGGCAATTCATGGACCTGTCTAAAAAGAATTTAGACTATTATCTCCAACCACCACCCTGAGGAGACAGTGCGGTGGGAAATTCTTTCAGGACCTTTAAGTCGCTAAGCTCTCAGAATTCCCAGGAACAAGCGAACCCAGTAGAGGCGAGAGCCTGGCTAGAGGAAATATAGGAATCATTTGAGATTCTAAATGATTGACGAATCATAAAAGACTGTTTTTGTCACTTACCCTCCTAAGAGAGAGGCCACCCGCTGGTGAAAGGCCAAGGAAGGCACGGAGCAAGAGATTATAATAAACTGATTAAAGTTCAGTCAATTGTTTTCGGGAAAATAATTCCCAAGGTTATGGAGAGAGTGTAAAAGCTTTAGAGCCAGAACAAAGGCGGACGAGTATGATGAAATATGAAGCTAAGTTGTAAAAGTTGTCAAGATTCATTTTGATGACAAGAATCCCAGAACGATGTGATGTTTGAAGTCAATGATTAGTGGGTTCATGAAATAATGATAAGAGAAAGGAAAATAAAAAGAAACTGAAGTGGAAAGGAATATAAAGGCAATAGAGTTTGAGGAATGATAAGGGAGTTGGGTATGAGGAAGCCCTAAAGACTCGTAGCAATAGAAATAGAAAAGTATGTAATCGTCAGGATGAGGGTGATTCACCATGAGTTAAAGTTGATGATTGAAGGAATAAGAGATACATATATTTTATCCCCTGTAAGTTGGGAGGATTCAAGGAAACCTTGAGATAGTTCGAAGGATAAATAATGAGACGCGGATAGACTGAGGAGACAAGGAAGTAAGAAATTAGGAAAATTGGATGAAGGAAGTGACCTTCAAGAATGTGAAGTGTAAGACCGGTGGCTTGATACCCAGGAAGGGAGACGCCTGGAATGAGAGATATCCCAACATTGAGATGACTGTTGAAATAAATAACAAAAGTAAATACGGAATTATTAAGAAGAAGTTCATGTTGAACACGACAAATATCTTCCAGAACATCCTTGTTATCGTTACCAAATCAAGCAAGAAAAGTAGATAACCGTAGTTATCTTTTGGAGGCCATATTGATTGACCTCATTTTGAATACAGATGTTATTGTGAAATTAGGCATATACTATCGAGGTGGGAAGGATTGAATAAGGCACCCTTATCAGGGATATATGACTTGATTTATCCATGAAAGGATGTATGTACCTTTTTAAAGGTGGAATTAAAGATAGAACATCGGTAACTTAAAATGAATCCTAGGGGAATGCATAAAGGTTGGCATTTCACCCTTAATAGGGATAGTATGAGTTTTGACAGTATGAATTGGAAAAGATTAAGGTAATAACAACCTTTAAGTATCAGTGGAGAAATTTTTTTCAGAAACATATAGACAACGGTTCTAGTATTAGTATAGGGTATTTTGATATGCCCTGTATCTAGGGAATACAGGAGGAACGATTCAAGGATAACCTTAGAGGTTTTACAAGGAGAAAGGTAATATTCAAAATTCTCAAGAATATAAATTTTGATAAAGGAAATATGACGTAATAAAAATAATGCCAAGTGGGGCACATGTTAAACCATGAGAAAGTATAGATTGAACCCAACGAAGGTCAAGAATGGTGAAAACAAGAAGGACCCAAGATAAGAGACGTCCTAAGTACGATCGAGAGTCAGTCATGATAATGTTTACATTTAAAGACTAAGGCAGTGACTTATGGAAAAATGGTGATTTTTTTTATCACAAGGACTTAAGGAAAACATCTTCACACAAGCAGTGATTGGAAATGAGGTAGAAAATTTAGTTGGAGATCGTTCAAACAACATTGATTGTAAGGAAATTTTACTATCAGGAAAGGCCAAAGAGGTGGCCGACACTTTAAGTGTAAGAGAGCAATTACAGGCGCTCGTGACAGAGGAATACAATGATAATGGTTGAAGCCGTAAAGGTTGTATTATGGTTTGGAAGATTGAAATTCCTTCTGATGACTGTGCAATACCCAACCGTAATAGTAGTTTGGTAAAGGTTTAATTCGTATAATCACCATGAGCGGGCTACCTATCTTAGAAGGTCCTATCTTGAGAAAAAGCCAGGACCATGTTTCAAAAAGGACTAAACAAACCTTTGAGTTAAGTCTTCTGTTGAAGGCATTTGATTAAGAATGGTATTAAC
The DNA here is from genome assembly GCF_009905375.1 of Apium graveolens. Classification (NCBI taxonomy): domain Eukaryota; kingdom Viridiplantae; phylum Streptophyta; class Magnoliopsida; order Apiales; family Apiaceae; genus Apium; species Apium graveolens. The sequence continues at coordinate 130,969,919 of NC_133655.1, forward strand.
CTGCTATCGTTGTTTTGATCAAAACTCTACTGCAATTTTATCTGCTTCATGTCATATGTACGTCAAGTTCAGGAGTGTTCTTCATTAATCATGAACGGTGATCATGTTACCTCCTTAGAAGAATTTGATACGAGATGCATGGACTCCGTATAGTTAGATATTAAACCTTCATGGAAAATGAATGATTACAGTAGGTCAACGGTGGACCCTAGTAGTGCAGCAATGATTCTGCGAGTAATGAGTCGATTACAACCGTGAGAGTTGTATTGGAATTGATGTTGAGATTAAGTACCACTAATCGGGTTGTGGTGATGTATAAGTTATCATTGATAAACTAATTAGTAGATTATCTACCTATTGAATACTTATTCCTTCTTATCAATAGAGTGTTGTATTGCTATACGAGGAAGGTTGCGGTGCAAGCATAAAATTCTAGTAACGATGATGTCTAGAATGAGATTCCAGATTCGATTTTCGATGTCAAGGGAGTTTCAAAGGTGATTGAGTATAAGCTCGAGGAAGAGCATGGGTCCATAGAATGATGGACGGAATAGCAAAAATATCTAAGCATGCAAAATGTGATGCGATAATACTTGATGTTGATATATATACATATATATTTTATTCTCCTATGACAAACCTCTATAGTTCAGAGGTAGGTTCCAAGCCAGATATTTTGTGGCAGTATTTTTTTCATATATACAATTCTCTTCAATTGGCTCTTTTCTCTCCTTTTCAATTCATATAAGCTGAGAAGAACAACCCTTCCAGAAGGGGAGGTATTGCCGAATGACTATCTATCTGTATGATAGAAGCCTAGTAGGATACCAGCTATTGTTTAATTGCTTGTCAAGTACTAGAGGCTGGCCACCTTCTGTACTAACTATGCAATATAACAAGTGTTCATAATCATAGTGATCTCTCAACAAATTCCTTTACTTCTATATGATTGATCAAACTTTGGGAAATAAAAACAGCTGAAAAAGGAGTAGTAAAGTTATGGTGGTATTCGGAATGGAAACACGTTCGTGATACTAAGGTTGACGTGGTTATTAAAAGGTTATAGAACGCTAACGAGCAAAAGTATAACCAGTATAATATTATGAACGGAAGGTAGTAGCGATTACAAACTGGAAATGAATGGGTATTGAGAAGCAAAAGCTCATTTTCTATCTGATTCTGGGACGGAATCCTTTTAAGGAGGGGAGACTGTAATAACCCCAATTTTTGGAATTTTTGAAACCCTTATGAATAGTGTTTTGCTAATTATGCTGAATAAGAAAACTTTTCATGCCACACTATGTAGGGGTTCTTTTATTGATCTTCTGGGATATTATTAGTACTCTATGTGGTATATAAGTGTATGTAAAGATCGTTAGAATCCAAATCCGAACACTTTGATTTTTCCCGAAAATCTACCAGATACAGAAAGAATTGAGTATAAGGTAACAGAATAAAAAGGATTTAAATTCAAGGATTATAAGAGAGGATCATGAAAGGAATATAATGTATTGAGAAAGGTGAAGGAAACCTAAGTAATAAGATCCCGGATATGATCCCTCAAACGATAAACGAAAATGAAAGTTAAGCGAACCGCATAAAAAATCAGCGGTCATTAGCCAAGTAATTAGGAGTTAATCAAGGGGTTAGTGGATGATGATGTCATCACACCAACAAGAGGAAGACAAGTGTAACAAGGTGACATCGCATGATGACCTAAGCATGACATAGGGAAGGAGGTGTGGTTGATTAATAACCACACCATTTTTCATGGGTAAATATGTAATTAATCAAAAACAAAAGCTAGAAACCAAGCAGACAAATCAAAAAAAAAACACAAAACACTCCCATTTTCAAGAAGAGCTCTCGGCTTTTCTTCTTTTTCAAAGAAGAAAATTCCAAAATTCAAGATCCAAGCCTTGTTAATTAGTGAGGTAATTATCTAAGGTTCCTTGTACATAGATATGGATATCCTATAAGTTTAAGCTTCTAATTCCTTCACAATCTCTTCCAATAAATCAAGGAAGAAGATGGTGAATAGTAACCTTCAAGAAATAACTTTGGTTTTCTTGATTTTTTATGAAAGTTCAAGGTAGCTTAAGCATATATCAAGGCTTCCATGGGCATTCCAAGGATCTTTCATTGACTAAAAGCTTCAAGGAAGGTATAACTCTAAATTATCTTAGCATTAAGTTGTTTGGTATAAATGATTATGATGATGGAATGATAGGTTAAGTGTAGTAGTTGTTTTGTCATGTTGAGATCTTAGTTGTTAAGTGTTTTTGATGATTTTGGGAGTTAAGATTAGCACTAGTTGTTCTTGATGATTCATGGTATGATTTGGGCTTGGTTTAAATGGTTTAAAGTGGTTGATGAGTGATATTGTCATATGGTTGTATTGGGATTGATTGGTGATGGTTTGGTGTTGAATTGGTTTGGTAAAATTTTGGGAAATCGCGTAAACATAGCCGTCGTAATGTCCGATTTACCTTAGACTGTTTTGTTCTTAACATCAGAACCCTTGAACTCACTGTTTGGTTTTGACCATTGCCATGTTTAGATAGTTCATGTTACGAGCTTCGTTTTGATATGTGGTTCGTTTGAATCCGATGTACGGTTTAGGAGAAACGACCGTTTTAAGTAACGGCATTTCGCGAACGAACCATTACCCCTCGCCTTACTTTGAAACATAGGTTAAAGACCTTAAAGGACTAATTGGAGTATGAATCATTTATGTAAATTGTATTAGGCAGTTGGTAAGGCACTCGCGAAAGAATCGCCTTAAAACCCTTAATGGTTAATTTATTAAAAATGGTGTAGCCGAGGGTACTCGAGCGACTCAAGTGAATCGTTAAGCGCGAAAGCGAACGTTAGGACTCTAAATGGTTAAAGTCTAGTTTCTTAAGCGACCGGGGTTTAATTCCGACTTATGTTGTTGTTCATAGGTTATCAGACCCACTCTAAGCTTAAGTCTATCCGGGAGCACTCAGGCAATTTTTCTATCCGTTATACTGTTGTTGTGATGTATACATATGTATATGCATTATCTTGTGATAGATGCATGATGGTTAATTAGCAAATTCTTGCGATATATTGTAGCATGTGGTATGGTATATATGCATGCCTGTTTCGTATTCTTGATACATATATCTGTTGATTCAGTTGATAATACCTATGCTAGAGATAAGCGGTAATTTGCATATACCCTTAGTATAGGGTACCCCAAGGTGAACTTTTTCTAAAACCGGGAGTCGATGTTCCCGAGTATATTATATATATATTTATATAAATATATTGATATAGTTTTAAAAACTATTAATCGAATAAGGTTTATTCGATAACTTTATTTGATTTAATGAATATTATTTTGAATATTCATTCGAGGGCTTATGACTCGGTTGATTTTATTATTGAATATTATTTTGAATATTCATTCGAGGGCTTATGACTTCGTTTATTTTATTAATGAATATTATTATTTGAATATTCATTCAAGGACTTATGACTCCGATTAACTACTAATTATTATTCTTTATTTTATTAAGGAATAATGTGTCGATAATCAAACTCACTTTTGATTATTCAAATAAAGATAGTACTTTCGTATAAGTATATCTTTGGTTATTTAATATTCATTGCAAGTATAAGTTTTAAAACTTCTACTTCAATTATTTTTATAAAGATTATTTTTTATGAGGATATTATTTAAATAATAATATTCAGATATTTCCTAATATATCGGGACTGATTTATCTTTCAGCATCACTCCAAACATTCCAAAAAATGTTTTACGAGTCTTCAAAATGATTTTAAAAGTTAGAGCGGATCCCAAAACTCATTTATATTTAAGATCTTCCTTTCAAAGGGGATTTAAATACTCGCTCAAAACCTGAGGGATCCGGCTCTGTGGTGTATTTTATATTCGCAACAAGGTTGTTGTTTTGATAAAAGAGTTTTTGATTACTTACCCAACACTCGGGAAGTAAAATTCTGGGAACAAGTTAATCCATTAACAGGCATCGCCTGGGAAATATCGGTGAGTTTTCCTTTCCAACTAGATACGACTTCTTGGTGGAGCCATATCAACAAGTTTCTACTTGGGGAAAGTTGGGACGAGCTTTACGTTTCAGAGTCATGGATTTCATCTAAACTAGGAGTGGCGTAAGTGGTCGAGTGGCGCCGGCCCAGCCTTATTATATTGGCCCAAATGGCCTGGAAGTTCCGCAAGAGGGTAAATTCCTTAGGAGTCCAGTGTTCGGTTGACAAGTAAATCCGACAGGTTCTCCTCTACATGTAGAAAATGGCGGGGTTGCACTACTACGACTGATCATCGTAAGTGGTCTTCCTGGCGCGGCAAACTCCCGTAATGAGTTCATCATCCAATTGGATATTTCTGCAACACTACCTAGAGCACTTCGATAGAAAGGCTACGGTTGGGCGATTGTTGAGTGTTGGCAGGGTCAAGTTTTCAAAATGATGTTTGCATCAAATGAAGTATTTCGTAACTTCATTTTATTTTGATGATATTTTAAAGATTGATTCTATACAAGTTTTGTCTTGTAGCTTAATCTATGGGATGAACTATTTATACATTGAACGGTGGTAGTTCAAGTAGTATTCGGAAAAGATATAAGTATATTGGAGTATCTTGTAACTTCATCTTTTAAACTTATATCTAGTTAATGATTATCTTGTGCATGTCGAAGATTTTCAGAAAAATGTTGAGACAAGGTTAGATATATTAGATCACTTTGCAACGATATTTTTATACAGTTATAAACTGGAACTCTGTGGATGTTATACATGTCAGAGGATTTCAAAGATTATGAAAAGTATATATGTATATATATACTGAATATTTTGCGACTTGGTCGCGTTGAGATATCAGCTTGGTTCATTTCTTTTGACCAAGACTTTCATGAGCACTATGAGAATGCTCATATATTGTTAATCATTATACATATTATTTTGGTGGGCTTGTTGCTCACCCTTGCTTTCTTCTTTCATCACACAACATCAGATAGACAAGATGAACAAGACCAAGCTCCCAATTCGCGAGCGGATAGGAAACGTTCCGCAATTTCCTATAGGCGTTGATGTCGCTGTAGCTGAGGTAGGAACTACCAATAGGCTAGGCTTTCAACTTTTGATGTACCAGACTTATGTATCTTTATCAATTTTAATAATGGCAAAGAAATGTAAATTTATTCAAAAACCCTTTTAAGGTGTAATGACATATAATTTTGGAATAAAATGACTCGTGTTATTTTTGGATATTCAACTCTGAGACTATAACTTGTGGTGTGTGTGTTTATTGTGGGGTCACAGTACAAAGTAGTTGATTGTTTATTAAGATTGAGTGTTATTAAGGGAAATGGAACTCGTGACAACCCGGATCCCCGACCCCGGATTTGGGGGTGTTACAAAGCATGTCAAACTCGCGCCTCAACTTAGCATACACGGAGAAAGCAATGGTGTTAGTCGGCTCAGATGATGAGGAATGTGCCCTTTACTGACAAACAATACATAGATATATATAAGAGGAGTATTAATAATAAATTCGCTTAACCTACTCTCTCGCATAATATCCTATAACTTATACATATATCCTATAACCTATTTGGGCTATCCAGGGACTCTAAACCGTAGCCTTGATACCAAAACCTGTCATGCCCCGACTTAACAATATATATTACACAACTTATTACAATAGTTAACAAAAGAATAAATATATCTGAATCTAAGATCTTACAGTTTAGAGTTTGGAACAACCCAACACTATTAACTATTACAACCTGATTTTTAATATCGAGTCCTCACACAAAACGGTCACTTATTCTACCTGAGCTCGAACATACGAATCAACATCACAAGTCTTATGTGCTGTCTGCTTGAATCTAACCATATCTGCTAGCTGTAATATCAGGGTGAAAGCAAGTAGTGAGCCAAATGCTCAACAAGTGCTATACAATACAATACATAAAACGAAATAAAGGAGTAACAATGTGAAGGAAGAGCTAATAATAACAAGAGATAAACTTTTGGGTGATGGCATCATTTACTTGTAACAAAACAATTCAAAACCATTTCTTTATCAAAAACCATTTTATGACGCTACGGATTACAGCCGGTGATCAGCCGCGAAGTAATCCCGAACCTCGCTGGGTTCTAGAACATTTATGGGATCCCTAGGAAACTTTTAAGCCTACAAATTAAGAGCGCAAAGGACTTGCGTCTCAGTCCAGATCCACTATTTAAAGAAAATATTTGTCCCCCTTTGGGACTAGAAATCCAAATTTTAACCTTTTTATTTAAAAAAACTGATGCCAATTGACAGTTAAACTATTGAACAATGAACATCTTTATCAAGGGTTCTAGATCAACTTTGAAGCACAGGGAATAGGTCCACTAAATTTTAAGGCCATGATCAACTAGACTATACTTTATCAAGGGAATTTCAAGGTTTCTATTTACAAAGATTTTGACAATGAGATTTAGCAAGATTATCGAATAGTATGAAGGAACAAAGTCAAACTAGGTTCAAGGTAATGGTTCCAGATAAGACTTAGATATTAAAATATAAAGAAGGTGAACATCAGTTCAATGTATAATAGGGTATCATGTTTTAGGGTAAGGATAGGGTTATCAAACAATCATGAACAATCTTTAAGGAATGACAGGCTTTTAGGCATCAAGATGAGGTTACTGAGTGTAACTTACACATGGTTCAACATCACAATTACTTTGGTACACTAGCATGTATGACATTTTGATTTAGTTGCATAGCAATCTTCAAGTAAAGTTAAACTACTTGCAATAAACACTCACTACTAGAAAAAGTAGAATAGACATCGGCTAAAAACCGATGTCTATGAACAAAAAAATCCGATGTCTTCGTGGGTGATGTTAAAGACCCCCCATTTAACATCGGTTTTAAACTGATGTTAAAGAAGACAAATAACATCAGTTTTTAAATATGTTAAATTTCTAATGCATATCTAATCTTAATATATTATCATAATATGATATTTTTATCAATTTAAACATATGTGGGATAAGTAAAATATTTTTATTTACCCATTAAACTGATGTTACCAATACCAATAACAACGGTTTTCAAGATAAACTGATGTAAACATAACTTTTGACATCGGTTCTTTATTTCAAACCGATATCTATTGGTGAAAAACCGATGTCTATAAAGCTTAATAACATCGGTTTTCTGTTTTAAGATTTTTTTTATTGTAGTATTTAACATCGGTTTTATTCGATATTACTGATGTCAATGTTCCACTAAAACTGATGTATTAAGTTTTGATACACATCAGTTTTTTATTTTATAACAGTTGTTAAAGTGTTAAATTAACATCATTTTCCATTGTAATGATGTCTGATTACCTGTTTCATTAATGTATATTTTATAAATGTAGATTCCAAAAATTTTCCAAACCAATAAACTAACAAAACCAATTACTGCATAATACCAATTCTTTATATATCAAATAACAATATCCATATATCAAGCACAACACTTTCTCTAATCCATACATCAAGTACTACACATATTTATGTAGCATACTGTTTGCAAACATACTATATCACCAGATTCTGGATTTTTGGCTACATAGGCAGTGAATCCAACGGAGCTCCAGATTGCAACGTCAATGCACTCCCACCAAAAAGCTGCAATTTGTCAATCAACCAAAACTCAGAGTATGGAATGTATATGACTAAATTATATATGACTATTCCAACCGTAAAGAAGAGCAATAAAACAGAAAGTTCGGACAACTACCTGTAGAATGACATATACTGACATATAATCAAATACAATTATAATTGTCTTTCACATACTTTAATTGCCTTCATATTATCATGCCTTTCGTATACAATAACCAATTTCATTAAATATGAAGTGTGACACATAATTTATAACTAAATCCCTGTACCGTGTGCCACATTAATGCTGGTTTTTTGTCATAGCTATTTTGAAGCCCGTCAGCTTCAAGCTGCTCTGGATCCTTAAACAGACTCGGGCATTCATCCTTTCTGTACATAGCAATAAAAGAGACCTATAGAAAGATTATATAACAGATTTGTTAGTGGATATAAAGTTCAAGAAAATAATCAAAATTATTATAGAAGATATAACTTACATCTAATTTTTGGATATGGATAAAATCCAAGAATCTCATCACATCTTCTTTGACTATGGGCAACTCACTAGTTTTAACAATTCTTCGATACAAATGAATCATGTTTCTAAGCTGATTACAAATCAAGATACCCAAGTACAAGGAACAGATGTTAACAAAAACGAAATTGCCAGAAATGACAAAATACAACCAGATACCCAAGTCAACTTTACCTGCAACCTTTTTGGAAAATCTATGTTATGAATATTATCATCCTTCTCTGTCATATACTTCTCTGAGAGAATGGTTGGGTCAAATCCCCCTATATTCCTTAATTCATTTCTTCTTCCAGGTGGATCATCAAATCCACTCATCTCTGTCAATCCTTGCTTGCGACGCTTTAATAGATCATCCACATTTCCAAATATTTCATGAGCTTCCTGTAATGCAAATTTGCGCCCATGAAATATGAAGTATTAATTATTCTTCTATGTCAGTCAGGTGTTAAAGCTAAAAACAGATCTTATAGTGAAAAGTGGGAGTAATCTAGTGGAAGGAAAACAACTCATATTTCGAAATCTATTAATTCATAGCGGTGTCAAAAGAACTATATCTTAGTGCTTAAATAGCAAATTTTATAGAACAAGTAAGATGAAGAGGGTGATAGCAATTGTCATCTACTGCAATTTAATAGTGAAAAATCAGAGCAAGATGTAAACAATTACAAGAAATTAAGCTTATTTGACACCTTTAATTCAACAAGAAATTCTTTCGAAGCTTGCATATCCATCTTCTTAATTGCGGCTTTCTGCATAAATAACACTATTAGTGTTCCACAAATTTCATTTACCATTATATAAATACGCCTACCAAAAAAGTTCACTTGCAATTGCAAATCTGCCAATATATCAACTTCACAGAAACAAGGCGTAGAACACAATATCATACCCACTTTAGCCAGCTTAGCAGCCTTCCCTAGCTCAAGATAAACACACTTGTCTATAGAATATAGATTTTAGAAATCTATAAATAAATTATACCATTATACATAGATATATAATCATAGAACATGACACATTTCCAATATAATGATCAGCACCCCTTAAACATGACCCTATAGATTTTAAATCTACTTACAAGGAACAAGCAGGGCAAACTTATATATCACATTACTAAATGTCAAGAGAAGACCTAAAAAAATATATTAGCTGCCAGTTTAAAAAAAATCATAAGCTACGAATTGCACTTATTATTTAGGTAAAGTAGCCAACTGAGTTATCTTCACCTTTAAGCAAAGTTCCACCTGGAGCTACAGTCAGAAGAAGGTATTTGACTACAGCTATTTGTATAGTACTAGACAATTGCACTTACAAGGATGTAAATACAATGAAAAATCTGCATCATAGGAAAATAACTGGATATGAAAAGAAATCAGCAAGAAGTTCAATAATACTCTTAAACAAATACACACACAGAGGAATTGAGTAAAATGAAAAGATTAGTCAAGAGAGTTGGTAAAACACTTGATTTGCGAAAAATATAAGTCTAAGATGCGGAAAACCATCAAATTTATATATAGAAAACTTAATCACAAATTAGCAACAAAAATTAAAAGTTAACCATATGTTAATCCAATGGAACTGTACTAAGTTATCACTAAATTTGGAATCCACTTGAAGAATAAAGAACATAAGATCCTCAGAAATCTTATAAACACAGCACCGCTCCACTAGTAAACCCCAACAGATGCAAAAGAATACATTCCACAACCAAAGCCATCTAGTGTCTCCAAGACCTCTCGTCCATGTAGTGAAAATACCCAATCGTGTACTGCATCCTATTTGTTACTAGAGAGCAGAGACATTGAGATTGATGTGACTCTACTTCCTCAAAGTGTTCCATTTTCAAGGAAGACACTAGAGTGATCTATTGTTTCTTTCATAGAGAAATATACCATGGTGGTCAAGGGAACCCGATGATACATAACGGGGATGGAGCCCATGTGTGCCTAAGAACTTCTTTATTTCTGGTAATCAGTTCATTAACAATCTTCATTGTCTAAATTCTTTAAGATAATATTATATATTAGGTGAATTCACATCCATTTGGTAACCTGTAATTTAATGTTAATAGACAAACACAAGTGGAAAAAAGAAAACAAAAAACTTGAGAATACCATGGGTAGAAGGATCTTCACTTGCTGTTGAAAGTCTGATTTTTTTAGCTTTTTTCTTCCTGTAAAATCCGAAATAACCTACAAGTAACAGCAATCCTACTGCTACTACTACAGCAATGCCAGCTATGCCTCCGGTGGAAAGCCCCGGTTCCATAAAATCAAACATTAGCTCAAACATCATAAAGACTCCATGCTACCTTAAATCTCATATGTAGTAAATAAACAAAAGCCAGCATAAGGGTTAGACCTCCTTTGCTGTAAAAAGGAAAACAAACAAAACTGAATCAGATGTCAATTTAACGGAAACTTCACCATGACAAAGCTAGTTATAATATATAGCACTCTCAAATCAGAAATATAGATAAGCTACCTGGATTTGAAGGGTACAAAAGTTTCATTTTGATCTGTAAAAGCGAAAAGACAACTTTAGAAATACACATTCAAGATAAACAAAAAAAAATAATTACCAAGAATTCATTTGCACTTGCAAATATCTTTAAAACTATCAGTAATTATAAAGACTAAATTACCAGCTTCTAAGGAAAAATACGACATACATATAGACTAATTACTACCAAATCAATCTTTACACAAAACACTATAATTCTAAACCAGATGCTTAATTCTATCGACATTAACATAAAATAAAATTCAAGCTCACAAAAACTGAAAGATCACCTTTGCCAGGAACATAAACAATTCCTCTCCCTGCACTAAAATCAACACCAGGATTATATCTCCTCAACAAATTTGCACCTAGTTAACACAAATCTAACGATTTATTGAAAACAAGAGTTAGGGTTCATGTAATTGAAAGATATAATTCAAATTAGGGATCTTAATTGTTAGTTCTTGGTTTCAATTTGGAAAGTTAGGTTTTGAATTTAGGGTTCTACGTTGAGAGTTCAGAAAGATGGGTGGAGAGGGGAAGTAAGAGTGATGGAGAGAGAGAGATGTTCTTCCATCAGAGAGAGTTTTGATAGCTTTGATTTTTGATTTTGTGTTTTTTTAAATGTATATTTGAGGATAAAGTTGAAAAGAGGGGGAAGAGTCAAAAATAAACTAAGGCAAAACGGGGGAAATTTAAGAGGGAATGAAATTTTGGCTAGGGGGAATGGGGAAGGCGCGCTGCTGAAATTTTTTTAACAGACATTTAACATCAGTTCTTCTAACAAACTGATGTTTATAAGCACAAAAGACATCGCTTGCTCAAAACCGATGTCTAAAATACTTTTTACATCGTTGAAATAAGCAACCGATGTAAAAGAGGCGATGTCTATTCTACTTTTTCTAGTAGTGACTTGAGGGTTCATGGCATTTTCATATAATACGAAGATAGATTTGAAACCACTTGGTTCATGCATATCAAGGTGAATTAGAATACTCGCATCATATATAAGAACTGGTTATCGCACACTTGCAGTGTAAACAAAAAGGCAGGTTAAATCACTTGACTTGACTGGAAGGTAGGAGCAACTGGAAGCTTTACTCGACTTTAATGGCAAGTTTTGTCACAGCCCCAAATTACATTTAACAATATAAATGACTTAATAATAAAATAATATTACAAAAGGCTGTTTACAGACAATATCCAAGATCGCTAGGTTTAGTGTTTGAAGAACAGTCCAACACTACAAACTAATACAACTTCATAACTACTGGTCCTCACAATAGACTTTCAGCTATCTACCTGAGCTCTCAAATAAGCCTCAGCATCTCCAGGGGACTTACAGGCGGTCTGCTTGAATCTAACCATACTTGCTAGCTGAAATACATAAATAGTAGCAAGAGGTGAGCCAAATGCTCAGCAAGGTATATAATCAACAATTGGAATATTAACAACAGTTCAAATTCATAAGTTAAACAATTGGGAAATGGCATCATTAATCAGATCAAAATCTTTTTGAATCAACTCTTAACTCAAAAATCATTTTATGACGCTACGGATTACAGCTGGTGATCAGCCGCGAAGTAATCCCGAACCTCGCTGGGTTCTAACAAATTTAATGGGATCCCGAGGCAGTTTTTAAGCCTCAAATAAGTGTGGAAAGGACCCGCGTGTTAGTCCAGATCCACTATTCTCATGAAAACATTTTTTTGTCTCTTTGACAAATTTGACTTTTAAAAACTTCACATTTTTATAAAAATTTGATGCCAGAAATAATAACATTTCAAAAGCTCTTTAGGCATTAAAGGATCGTTTACTTCTTTAAGGAATTCTAGGCCAAACTCAACAACAGTTGTACTAAGTTAAGCTTTATTGCCAGACGAATTGAACTATCATGGTGAGGAAATCAATTTAGGGTTCAATACAAATGAACAATTCACTGATTTAAAGGAATAATCAGGGTTGAATAACAATAGTTCAACAGAGGGAAATTCTAATAATTATAAGTAAGGGTATCAATCATTCCAATTCCGAAGGATTTCAAATAGTAGGGTTCCAATCATTCCAATTCTGAAGGATTTCAAATAGTAGGGTTATGATCAATAATCAAAAGATTAATATTACGAGATTATTATCGACAGAAGAACAATCTTCTTACTAGAGGTTGTCAAAGATGAATATCAATAGTTTAACAATCAAGGAAGAAAATATTGAAAAAGAGTTCGAATCAATAAACCACAAAGGTAGGAACCTCAACTAGGGTTACAATCATAGGGTATCAAAGAAATTTTAATGTTCAAGTATCATAGTAAGGGTAATAAGAATGTGTATAAATGAATCATTATCTCAGGGTTTAATGAAAGAAATGATAAACAATCAAAAATGGTAATATGATTCGAAGGGATTAAGTTTCTCAAGTTCGCAAGGAAATTTGATAATGTATAATCAATAAGGATATTTAAACACTAAGTAAAGGGGAATACAACAAAGGTATATGAATGATTATTAAAGGTACGAAACGCTTCTGAATGAGTTTGGGGTGATCAAGGTATAACAATTATACTAACTCAAATTAAGTTCGGGTACATACGACAATGGGCAACATCAAATTCTTTTAACAAGCAAGCTATCACGGTTCCAATAAGTATCTCAGGGTACTTGCATAACATATGATTAACAAAAGGAATATACTTGCATAATATCTATTCGATAAGGGGAAAACACTTGCATAATATCATTACGAAGGAATAGTACACTTGCACAATATAAGTTCACAAGGGAACGACACTTGCCATGAGAAGGCTTGACTACACACAACTTGTCTTGGGAGCGACGGGAGCACTACTCGACCTTGATGGCAAGCTTCCTATCTTCACTTGATCCTACAAAATAATAAGAATCCCTCATTACTATGGACTCTTATGACACCAAACAATCCTAACACTATATGCACAAATTGACTCCAGGTAACTCTTAGTGTCTTATATTACGTAAGACACTAAGTTAACACACAATACCATGCACATATACATACAGTAGCACCTTGGAGCACATAACATAGATAGTTATACTCGTACTATTATTTCGACTTGGTGCTTTATTCGGGACTTGAATGATCTCACTCTCAAATCTCCATAATTCCACTTGCGATATACTACTAAAATAGTCTCGACTCTTGAAGGGCCTAACACTTGGTGGTCCCAATTATCTTAGCCAAAACCTTGGCCTAACACTCTACTGACCTATATCTAAATGCAAACACTAGAGCTCACTCATGCCTCACACATAGGGTCCACAAAACTAAATGCGAAAAGAAAGCGTTCTCACTTGCACACTTATGGCGACACCTTAGGTGACTCTCGACTTTTGACACCAATAAAGCTCGAATATTCCTAACCAAAGCTAACCTACTGGATTCTTAAGTCTATAATATAACTTGTGCACTTGGAATGATACTAAGGGCCTTACTAGATTTTCTTAGGCCTAACCTCAAAGTTGACACAACTCTAAATCGGTGTCCTGAAAACTGCCCTGTTTTGGACTAACTTAAACTCATTGGTTCTAACTTTAAACCTCCATGGTTTGACTTGAAACTCTTCCTTAAACTCCCTAGTATCAATACTAATCAAGGCCTGATGAGGGCTTACTCTTCATCCAACTTTTTGACCTCCAAAAGGTACTAACTCAATCTGTCCCATATTCTGGCAGAATCTAAGTTTTGGTGTGTGCACCTCACTAAATGGTTGGGTTTCTCTAATTTATGGCTTCTGCACTCAACTACAACCCAAGTACTAACTCCCCGTGGCTTGGGACTAACAATTCCTAAGAAATATCCATTCAAAATCAACCCACAACATCACATGCAAATCTGGAAAAAAAATTCAGGATTCTATCCTAGCCTTTCCACCTTAACTCCCACTTCAAAACCGCGAATTAAATCTCAACAAAGGCAAATTTACTACTATAAGACTCTAAACTAAGACCTCAACCAAGAATGGAGATCATTCATTTCCTATAGTACCAACATGCAAACTAAAACTTAACATGCAACTCACAATGATCAGAAAAACAAGTTCGACTAAATAATGAGATTATTAGCTCATAAATTCGACTTCAAATACTAAATTATTTCAAGGGATCATGCACACTATCTGTTAACAACTAAGATCAATCATGATATCAAGGAAACAATTTTTTTTTAGCCCATATAGGTCGAACTTAATCACAAACCAAACATGCATGTACATTTTCGAAAAAGAGCATATATAGCTTGATCATTCTTGAAAATAATGCCCTATCTCTAACATGCAAAGTAAAACATGGCATTACAACTAAAGATCAGTAGCATGAAAGTGTTTTAAAGGAGTTTTAATCAAGGAAACACTTAGTTTATGCACATAAAAATTATATCTCATGGAGAACCCTTTAATCCACATGAATTAAGAGTTTCTCCTTGGAGATCACATAAAACAAGACATGCAAGCATTAAACTTCATCTCCTAAGCATGGATATTCTTGGAAAGTGTATTATATAAGAATGGGTAGTGAAATTACACTAGAATGGCAATGATTTGTTGAAGAAAAATTGAAGGGGATGGGGGTAGGGGGCTTCAGCCGAATGGAGAAGAAGAGGGGGGAAAAGAGAGAAAATTTTGAGAGTGCAAATGGTGAGATTGAGTGGAGTGTAGTTTTGGATTAACTCTCCTCTTTTTATCATCATGCACCAAGTAATGAGTGGAGTTTAGAATTTACAAGAGGGTCCTTCTCCCAAAGCTAAGCAAAATTGCATGCAAGGTTAGTTTGGTCTTTTGGTGGATAAAAGAGAGTTAGTGGGGTATGAATTATCTTTTTAGCCCTTCAAGTTGAATTGGTGGGTATTTGCAAATTGCTAATTACTAAACAACTATTTTTAAAGATTTACTTTTATAAAATAAAATAAAATTTCGAAAATTATAAAAGTTGTACCGTAAAATAACTTGGATTTTTAGAAATTTTATGAAATCACTTTTGTGATTTGTGAATGAAATAAATTTTAAAAGAAAATTTTCCCAAGGTAAAGAATATTCTCTATAAATCAAGAATAAGAGCAATTAATAAAACTCTCGCTTTGAAAAATTCATATTTTAAATAAAGCAATTTATAATGCAGCAAATTCCATTCACACAAATGTACAATCAATAAATATATTTATAATCGACTCTAATATTATACAGAGTTCGCAAATAATATTACACAAAATGCCGGTCGTAACATCCTCTCCCCCTTAAAGAATTCTGTCCTCAGAATCTAAGAGAACATATGAGGATACTAGGAACATATATTAGACTCTAACTCCCAAATTGACTCTTCGACCTTGGGGTTCCTCCAAAGTACTTTTACTAACTTCACCGACTTATTTCTAAGACTCTTTTCTTGCTAGTCGAGTATTTTGACAGGTTGCTCCTTATACGATAAGTCTGCCTGAATTTCTATAGGCTCATACTCTATTACATCATTGACATCCATGTTATACTTTTTAAGCAAAGACACATGAAAGACATTATGAACATGCTGATACTGCGGAGGCAGCGCTAACTCGTAAGCCACTTTCCCCACTTGGTTAAAAATCTCAAAAGAACCTATATATCTAGGTGCTAATTTGCCTTTATTTCCAAATCTAGTCAACCCTTTCCACGGTGACACTTTTAATAATACAGCTTCGTCGACTTGAAAACTCATATCCTTTCGAGCAGGATCTGCGTACTTCCTTTGTCTATCTTGAGAAGCAAGCAATCTTTTCTGGATCAGTTTGGGACCTAGAATCTTTCCTTCTCCAACTTCATCCCAATTCGTTGGCGATCTGCACTTTCTTCCATACAATGCTTCGTACGGTGGCATGCCAATGCTTGAGTGATAGTTGTTGTTGTAGGAGAACTCTACCAAAGGTAAATGTTCATCTTAACTTCCCATAAAATCAATAGCGCAACTTCGTAACATGTTTTCAATAGTTTGAATTGTCCTCTCGCTTTGACCATCAGTCTGCGGATGATACGCCGTACTCATGTTTAACTTTGTGCCAAGACTTTCTTGAAAATGCTTCCAGAATCTCGAGTTAAATCATGGATCTCTTATCCGAAACTATTGATACAGGTACGCCATGTCGTAATACGATTTCACGCACATACAGGTGGACCAATCTATCCAAAAAAGACCTCTCGTTAATTGGAAGAAAATGTGCCGACTTCGTAAGGCGATCAACTATAACCCATATAGCGTCAAGTGTAATAACCCCAAAAATTTTGAACTTTTTGTAACCCTTATGAATAGTGATTTTGCTGATTATGCTGAATAAGAAAAATTTTCATGCCACACTTTGTAGGGGTTCTTTTATTGTTATTCTGAGATCTTATTAGTACTCTATATGGTATATAAGTGTATGTAAAGATCGTCAGAATCCAAATTCGAACACTTTGATTTTTCCCGAAAATCCACCAGATACCGAAAGAATTGAGTATAAGGTAACATGATAAAAAGGATTTAAATTTAAGGATTATAAGAGAGGATCATAAAAGGAATATAATGTATTGAGAAAGGTTAAGGGAACCCAAGTAATAAGATCCCGAGTATGATCCCTCAAACGATAAACAAAAATGAAAGTTAAGCGAACCGTATAACAAATCAGCGATCATTAGCCAAGTAATTAGGAGTTAATCAAAGAGGTTAGTGATGATGATGTCATCACACTAACAAGAAGAAGACAAGTGTGGGAAGATGACATAAGAGGATGACATAAGCATGACACAATGGTAAGGAATTGTTGGTTGATTATAAGCCACACAAATTTTACCATGGTAAAAGGTTAATTAACAACAAAAACAAAGCAACCAAGCCAAAACAAATCAAAAACACAAAACACAAGTTGACTTTCACTTTCCAAGCAAAGAAGCTCTCGGCCTTGTCCATTTCAAGAAAGAAGAAAATCCAAATTTAAGTTCCAAGCTTTGTTAATTAGTGAGGTAATTATCCAAGGTTCCTTGTACATAGATATAGATATCCTATGAATCCAAGCTTCCAATTCCTTCACAATCTCTTCCAATAATTCATGGAAGAAGAGAGTGAATAGTGTTTTTCAAAAACTTAAAATTTTGATCTTGTGTTTTTGTTTAGATAAAGCTTTAGTAAGGATATTCCAAGGTTGTTTCAAGCTCATTAGTTACTCCTACTCACAAGGAAGGTATAATATATTAACCTAGCCTTATTATTGAATGTTAAGAGCTTGTTATAAGTAGTATAGTTCATGAGAGGCATGATTATTGTATATTTAGAGATTGGTTGGTTTTGTAATGTTTTTGGAGTTGTAAATCTTGATTATTAGTTAATGAACTTAAGTATAAGCTTTTAGTTCATGATTGAGAGTAGTATAAATTGGAAATCTTGAGATGTTGGGGCTGTTGCAGTAGATTATGGATGGAGTTTGGTTGTAGTAATGACTGTGGGATTGATTGTGGATTGATTTGGAGTTGTACAAATTTGGTAATCGCGTAAACATAGCCGTCGTAATGCCCGATTTACCTTAGACTGCTTTTGTTCTTAACATCAGGACCCCTGAACTCACTGTTAGGTTTTTACCATTGCCATTATTAGATAGTTCATGTTACGAACTTCGTTTTGATATGTGGTTTGCTTAAATCTGATGTACGGTTTAGGAGAAATGACCGTTTTAAGTAACGGCGTTCCGAGACCAAACCATTATCCCTCGCCTTACTTTGAAACCTTGGTTAAGGCCCTTAAATGGCTAATTGGAATATGAAACAATTATGTAAAGTGGATTAGGAAGTTGGTAGGGTACTCGCGAAAGTATCGCCTTAAAATTCCTAATGGTTAATTTATTAAAAATGGTGGAGCCGAGGGTACCCGAGCGACTTAAGTGAATCGTTAAGCGCGAAAACGAACGTTAGGGTCTAATTGGTTAAAGTATAGACTCTTAAGCGACTTTGGTTAATTCCAACTTATATGTTGTTTATAGGTTACCAAACTCATTCCAGGACTTTTACCACCCCCAGTCGCTCAGGCAAGTTTTCTACCCGTTATACTGTTGTTGTGATGTATATATGTATATGCATTATCTTGTGATAGATGCATGATGGTTAATTAGCAAATTTTGTGATATATTGGAGCATGCTGATATGGTTTATATGCATGTCTATTTCGCAATCTTGATATATATCTGTTGATTCCAATGCTTATAATTGCAAAATACCTATGCTAGAGATAAGCAGTAGTTGCGTATACCCTTAGTATAGGGGACCCAAAGGCGAACATTTTCTAAAACCAGGAGTCGATGTTCTCGAGTATATTATATATATTTATATATATATAGATATAGTTTTCAAAACTATTAATCGAATAAGGTTTATTCGATAACTTTATTTTTATTAATGAATATTACTTTGAATATTCATTCGAGGACTTATGACTCGGTTTATTTTATTTAAGGAATAGTATCTTGAATATTCATTCGAGGACTTGTGACTCTGTTTATTCTATTTAATGAATATTATTTTGAATATTCATTCGAGGACTTATGACTCCGCTTATTTACTAAATAATATTCTTTATTATATTAAAGAATAATGTTTCGATAATCAAACTTATTTTCGATTATTCAAATAAAGATCGTACTTTCGTATAAGTATATCTTTGGTTATTTAATATTCATTTCAAGTATGAGTTTTAAACACTTCTACTTCAATAATTTTTATAAAGATTATTCTTTATGGGAATATTATTTAAATAATAATATTCAGATATTTTCTAATATATTGGGACTGATTTATTTTATTAAATCAGCATTACTCCAAATATTCTTAAAAAAGTTTTCGAGTCTTCAAAATGATTTTTAAAAGTTAGGGCGGATCCTAAAACTCATTTTTTTTAATTAAGATCCTCCTTTCGAAGAGGATTTAAATACTCGCTCAAAATCTGAGGGATCCGGCTCTGTGGTGTATTTTATATTCGCAACAAGGTTGCTGTTTTGATAAATGAATTGATTACTTACCCAACGTTCGGGAAGTAAGTCCATCTAATTGAGTCGGCATAAGCGACATGCCGGGGTACGGTCTATCAAAGTGTAAGTGGTTGGGTGGCAGCCCATCAATGCGTAAGAGGCCGGGTGGTGGTCCAACACAAGGTCCTAATGAGGCCAGGGTGATGACCGGTGGGGATTCATCCATCTACTAGTAGAAAAGGTTACTTATTGGCATCTTTGCCTGATCAGCAAGATATCGGGTTTATGCCAAAATTCTTTTCTTTCCAAATTCATTGGATATTGCAACTCTGTTCATACTTTACATGACAGAGGTTTTCAGGAAATGTATGAGATATATATATATATATATGGATATATATCGGGACTTAATGAAGTATCTCGTAACTTCATTTCTTTCAAATGATATTTCAAAGATTGGATCTATTCAAGTCTTATCTTGTAGTCTCATCTATGTGATGAACTTTTAAAACTAATTATAACTTGAACGGTGGTAGTTCAAGTAGTATTCGGAAAAGATATAAGTATATTGGAGTATCTTGTAACTTCATCTTTTTAACTTATATCTAGTAAATGATTATCTTATGCATGACAAAGATTTTCAGAAAAACGTCGAGACAAGGTTAGATATATGAGATCACCTTGCAACGATATGTTATACAGTTATAAACTGGAACTCTGTGTATATTATACATGTCAGAGGATTTCAAAGATTTGAGAAGTATATATGTATATATACTGAATATTTTGTGACTTCGTCGCATTAAGATATCAAACTTGGTTCATTTCTTCTTGACCAATACTTTCATGAGTACTATGAGAATGCTCATATATTGTTAATTATTATACATATTATTTCGATGGGCTTGTTGCTCACCCTTGCTTCTTCTTTCATCACACAACAATAGATAGACAAGATGAACAGGATCAAGCTCCCAATTCGTGAGCGGTTAAGAAACGTTCTACAGTTTCTTGTAGGCGTTGATGCCATTGTAGATGAGGTATGAACTACCAATAGGCTAGGCTTTCAACTTTTGTTGTGCCATACTTATGTATATTTATGAATTGTAATAATGGCAAGGAATATGTAAATTTATTCAGAAACCCTTTTGAGGTGTAATGGCTTATAATTGTGGAATAAAATGACTTGTGTTATTTTTGGGTATTCATCTCTGAGACTATAACTTGTGGTGTGTGTATATATTGTGGGGTCACAGTACGCAGTAGATGATTGTTTATTAAGAATTAGGTGTTATTAAGGGAAATGGAACTCGTGACAACCCGAATCCCCGACCCCGGATTTGGGGGTGTTACATCAAGTCCAGATTTCATTCGTGGTAATCCTACTATAAAGTCCATGGCAATGTTTTCCCACTTACATTCGGGAAATTTTTAAAGGCTGAATTAATCCACTTGGTCTTTGATGTTCTGCCTTCACTTTCTGACAAGTATAGCACCTCACAACCTATTCTGCTACTTCTTGCTTCATATTTGGCCACCAAAAATTCTGCTTCAAGTCCTGGTACATCTTGATGCTTCCCAGATGAATTGAAAATCTAGAATTATGAGCTTCCCGCATTATTTCATTTTTCAGTTCAACTACTTGAGGAATCCAAATCCTTGATGAAAATCTTAATATCCCCTGCTCATCTTTTTGCGTACATAACTCTTCTCCGGTCATTCGATTATTCTTTTGATATCAATATTCATTTTGATGTCATATCAAATTAGATATCAATACGAACTTTGATGCTTACAACATCCCACATTGAAGTCAACATCAATCATCTATATTAATACCACCTTTGATATTTAACAACAAACTAAATATCAATATCAAGCAGAAACTGAATCAAATTGTATTCTATTCAAACAATTCCTTTGGCAGTGCAATCAAATTTAATCTTTCCTTTCTGCTGAGCGCGTCAGCTACTACATTCGCCTTTTCTGTGTGATAATGTATTGAACAATTGTATTCCTTTATAAGCTCCAACCATCTCCTTCGTCTCATGTTGAGCTCCTTCTGAGTGAATATATACTTCAAGCTCTTATGATCCGTGTATATTTTACATTTCTCTCCATACAGGTAGTGCCTCCATATCTTGAGTGCAAATACTATAGCTGCTAACTCCAAATCATGAGTCGGATATTTCAATTCATGAGGTTTAAGCTATCTGGATGCATATGAATCACCTTATTGTGCTGCATTAGCACACAACCCAAACCCTTATGCAAAGCGTCGCTATAAATCACAAATTTTCCTTTGTCATCCGGTAATACCAATACCGGGGCGGTAACCAATCTTTGCTTCAATTCTTGGAAACACTCTTCACAATCCTTATTCCATTCAAACTTGTGGTTCTTTCTTGTTAGCTTAGTCGGTGGCGTAGCAATCTTTGAGAAATCCTTTACGAATCTTTTGTAATACCCGACCAATTCTAGAAAACTTCTTACTTCTGTGGGAGTCTTGGGTCTCTCCCAACTCATTACTGCTTCGATCTTTGCATGGTCCATTCTAATTCCTTCACTTCCAATTATATGCCCTAAAAATTGAACTTCTCGCAACCAAAACTCGCACTTTGAAAATTTGGTATACAGCTTCTCTTGTCTAAGAATCTCCAAAGCTATTCACAAATGTTGCTCATGCTCCTCTTCTGACTTTGAATATATCAAAATGTCTTCGATGAAGACCACGACGAACTTATCCAAATATCTCTTAAAAACTCTATTCATTAAATCCATGAAAGCTGTTAGGGCATTTGTTAACCCAAATAGCATTAAAAACTCATAATGTTTATACCTTGTCCTGAATGCCGTCTTCGGAATATCTTTTGGCTTGATCTTCAACTGATGGTATCCTGACCTTAAATCAATCTTACAGAAACACTTAGCTCCTTTTAATTGATCAAATAGATCATCTATCCTTGGTAGCGGATATTTGTTCTTAATCATCAATTTGTTCAACTCACGATAGTCTATACACAGTCTCATACTTCCATCCTTTTTCTTTACAAACAGAACTGGTGCTCCCCATGGAGACATACTGGGCCTTATATTTATCCAAAAGTTCTTGCAATTGACTTGCTAACTCCTTCATCTCTGCTGGGGCCATTTTATACGGTGCCTTTGAAACTGCATCTGCTCCTGGAGCAAGATTAATCTCAAACTCAATTTGTCGATCTTGCGGTATCCTAGCAACTCTTCTGGAAACACGTTCGAAATTCTCTCACTACTGGAATCTCTTCTATACTAGGAACTTCCTTTTCAGAATCCACTACATAAGCTAGGAATTCCTCGCAACCTTTCCTAAGCAACTTGCTAGCCTGAACAGCTGTAAGAAATAACTGTTCTTGCTTTTGTCCTTTAAACACCACTTTCATTCCATTCTTTGACCTTAAATAAACTCTTTTAGACTTACAATCTATCTGAGCACTATTCTTTCCTAACCAATCCATCCCTAAGATTATATTAAACTCTCCTAGCTTGAAGATTATCAAATCGACTGGAAACTTGTGCCCGGAGATATCAATCTCACACTTTGGACAAAACTGACTTACATGTACCTTTTCTTGATTAGAAATTACTATACTCATTACCTCATTCATATCCTTCTTATCACAATTTATTCTTCTAGCAAAAGATTCGGATATAAAAGATCTTGTAGCTTCTGAATCAATCGATACTTTAGCTTCAACATTGTTTATAGAGAGCTTACCTGCGATCACATCTAAGTTCTGAACAGCGTCCTTCATTTTCAAATTAAAAGTCTGTGTTGATGCTTGCGGAACTGGTTCAGACGGTGAAAGTAAAGCCAATACCTCAGTCGGTACAGTTGCACTGGTCGTCTCTACACTCATCAAATTCTTTATTGGTCCTGACGACTTACACTCCCTAGCCATGTGTCCTGGCTTCCCACACTTGAAACAAGTAATTCCCGTCTTCTGAGCCTTACACTCATTTACCAAATGTTCTTTCTGATTGCACCGATAACAAGTCTTGTTGATCTTATTACAAACTCCCGGATGCTTCTTCCCACAGTGCTTGCATTCAACCCTTGGCTGCCTATTCTCACTTGCTGATCCTTGATTCTGTTGGAAATTTCCTTTGTTATTCTGCTTCTTACTCACTTCTCCTTTCTTCTGTGAGTTCCATCCCTTCTGGAATCCAATCTTCTTCACATTCTTGTCTATCTGACCTCCTGATTCTGTCATTTCTCCTTGAAATACCTTTTTTTGTTATCTCTTTCCTTCCTGGACTGCACTCAATTACTTTCAATCAAAGCCGCCTTCTGAACTACTCCTACATAAGTATCAATTTCAAACATCGACACTCTATCTCGAATCCAATATTCAAGCCCTTGCTGAAACCTTTGGGCTTTCTCTTCTTCAGTTCTCACATACTTGGCCACAAACCTTGATAATTCTGTGAACTTCTTCTCATACTCCAAGACTGACATATTCCCTTGCTTCAATTCCAAAAACTTCACTTCCATCTGCTTCTGAGTATACTTGGGATAATACTTCTCCAAGAATAGATCCTTAAATCTTGCCCAATTAAATAGCTGAATTGCTTCCATGGTCTTCACGGAATCCCATCAATAGATCACTTCTCCTTCTAGAAAATACGTAGCATAGACAATCTTCTGCTCTTCCCCTAACCTAACCAATTTGAAAGATCTCTCCATTTCTCTTATTAAGGTGTTGGCTACAACTGGATCAGTGGTATCATGAAAAGCTGGAGGGTTCACACTTTGAAAATCTTTGAAAGTTACTATTGGTTGAGGAGGTACTTGTGGATCTGGTTGATGTTGGTATTGTTCATGATTCTCTGGGTTTCGAAATTGTTGTTGTTGGAATTGTTGTTGAGTAGTTGCTGTTGTTGAGCAAGTGTATGGGTTTGCTGTTGTAAGGTTTCCAATATTCGAAGGATATCAGGGTCGGTAGAGGTACTAGTTTGCCTCGTCTTTTTGGGTGGCATGATTCTAAAATAAAAAGGTTTAACAAAATAGTTGTAAATATAACAATTATTTCAACTTAAGGGGGTTTACAAGTTAAGGCCACACATGCGATTCAGATTTTTGGTTATTAGCAATAAAGGTGATAGACAATTCTAGATATAGAAACGAAAAAGAAATTGAAACGGAATAGCAAGGTATTAATCATCAAAGCAAAGTCGGCTTAAAACACAATAATTAAGGTTCGAATAAAATACAACGATATCAAAGTTCAACAAGGAAATAGGGAAACTACATAGTTCAAGAGTTCAACAACTAGAATGATAGCCAACTGGAAAGGAAATTAGGAAATCTAGCTCCTAATCGACCTAATCGTCTGCTTTCTGAGTCTCCTTGCTATCATCACGAGCCTTCGGAATCTCGATCCACTCTTGCTTCTGAAGCACCTTCACTATGCCCTAAAGCTCATCTGCCACCAGCTGGATGGTATGCTGGCTACTGCGGTCGCGGTGCGCTGGCATCTCATTGAGCTTATTGTTGATGAGCTGCAACAAGGGCTCAAGTCTCACGATCAACTGCGCCCTAGGTTTATTCTTAAGTCGAGTATCATCCTCAAAAGCTAGATCGAGTCGCTCCAACAATCGATCATACTTCCCCCGAAGCCTATCGAACTGAAGCCTCAAATCAGCGTACATAGAGAAAGAGATAGTGTCAGATGACACTGAAGATGAAGATGAATGCATCCTTTGCTGAGATATAATGAAGGGAAATATTAGCTATTTACCCGAATAATATCTACTTACTCTCTCGCGCTTCCTATATTTATATTCTACACCTTAGAACCTATTTGGACTATTTTCAGGGACTCTAAACCATAGCTCTGATACCAAGACCTGTCACAGCCCCAAATTACATTTAACAATATAAATGACTTAATAATAAAATAATATTACAAAAGGCTGTTTACAGACAATATCCAAGATCGCTAGGTTTAGTGTTTGAAGAACAGTCCAACACTACAAACTAATACAACTTCATAACTACCGGTCCTCACAATAGACTTTCAGCTATCTACCTGAGCTCTCAAATAAGCCTCAGGATCTCCAGTGGACTTACAGGAGGTCTGCTTGAATCTAACCATATTTGCTAGCTGAAATACATAAATAATCGCAAGAGGTGAGCCAAATGCTCAGCAAGGTATATACTCAACAATTGGAATATTAACAACAGTTCAAATTCATAAGTTAAACAATTGGGAAATGGCATCATTAATCAGATCAAAATCTTTTTGAATCAACTCTTAACTCAAAAATCATTTTATGACGCTACGAATTACAGCCGATGATCAGCCGCGAAGTAATCCCGAACCTCGCTGGGTTCTAACAAATTTAATGGGATCCCGAGGCAGCTTTTAAGCCTCAAATAAGTGTGGAAATGACCTGTGTCTTAGTCCAGATCCACTATTCTCAAGAAAACATTTTTCTATCCCTTTGACAAATTTGACTTTTAAAAACTTTGCATTTTTATAAAAATTTGATGCCAGAAATAATAACATTTCAAAAGCTCTTTTGGAATGAAAGGATCATTTCCTTCTTTAGGGAATTCTAGGCCAAACTCAACAACAGTTGTACTAAGTTAAGGTTTATTTCCAGACGAATTGAACTATCAGGGTGAGGAAATCAATTCAGGGTTCAATACAAAGGAACAATTCACTGATTTAAAGGAATAATCAGGGTTGAGTAATAATAGTTCAACAGAGGGAAATTCTAATGATTATAAGTAAGGGTATCAATCATTCCAATTCCGAAGGATTTTAAATAATAGGGTTATAATCAATAATCAAAGGATTAAGATTACGAGATTCTTATCGACAGAAGAACAATCTTCTTACTAGAGGTTGTCAAAGATGAATATCAAAAGTTTAACAATCAAGGAAGAAAGTATTGAAAAAGTGTTCGAATCAATAAACCACAAAGGTAGGAACCTCAACTAGGGTTACAATCATATGGTATCAAAGAAATTTCAATGTTCAAGTATCATAGTAACGGGTAATAAGAAAGTGTACAAATGAATCGTTATCTCAGGGTTTAATGAAAGGAAATGATAAATAATAAAAAATGGTAATATCATTCGAAGGGATTAACTTTCTCAAGTTCGCAAGGAAATTTGATACCGTATAATCAATAAGGATATTTAAACACTAAGTCAAGGGGAATACAAAAAAGGTTTATGAATGATTATTAAAGGTATGAAACGCTTCTGAATGAGTTTGGGGTGATCAAGGTATAACAATTATACTAACTCAAATTAAGTTCGGGTACTTACGACAATGGGCAACATCAAATTCTTTTAACAAGCAAGCTATCACGGTTCCAATAAATATCTCAGGGTACTTGCATAACATATGATTGACAAAAGGAATATACTTGCATAATATCAATTCGACAAGGGGAAAACACTTGCATAATATCATTACGAAGGAAGAGTACACTTGCACAATATAAGTTTACAAGTGAAGGACACTTGCCTTGAGAAGGCTTGACTACACACAAATTGTCCTGGGAGCGATGGGAACACTACTCGACCTTGATGGCAAGCTTCCTATCTTCACTCGATCCTACAAAATAATAAGAATCCCTCATTACTATGGACTCTTATGACACCAAACAATCCTAACACTATATGCACAAATTGACTCTATGTAACGCTTAGTGTCTTATATTGCGTAAGACACTAAGTTAACACACAATACCATGCACATATACATATAGTAGCACCTTGGAGCACATAACATAGATAGGTATACTCATACTATTATTTAGACTTGGTGCTTTATTCGGAACTTGAATGATCTCACTCTCAAATCTCCCCAATTTTACATGCGACACACTACTAAACTAGTCTCGACTCTTGAAGGGCCTACACTTGGTGGTCCCAATTCTCTTATCCAAAACCTTGGCCTAACACTTTACTGACCTATATCTAAATGCAAACACTAGGGCTCACTCATGCCTCACTCATAAGTCCACAAAACTAAATGCTAAAAGAAAGCGTTCTCACTTGCACACTTATGGCGACACCTTAGGTGACTCTCAGCTTTTGACACCAATAAAGCTCGAATATTCCTAAACAAAGATGACCTAATGGATTCTTAAGTCTATAAGCTAACTTTTGCACTTGGAATGACACTAAGGGCCTTCCTAGATTTTCTTAGGCCTAACCTCAAAGTTGACACAACTCTAAATGGGTGTCCTGAAAACTGCCCTGTTTTGGACTAACTTAAACTCATTGGTTCTAACTCTAAACCTCCATGGTTAGACTTAAAACTCTTCCTTAAACTCCCTAGTATCAATACTAATCAAGGCCTAATGAGGGCTTACTCTTAATCTGACTTTTGACCTCCAAAAGGTACTAAACTCAATCTGTCCCCTGTTCTGGCAGAATATAAGTTTTGGTGTGTGCACCCGACTAAATGGCTGGGTTTCTCTAATTTATGGCTTCTGGACTCAACTTCAACCCAAGTACTAACTCTCTGTGGCTTGGGCCTAACAATGCCTAAGAAATGCCCATTAAAAATTAACACACAACATCACAAGCAAATCTGGAAAAAAAAATCAGGATTCTATCATAGCCTTTCCACCTTAACTCCCACTTCAAAACCACGAATTAAATCTCAACCAGGGCAAATTTACTACTATAAGACTCTAAAATAAGACCGCAACCAAGAATGGAGATCATTCATTTCCTATAGCACCAACATGCAAACTAAAACTTAACATGCAACTCACAATGATCAAAAAACTAAGTTCAATTAAACAATGGGATTATTAGCTCATAAATTTGACTTAAAATACTAAATTATTTCAAGGGATCGTGCACACTATCTTTTATCAACTAAGATCAAGCATGATATCAAGAAAAAAAATTGTTTTTAGCCCATATAGGTCGAACTTAATCACAAACCAAACATGCATGTTCATTTTCGAAAAAGAGCATATATAGCTTGATCATTCTTGAAAATAATGCCCTATCTCTAACATGCAAAGTAAAACATGGCATTAAAACTAAAGATCAGTAGCATGCAAGTGTTTTAAAGGAGTTTTAATCAAGGAAACACTTAGTTTATGCACATAAAAATTATATCTCATGGAGAACCCTTTAATCCACATGAATTAAGAGTTTCTCCTTGGAGATCACATAAAACAAGACATGCAAGCATTAAAATTCATCTCCTAAGCATGGAACTTCGTGGAAAGTGTATTATATATGAATGGGTAGTGAACTTACACTAGAATGGCAATGATTTGTTGAAGAAAAATTGAAGGGGATGGGGGTAGGCGGCTTCGGCCGAATGGAGAAGAAGAAGGGGGAAAAGAGAGAAAATTTTGAGAGTGCAAATCGTGAGATTGAGTGGAGTGTAGTTTTGGATTAACTCTCCTCTTTTAATCATCATTCACCAAGTAATTAGTGGAGTTTAGAATTTACAAGAGTGCCCTTCTCCCAAAGCTAAGAAAAATTGCATGCAATGTTAGTTTGGTCTTTTGGTGGATAAAAGAGAGTTAGTGGGGTATGAATTGTCTTTTTAGCCCTTCAAGTTGAATTGGTGGGTATTTGCATGCAAGGGTATTCATGTAAATTGCTAATTACTAAAAAACTATTTTCAAAGATTTACTTTTATAAAATAAAATAAAATTTCGAAAATTACAAAAGTTGTACCATAAAATAACTTGGATTTTTAGAAATTTTATGAGATCACTTTTGTGATTTGTGAATGAAATAAAATTTAAAAGAAAATTTTCCCAAGGTAAAGAATATTCTATATAAATCAAGAATAAGAGAAATTAATAAAACTCTCGCTTTGAAAATTCATATTTTAAATAAAGCAATTTATAATGCAGCAAATTCTATTCACACAAATGTACAATCAATAAATATATTTATAATCGACTCTAATATTATACAGAGTTCGCAAATAATATTACACAAAATGCCGGTCGTAACAAGTTTACCCTCGTCTCGAGATCCTACACAAATAATAATAACCTCATTATAATATATTCTTACCAACTCAACCTATTTGTAAACCAAAATTAAACACAATGGCACTTAGGCCTATATACACACATATTTACAATCACCTTATAAGCATAATTGTAAACATACCCACATTTGCTCACATACCATATTTAAGTACAAAATAATATAGCACGCACTATATTGCATCACTAAGCTTGGATGATCTCACTCCACTTACTTAAGTCATTTGGTCGCTAAACTAGACAAAACTTCAAATTTTGACCTCCTAACTCGAAGTGCCTTTACTAAACCATCCAATTCCTATTGACCCTGACTTGGGCCTTTCACTCTAATGACTTTAAGCTATCTTTCAACTATGGTGGTCAACCAATATTCACTCATAAGTGCTCTAAAACTATGTGATAGGTGAATGTGCTCATTATAGTGCTTTCAAGATGACATCTATGGTTTCTTGGGTGCATTTGACACTCTTACACTTCATGTTTACCTCTAAAACTTCTAAACTAGACTCTTCTGATCATAAGTCAACTCCCAAACTTGGTGTGGCTCAAAGGCCTAGCTTGGGCCTCCCTAGGCCTAAGCTTAAAGTCCACGTTTCCCCTATTTTCGGGACAGAAAAGGGTCCTGATTTGAACTAATTTGTGACACATGATTCTAACTCAAATCATATAAACTATGGCTGAAAAACTCCCCTGACACTCCCTCTAACTAAGGCAAAACAGGGCCTAATGAGGGCCTACCTATGACATGGTCAAAACGTCCCATTTCTAAGTTGTAGCAAAATTGTCCCCTGCTAGACAGATTTTGTGTTTTCACTCGTGCACCTAACCAAACAACCTACAAACCTCTAAAAAACACCTAAAACCTAAAGTATCTCCTAGTGCTAACTTCTGATGACTTGGGACTCAAAGTGCATGACAATGACAAGTCAAATCTCACTCTAAACCTCATGGTACCAAACTGAAATTCTGCAGAATCTAATGCTCCCCTTTCCACCATGATTCTCACTTGACAAACTCAACCAAACATCAATCAAAACCCAAACCTAACCTCAACCAAGGAAATTTACTGAACTACTATTCCCACACTCAATATTGGCTTAGTGGAGATCATTCTTACCTAAGGTGCAATATAGCAAAATAAGAGTTAACACAATATACTAATTACGAGTCACTAACTTTTCGAAAATAACCACATAAATCTTCTATATATATTCGAATTAAAATCACATATCAAGGAGCACAAATCAAAATCAATATCTTAACTCAACTGAAATTAAAGCCTATTAATAATTATCTATCCAAATGATCAAGAACTTTCGAAAATCATGAGTTGAATCGATGCATGCCTTCAAATTTACAAGCCAAAATAATATGATTTCCATAATAGATTTTATCATAAATCAACATGCAAGCCTAGCATTAACTATAACTAAATGATCACTTAGCATGAAAAGGGTTTTATCAAGATTTTACTTCCAAAACCAAGCTATCATCACATAAACATTCAAAATCAACGAGGCCACAAAGAAACATCATTAAGAACCATTCATTCGGCTCCCTTATGGTCATAGCCGAATGAAATGGAAGGGAAATGACCATTAAAAACCAGAGCTTCACTCTCATGACTTGGCGTTTCACCATTCCTTGTAGTTCCCTCAATAATACAACCTTAAATCCATGAGAATCAAGATTGTATTTTGAGTTCTAGTTAAAACTATGACATGCAAGATCAAAACTTAAACTTTTCACTCTAAACTTTTTGGATTATATTTGAAGAACATATAGGGAGTAAGATTACTTGAATATAAGATGGATGTTTGAGTGAAAGAATGAAGAAAAGAAGGGGGGTGGGGGCTTCGGCTATGGGAAAGCCGAGAGGGGGGTTGAGCTGAGAGGGAGGAGAAGAGAGGGAGGAGAGAGTGAGGTGAGGGTGGAGGGAAAAATGAAATGATCATGACAACTTGTGCTTGTTTTATGGTTTTGATTTGACCAAATGTGAGTGGAATTAGTAATTGACAAAAGTAACCCTCTTGCAAGAATTGGGTCATTTTGCATCCAAGGACAAAGAAGTAATTTGGCTAGTAAAATGAGAGTTAGCGGGGTTGGAATTGTCTTTTTAGCCCTTTAAATTGAATGGCAGGGTATTTGCATGCAAGGGTATCCATGTAATTTGCTAATTACTAAACAACTAATTTTCAAGGATTTTTTTTTATAAAATAAAATAAAAATTCAAAAATTATAAAAATTGTATCATAAAATAACTTGGATTTTTAGAAATTTTATGAGATCAATTTTGTGATTTGTGAATGAAATAATTTTAAAAGATAATTTTCCCATGGTAAAGAATATTCTCTATAAATCAAGAATAAGCGAAATTAATAAAACTCTCGCTTTGAAAAATTCATATTTTAAATAAAGCAATTTATAATGCAGCAAATTTCATTCACACAAATGTACAATCAATAAATATATTTATAATCGACTCTAAGGTTATACAAAGTTCACAAATAATATTACGTAAAATGCAGGTCGTAACAGGCTGATACTCAACAAATTATGCTTGAGTCCGTCCACAAGGGCAACTTCCTCAATGATGATATTTTCTTTAGAAATTAAGCCATATCCTACAGTATAACCCTTGCTGTCATCTCCAAAAATGATACTTGGGCTAGCTCTCTCCTTAAACTTAGTGAGCAGGGTAGAATCTCCAGTCATGTGCCTTGAGCAGCCACTATCCAAATACCAAAGATTCTTTATATTTCCCTGCACACATCAAAACTAAATCAAGTTGATTTTGGTACCCAAGTTTCCTTGGGTCCTGCTTTGTTATCCTTTTTCTTAGGTTTCTTAGGCTTGTCCTCATTTGACTTAGGTATCTGAGATTTATCCTTAGTCACTTGAGTAGAACTTTTAAAACCATTCATCATAACATAATTATCATTCACATGCTGGTTAACATGGAAAGGCATATTCTGTGCAAACATGTCATTCTAGTAAGGCATGCTAAATGGCATTTGAGGCATACTAAATGCATCATAGTAGGGATTTTGTGCAAATGGCATATTAGCAAATTGTGCATTCAAATTATGTGCTGACATAACATTCACACGCATTGTGGGCATGTTGGGAAATGTGGGAGGTGCAGATATAAATGTAGGCATAGAAAGTTTGCAATTAACAGATAAATGATTAACACTACCATATTTCACACAAATTTTCTAGGTGCATATTTATCAGGTGTGTAGTTATTATGTTTTTTAATTCCTACTTTTCCATTCCTATGATTTTTCCTTTTAGATTCTGCTTTAACCTCAATCTTATCCAATCTGTCATTCAAATTCTTCATTGACAGGTGCCCCACATTGACTATCTTGTTTTCTTTCACTTGACTTGTTTCTCCTGGAACAAAGTTCTTGGAAACTGATCCATATTTATCATCTAACTTACCTAGCTTGACTTTGCTAACTGGTTTTCTTTCACTCGACGGATGTGGTTCTATGTCTTTCGACGGATAATTCTTTTTATCATTCGATGAATAATCTTCATTATCCTTCGAATCCACATCCATTGAAAGTCCTTCTTCCAAATTAGAATTCAGTTTCTCCTTGCTCTTTTTCCAGGCTTCTTCACAGAAATACTCTATACCTTGAACTTTAGTAATTTGAGCTTGGACATCTCCAGATGATTTCCAAGCCTAAATTACTCCGTGTTCTAGTTCAAGATTCTTTCTCAAAATCTCCTCTTTATTTAAGGATTCATTCAATTCTTCCTTAGCAATTCTACACTCTATTTTCAATTTTTCAAACTCAATAAATTGAGTTTCTAACACAACATTTATCTCACTCATAAACATATTATTATCTTTAATAATGTTGTTTTCCTTGGTGAGTGACTTAACTGTAACACACAAATTACAAAATTTTGTGGACATGTCATTTATAACATCATTACGCTCAGGTTTAGAAAGGTGTGCTAGATTAGTAGTGATTAGCCGATTGCTTGAAGAACTGACCTCTGCTTTATCTGATTTGGCCATTAGGGCTAGTTGACATAGCTTGGTTCCTCATCTTCATCTTCCCCATCTGCTGCCCAGTCATTTTCCCAAGTCAAGAAGGCTCTTTATTTTTGTTTGAGAAATTCAAAGTATTTCTTTTTATAGTCAACTTGCTCAAATTTCTTTTTCTCAGAATTAGGCTTTCTGCACTCATTTGAAAAATGACCACTCAAGCCACATTTGAAACACTTGAATTTGGATTTATACACCATGTTTTTATTTGGCTTGGCTGCTCCAAATATCTTTTTGAATTTGAGCTTGGCAAACTTTCTTGACAGGAAAACGAAATGTTCATCTATGTCCTCCATTTCATCTTGACTAAGATGGTCTTCATGTTTAGCTACTATCCCCTTTCCTTTGCCTTCACAAACCCTAGAGTTTGGTGCATATTCAACATCTTCAACCTTCATCTCTTTCACTCTCTCTTGTTCCACTACCAAAGCTACATATCCTCCCTTCTTTCTTCCTTTCTCTATTTTCTCATCTTATTCCATTTCAAGCTCATAAGTTTTCAGAATGCCATATATTCTCTCCAAAGTAAATTCCTTGTAATCTTGAGAATTTCTGAGAGAAACAGTCATAAGCTTCCATTCTTTTGGTAGAAATCTAAGGAATTCCAGGTTTGAATCTTTTATTTGATAGACCCTTCCATGCAGTTTTAGTGCATTTAGTAGCTACTAAAAATGTCACTTAAAAGATTCACTGTCTTTACAATGAAAGTGTTCATACTGTTAGATTAGAAGTTGCATTTTGTTTTCCCTCACTTGTTTAGTTCAATCACAAATGAATAGAATTGTATCTCATACATCTTTAGCAGTCTTAGAGTTAATGACATTGTCAAACATGTCTCCATCAAGACCATTAAATAAAATGTTCATAGCCTTCTTATCTTTGTGTACTTGCTCAATATCTTCATCTGTCCATTCTTCTTGAGGCTTTGGACATGTCATTTATAACATCATTACGCTCAGGTTTAGAAAGGTGTGCTAGATTAGTAGTGATTAGCAGATTGCTTGAAGAACTGACCTCTGCTTCATCTGATTTGGCCATTAGGGCTAGTTGACATAGCTTGGTTCCTCATCTTCATCTTCCCCATCTGCTGCCCAGTCATTTTCCCCAGTCAAAAAGGATCTTTCTTTTTATTTGAGCAATTCAAATATTTCTTTTTATAGTCAACTTGCACAAATTTCTTTTTCTCAAAATTAGGCTTTCTGTACTCATTTTCAAAATGACCACTCAAGCCACATTTGAAACACTTGGATTTGGATTCATCCACCATGTTTATATTTGGCTTGGCTGCTCCAATTTTTTTTTGAATTTGAGCTTGGAAAACTTTCTTGACAGGAAAGCTAGATGTTCATCTATGTCCTCCATTTCATCTTGACTAAGATGGTCTTCATGTTTAGCTACTATCCCCTTTCCTTTGCCTTCATAAACCCTAGAGTTTGGTGCAGATTCAACATCTTCAACCTTCATCGCTTTCACTCTCTCTTGTTCCGCTACCAAAGCTACATATCCTCCCTTCTGTCTTTCTTTCTCTATTTGCTCATCTTGTTCCATTTCAAGCTCATAAGTCTTCAGAATTCCATATAGTCTCTCCAAAGTAAATTCCTTGTAATCTTGAGAATTTCTGAGAGAAACAGTCATGGGCTTCCATTCCTTTTATAGAGATCTAAGGAACTTCAGGTTTGAATCTTTTGTTTGATAGACCCTACCATGCAGTTTTAGTGCATTTAGTAGTTTTTGAAATCTAATAAATATGTCACTTAAAGATTTACTGTATTCACAATGAAAGTGCTCATACTGCTGGATTAGAAGTTGTATTTTGTTTTCCCTCACTTGTTCAGTTCCATAAAAAATGATCTGAATTGTATCCCATACATCTTTAGCATTCTTATAGTTAATGACATTGTCAAACATGTCTCCATCAAGACCATTGAACAGAATGTTCATAGCCTTCTTGTCTTTGTGTACTTGCTCACTGTCTTCATCTGTCCATTGTGCTTGAGGCTTTGGAACTGTTTGCTCATCACCTACAGCTCCTTCATTATCTGTAGTAGCTTTTCTAGGGACGTGAGGGCCTTTCTCAATGCAATCCACATAACTTTCATCTTGAGAGAGAAGATACAGGTGCATTTTGTAACAGCCCAAATCCGGGGTCAAGATTTGGTGTCACTAAACAATCTTTACATAATTTAAAATAATATACAAATGACCCCTTAAATCCGGATTGTTTACAGGTTATGGTATGAAACAAGAATCTAACCTTCTATAAGTTACAACTACTAAAATACAAATTTGAATACCTTTGTACTAATTCTCTTGTCTAATTTTTCTAACATCTTCCTCCCCTTGCAGCGAAGATCTTTCGAACTTCTGCTGTCTATTAAAAGCTACTCACTTTTATCCTCATCTGTTTCTGAAAGAAATAAGAATTTACAAAGCAAGAGTCAGCCAAAAATGCTCAGCAAGTATACAATCGATTTCCATGTATCAATACCTAAACAACTTTTCTGGACAAAATCTTTAAATAATTTATAACATTTTTATTTCTTTGAAGTAGTTGAGCGAGTAAACATTGGCTGTTACCAGCCTTGGATTATAAAACAGAAGTGTGGAGCAATTCCCATATTCATCTCCTGAATCAGGGTTTTGTCCGATTTTATTAGCATAAAACTTTTCAAGAGAGAATTTCATTAATGGCGATCAACAATAAATTAGACTGGACACTAGTTCACATCTATATCCTGCTGATCAGCCAGGATATAGTGCAGATCTATATCTCACTATCCATTCGGGTACCCAGGCACTATCGCCCAAGGATCCGGTCCATCCCCGGCCCATAGGATCCAACTTATCACTGGCCCTCACAGTAACCATCTAGCCCGTAGAGTATTTTGATATCAAACCATTTTGATTTCAAACCATTCCAGATCAGGGTTCGCAAATAACTCGAAAGAATGGGTATTTGCTCAAGAGAGCAATCTATAATATAGGAACAATAATGAAAGGAACTTGCATAATTAAGAGTAATTACAGCGAAATATAAAACAGTTACCTATTCTGAACTTAGAATAGGAATGAAGTAATTATAGTATGCTACGAGAAAAGTAAGGAATACTTGCCTTGATAAGCTTTAACCACTATTACTGGTTGACTTTGGTTCGACTTGAACGTTCAGCTTAATTGTCAAACCACTACCTTATCTTGGATACGATCTCAACACCCAGGTCCTCTGATTGGAACCTTGCTGGGCTCGACAACTAACCACTAGATCGTTCTTAGTCCAATGTCAATCCACGGGCCTCCCGACTAGGACCTATAGTGTTGGAAATACCCTAATTCAGATAATCGTTTAAGCTTAACATAATATCACTATCGCTTCTACCCATATGATTTCATATCCCGTGTTGTATTTATATGTATTATTGAAATACACATAGCAATTATGGTTCACATCTTCGAACTAGGTTCGGTATTTGTTTTTGGAAAGTACGTATATTTGTCGTCTTGAAAAATAGGGTAATCGATTATTTACAAAATATCTTGTCACGCCACGTAATTAGGTTTCGTGTAATACAATTATATAGTCCTGTTCAACGTTTCCGATAATTGTAGGTTACGTTCCTGTATTTTTGGAATTAATTTCCCGAAAATAGGGCAGCTTCTCCTTTGTTTATCGGCCTACCCGTCGAAACCATTCGACGTCAACAATTCAACAATCAATCCAATTCCCAATCACAACCACCGGTACGACTTATAATAATATCCTATTTTTTATTTAGAAATTTATTTTATAATCTAATTTTATTTATTTATAATTTAGGACTCAGAATTAATCATCATCGTCCACCGTCGACTCGCCACGGCTCATCGTCGACGGCGGTAAAATTCGCGGGTACCCGATTTATTCGGGTTTCCGACGCGAACCCCACCGATTAAAATAATTTTCCCGCATGAAAATGAATTTTATTTCATGAAAATTAATCAAAAATTTCCTACAGAAAATATAAAAATTCCAAATTAATATTCGCACAACAGCAACCGAAATATACTACACACGGCCCGGAAATAGGCCGGAAAAACAGGAAAATCAGGCGGTAACACAGGGAAGCAACACACTGAAACCATAATAGACACAAAGCACAAACACACGCGTATACACGCATATACATACATATACATGCCGGAAAAATAGGAGTAGGGCGGCAACTACCACCGGAAAAAAAACAGAAGAAGGCGGCGACACCTCACAGATCGGGAAGAAAAAGGTTAAAGGGAAGGAGAGGGAGAGAGATAAGGGAGAGAAATAGATCGAGAGAGAAAGAGATTGCAGAGAGAGATTTGGGTGAGCGAGAGGATCAGAGAGAGACTGCGGTGACAACGAACAGGGGGATGGGGGTTAGGTTCTGTTAAAATTTTTTTTTCTTTTTTTTTGTTTATGTTTATCCTTTTCTGTACCACCTGATTCGTTCCGTGTTTCGCGATATAATGATATAATTTGCGAATAACGGCAAATAAAAATACTTTTTAATTAATTTTAAAATTTGCAAAATAATCAAAAAGTAATTAAATAATTTTTTTATAATTTTTAAAGAATTTTTGAAACACAACTCGCACCCGCATTTTAACAATTAAACAAATCAACGCGCAACTAAATTTGATCAGAACAATTCCCAAAATAATTTTAAAATTCTCAGAATATTCAAGAGTTAATAAAATAATTTTTTCATGATTTTTCAAGCATTCTGGAATTATATACTAATTTTACAATTAAATGCAATCAGAAAATCATTTAGAGATAAATAATCAATAAAATATTGATTTCTAAATTTTATAAACTTCTAAAAATAATAAATAAAATTA
Source organism: Apium graveolens (assembly GCF_009905375.1). Lineage (NCBI taxonomy): Eukaryota > Viridiplantae > Streptophyta > Magnoliopsida > Apiales > Apiaceae > Apium > Apium graveolens. Next base: position 131,008,556 of record NC_133655.1, read on the forward strand.
TAAAGCAACAAAAATAATTTTAGAAACAATTTTAGTATTTATGAGAATAAATATTCAATAAAATTACTTTAAAAATAAAATAAATTCAAACATCTCAATAATTAATTATACAAGCAATTTTCGTACTTAACAATTACCCAAAATTAACAATAGGCAAGACACAGCTAACAAGACCATCACATATTTTATTTATTTAATAATTCCATAATTAAATTTACATATCTGATCTGAAAAAGATTACTTAGCCGCTAAGTAACTATAAAAACGATACAATTTTATACCGGATTTGGATAATTATCAAAACTGAGATTCCTATAAAACACTTTATACGAAGATAAGGTAATAACACCTCACCTTTCGAGAATACGGGTTTTATCGATGTATAAAATGATTAGCGTATCGAAAATTTTACGCTGGGACTCGTACGGGTCAAACCGTACCCCGGATCGAAAAAGTCAAAACACGAAAAATGTTCAGAATTATCAGATTAGGTTAGAAAGCAGTTTTCTGAAGAGTTTCGGGTTGTAAAAACGCAAAAATGGTTGAAGTTGGACGATTTCCAATTTTTAAATAATAATTTTATAATTACTCAAAATAATAATATTAAATCTATAAAGCCATATAAAATCACATAACAATCCAAAAATTCCCATAAAATACCAAAATTATCTATATTTTATTATGGATAATAAAAAATTAAAATATCCTAATTTAATCATATATAAACACCCACATATTAATACAAATCATCAGATAATTCACCAAAATTCACGTAATAATCACATAATAATTATTTGTTAGGTCCCAATTTGTTTGTAGAAGGGGGTTGAATGCAAACAATACCGTTTAATCGAATAAAATGCGGAATAAAATTGTGAAACAAAATTCAAGTTAAATAAAACTTTTATTAAACTTGAAAGGTGTTACAACTACGGTATCGGTTACAAGGGATTAATCTCAAATCAATTATTACAAATCTAGAATAAATTCGACATGAACTTTTTCTATTTTTGTAATTAAAAGATCAAATGCTAAATGCGATTTGAGATTAAGTTCTAGGGATTTTAATCCGCTAGATTGATACACAAGAACAAGATAAATATTTCTAGTTGATTGGATTTAACTTTACAATCTAGAAATTTAATCTTGAAGAAAAGCAGATGAAAAATAAAATGTTGTGCCTTTGTTTTCTGCTTCTTTTTCTCTTGTGTGTTCTGTTTTTCTGTTAGATTGGATTCTGTAGGAGTGTTGATCAATAAAAGTCTTCTGCTTCTTTTATCAAACACCGAACTGAAAAATGTACTGGCATGACAATCTCTTTGGCCAGCAAGACTTTCGGTATGACAATATTTACAACTAGCAAGACAATCAAAATGAACTAGCAAGACTTTCGGTATGACTATTGATTGTCATACCGATTGTCATATTAGTTCAAATAAATTGTCTTGCTGAATTAATAACAGATTTTAATCTAAACAGAAATTCTAATAAGACAATTAAATGTATTGGCATGACTTTCGGTATGACTATCAATTGTCATACCGATTGTCATACTAGTTCAAATGAATTGTCTTGTTTTGAATTTAAGCAGATTTTAAACCAATTAAAATCTTGTAAATCCTCAATATTAATTCTAAATTAATTAATCAATTTAATTCAATTAATCAATAAATTAATCTTTGCAGATATAATTTATTTTCTTAATTAAATTATATGACTTAATTAGTTAATAGAGAATTAATACTAACCCTGAGCAGCATCCATTCTTCTGACAATCTTCTGAAAATCACTGAGACTTATGAATCAATTCCGCCACTTCAATACTGACACTCGATGTACTGTCTGGTTCATGAGTGACTAACTTCCGTGACGTTTCTTCATGTCTTGACTTTGATACTCTAATTTTCTTCAGATTAAATCCTTGTAATAAATGATACCCTGACGAGATCTCTGTCACTTGATTAAATCCACGATCTTGATTTATATCACTGAGGCATGATCAAATTCTTGAACTTCTTCCAGTGAATCTTCAAGTCTGCAGATGAACAATGTTTCTTTATCCTTTGACAGATGTTACTTTGTGAGATCTCTCTGATGATAGATCCACTATTTACTTATTACATTCTTATTTGAGTTGAGTTAAATCCTCGAATAAACGAATAGGCTATGACATATGCCTTTCAATCTCCCCCTATTTGCTTGTTAGACAATAACAACAAATACCTAGAGGATAACTCAACTAACAAATAAGAAAAAGATATAAACAGTAATGCAAAGTAAATAGCAGAAAAGTTCTGGATTATATTTAACATTTTCCAGATTCCAAATGAAATTTACAAGTGAATACAAGATAGATGTTCCTCTAGCCTGAACATATAACTACATTAGACTATCTTCATTCATAAAGCTCTAATCATATTACATTGAGTTTTGAGCTAATTGACTTCAGTTGTCTTCTCTTCTGACTTCACCTTCTTCTAAATCTTGAAGCAATTCCTTGTCAAAGACACGATCCTTTTCTGAAGTGAAGCTTGCTGGTCTGACTGGTTGAACTCCAACTGACTTCAGCTTATTCTTGATCTGATTGTACCTTTTAATATTCTTTTCACAATAAGCTTGAATCAAATCAGCAGCTTGAGTCTTCAACATGGATGAATATCCAGCAGTTCTTAAATGATGTTCCATCCAGACCAGATGCTTAGCTGAGTAGTCTTTAAGAGATTGTACATCTAGCTGACAGATTTGAAGACAATCAGACTTAAAGAATCTCACCTGATGAGGATTGTTGACCACTTGAGGACTAGCCCTGCTGGCAAACTCTTTAAGCCTTTCTCGAAGAACTTCATTCAATTCTGAGCTTCTTTTTACCTTGTTGAGAAGAACCCAACTCTCTGACAAAGAACGATTCTCGAACAGATGAAGTGACACCTTGAAAGATCCTTCACTCTGACAATATACAAAAATGCTCATCTCATTTAGGGATCTATCAAAAGCAGCTGTGATCCTTGAGACTTCAGTCTTGATAGCATTCATGTACATGTCATTGTTAGGATTTGAGATTTCCAGCTTGTCAAGAAGATGTAGGAACTGCCTATCATTGTTAGTGCTCAGCTGAGGCATATCAAGTACTCTCCTAGCTTCATCCCATTTTTCACCAATCTTCAGTCTGACATCTCTTCTCCTTTCTTGAGCCTTAATGTCATGAAGACGTTGCTTTTGAAGAGTTTCTGTTCTTTGAATGTCTTTCCTCATGTCAATGATCTGAGAGACCTTCTTGAGTTCAGCTTCTTTTCTTTTCATCTCTGACTGCTCCTTTTAAAATTCTTTCTCAAACAGAGGATCCACTTGAGCTTCTTCTTCCCATTCTCCAAAATCACTTTCCTCTTCAGCTTCAAATAAACCATCTTTATCTTCCTGAACTGGTTCAGTGGGAATGTCAAAAATATCAAAGTCATCCTGTTCTCCACTGTAGTAGACATCATCAGCCTTTCCTTTGTCTCCAGCAGAGGTATCTTTTTCCTTCCCTTTGGCACTACTCCCTTTCTTCTCCCCCTTAGTTGAGGGATCCTCTTCTGACATTCCTTTGGAACCTCCATCACCTCCAGAGCCTGATCCTCCACCAGACGGTCCTTCAAAATAAGCTCTTTGTTCTTCATTAGGGCAATGAGAATTCTTGATCATGAAATATAGGTGCTTCATCCCTTCATTGAGATGTTCCATGCCCGTCTCTATCTTTAGAAATCTTGAGGAGTCCAGTGAATGATTCATCTCAACGAGGTCTTCAAGAGAAGTCATTCTTGTATGTAGAGAGCAAAAGTTAGATATGTCATCAGCTGATAAAGTTGGAGTGTCCTGAATGGAATTGAGCTTTGGTATTACAGTGGTCTTGAGATCTGAGATGTCATTCCTGATGATTGCCAGCTGATTGTTGACAGAGGTGGAAGAAGAAGACCGTTCAACCACTTGTGCTTTGAATGCTTGAGCTTCAGCTTGGCTTTTAGCAAGTTCTTCTTTTAGAGCAGCAATTTGAGCTAACAGATTTTGAGTATCTGTGTCTGTGTGTGCTCTCACCTGAATTTCACTCGTGTTTGGTTCACTCACCTCACGTGCTTGTGTTTCTCTCAATATAATTGCTCGTGAGGAGTCTTCCTGTTGCTGTTCTTCTGTACCTGCAGTTAAAATCACCCTAGCCTCTTCAAGAGAGGTCAGTGGTGGTGCAATGGGAATTCGCGAGTCCCGATCCTCAGTCAATACCATCAAATCTTTTGAAATAGATGTCTGAATTTCTTCAGGGATAGATTGACCGAGTTGCCCTCCACTTTCTCCAGATAAATCTGTGAGTGGAGAATCCCATAAGGGAGCCAGAGGTGTTGGATCTGGGAGGGGAGAAAATGACTCTATTAAAGATGGCGGAGAGTCAGATTTTCCCTCTGAAGCATGTGACTGCTCTTCTGCCGTAACTATGGCAGGCACTGTAACCGACTCTATGTGCACTCCTCGTTCTGTGTCCTGAGTATGATCTGGGGAAGTGTATGGTTCCATTGTGAGTAATGGAATTGTGCTTGACTCAGTACAAGATGCCATGGCCCTATGGCGAATTTCAATAGATGCATCCTGTTGAGAGAATGCCTCTAGTAACTGTTCATTGGCCATTTCAAAGTCCATGTCCTGTTGGGAGGACAAGGATGGGCTTTCAGATGCCTCAGTATATGTTCTTCTTTTCTTAGGAGGAGGCAGAGCTGAGGGTTCACTCATATTTAACAATGCACTACTTCCTAGTAATCTTCTGGGTAACATTTTAGACAGTGGGGGAGAGGTTGAGATAGAATGTGACTCTGTGTTTGGCTCTATGACCTGGGATTGAAGCTGTGGTTCGACAACTTCATGGTCAGCCCTATCAACCACTGGGGGTCTTTCAACAGAAGTAGGAAGGGAGTGAGAGTGAGGAATTACTACCTGTAATGGAAGAGCATCTGATGTTGGAGGAGCCTGGGTGGCTTGAACCACTGGAGGTTGAGGTTGCTGTTCATGACCGGGAAGATTGAAAATAGGTAAAGGAATATAAGTGGCCATAAAAGCAGATACAAGTACTGGAACTTGCATGAATTTGAAGGTTGTGTCTTGGCGAGTGTAAATCTTTTTGCTAACTGGAGGGGGTTCGGTTACTGCAGAGTTAGCAAAAAGGGCTTTGTGTTCAGGTCTGAGAAGATGATCTGCTATAAGCATGAGAAAACGAGCATAGTAACATGATACCCTACGATTTGTAGAATGATCACGTAAAGCAGAAGTTAGACGTCTCAAGAGAATGGGAAAAAGTAGTTTGCCAAAATTGATCCTTTGATTGAAAACAACCGCAAGACCAATATACTGCAGAGTGGAAGTGATGTTATGAAAATTGGATTTTGTGCAGTTGGCAAACACTTTGGAAAGTGTATCGAAGAAAATATCCCATTCATACACCAAATTGGATTTAGAAAGTTTGGTTAAATTGATCACCCCCTGATAGTGAATAGCATGGAAAAAGTTTGTGATTTCATTTTCAGAGGGTAAATTACAGAAATTGTCCAATGGAAAATTTAACGCCTGATTAATGACTGATTCATCAACTACATACTGTGTGTTTGCCACGGTGAATGAAAAAGATTTTGAATCATCGGCCACAGTAGATGTTGTGCAAATCAGTCTAAGAAGATCGACATTTAAAATCACATTTGATTTTATAGCAGAGTTAACAATCGAATGGTCATTTAAAAATCTAATCCAAGGCTTAAATTTTTCAACATCACATTTTTTCGGATTAAAATAACCAACCTGATTATGCGCGACAATTTGGAAATCGAGAGCCATTTAAAATAATAATAAGACACACACTTTCAGAATTTTAAGAATAATATAAGAAAATTCGAATTAATTAAATTAATTCAATAATTCGAATTAAATTAATTATAATCGAAAAATTTAGACAGGAATGTATCTCGTTAAAATCCTTAACTCACAAACCCAGATTAAACAAGCCAAAAGACACAAATCAGAAATTAAAATAAAAATAAAAATGTTCAAAATCAACAAACACAAATTGAATTTGAAGGGGCAAACTGATTAAAAAAAATTTTGAAAATTTTGACAGCACTCCTGTATGTATATATATGTAAGTATATATCACAGGAGTGAAGATTCAGTTTGCTGAGTAAAAACTCGAGCAAGGAAAGAAGCAGTTCGTTTGTTTTAGTTCGAAGAGAGAGAAGAGAGAAAATGAAGAAAACTGTTCGACTTATGAAAAGAAATGAACTGTTGAAATGGTTTTTAAAAAAAACAAACAAACGCCTTTATATTACAGCTGGTATGACAATCCGGGATTGTCATACCGATTGTCATACCAGGCAAAAGAAAGAAAATAACCGAAAACAATAAGAATAAAACAAGTGATAATATATAACTGGTATGACAATCTGATAGTCATACCGATTGTCATACCAGTATAAAATAAAATAATATATATATATAATGTTTATAACTGGCAAGACAATTGATAGTCATACCGATTGTCTTGCCAGTATAAACTATACTGAAAAACACTAATATGACAAATATATACTGAAATGACTTTCAGCAAGACAATTTCAATTGTCTTGCCGATTGTCATTTCAGTAGAAATACAGTCAAAATGTACAGACTTCTATATATGTACTGAAATTATATTACAAAATAGTAAAACTGAAATACAGACCTATAATATTTACAGAATTAAAATAATTAAAATATTTCAGAGATAATAATATTTTCAGTCCAAAAATAGATTTCTTTTGAATTTTAACAAATTAAATTCATAGAAAAATATTTTTAGAGAAAATAAAATATTCTGAGACATTAAAATTAGCAAGTTGAGTAAATAAATAAGATAAGATAATAGAAATTACATAGAAATAAGCAAGAAATATGATAAAATGATAAAATAAATTTGCAAATGAATTTTTCATTTATGAAAAATTCATTTATAAATTCATTTAAGAACAGATCCCAGATATTAACTAAATTAATCACTAAAACTATTCAACATGCCCAATTTACCAACTAATCTGGTAAATGTGGATTCGTCAAGTGGTTTAGTGAAAATATCTGCTATTTGTTCTTCTGTTGGAACAAAAAATAGTTCAACAGTACCATTCATGACGTGCTCTCTAATAAAATGATACCTGATGTCAATGCGCTTTGTCCTCGAGTGCTGCACAGGGTTGTTGGTGATGGCTATTGCACTTGTATTGTCACATAAAATAGGAATTTTGTTCAATACACAGCCATAGTCTCGTAGTTGGTTCCTAATCCACAAGATCTGAGCACAGCAGCTTCCAGCAGCAATATATTCAGCCTCGGCCGTTGAGTTGGAAACTGTTTGTTGTTTCTTGCTGTACCATGAGACTATTCTGCTACCTAGGAATTGACAACCCCCTGAGGTGCTTTTCCTATCAACAACACTTCCTGCATAATATGAATATGTATATCCGACAAGGTTAAAACCAGATTCTTTAGGGTACCAAATACCTAGATTTGGTGTTCCCTTAAGATATCTTAAGATTCGTTTAACAGCAACGAGATGAATATCTCTAGGATCCGCTTGGAACCTTGCACATAAACATGTAGCATACATAATATCTGGTCTACTTGCAGTAAGATAGAGTAACGAGCTAATCATACCTCTGTAGCTTGTGACATCTACCTTAATGGAGTTTTCACATGGTCCAAGCTTGACAGCTGTAGTTGATGAAGTCCTTGCTGATGCAGAATCCTCTAGATTGTACTTTTTGAGGAGTTCCTTGAGATACTTGGATTGACAAATAAATGTTCCATCTAACCTTTGATTTACTTGTAATCCAAGAAAGAACTTTAGCTCTCCCATCATGCTCATTTCAAACTTGCTGTGCATTAACTTAGCAAATCTCTTATAGAGATTATCATTAGTAGACCCAAATATTATATCATCCACATAGACTTGGACTAATATAGTATCATTCTTATGTTTTTTAGAAAAGAGAGTTTTGTCTATGACACCTCTAATAAAGCTATTTTCAATAAGAAATTCAGAGAGTGTGTCATACCATTTTCTTGGAGACTGTTTTAGCCCATAAATAGCCTTGAAAAGAAAGAAGACAAAATCCAAATGATCTGGATCTTCAAAACCAGGAGGTTGCTCTACATATACCTCTTCATCCAGCTTTCCATTCAGAAAGGCGCTCTTGACATCCATTTGATAAACTTTAAAGTTTGAGAATGCTGCGAATTCCAGAAATATCCTGATGGCCTCAAGTCTAGCCACTGGAGCATAGGTTTCATCATAATCAATGCCTTCAGCTTGAGAATACCCTTTTGCTACCAGTCTTGCCTTGTTTCTCGTAACCACACCATCTTCATCTAGTTTATTCCTGAATACCCACCTAGTACCAACAGCTTTCTTGTGTGTAGGTCTAGGTACTAGTTTCCAGACTTGTTGACTTTCAAACTGATTGAGCTCATCTTGCATAGCAATCACCCAATCTGGATCAGTTAGTGCTTCTTCAATCTTCTTAGGTTCCATCTCAGAAAGAAATCCTGAGAACAGACACTCATTTTGAGTAGCACGTCTAGTTCTGACTCCAACATCTGGATCACCAATAATCAACTCAAAAAGGTGAGCTTTATTCCAGACAGTCTGTCTTGGAAGATTTGATGTTGATGATTCGCCTTGAAATTCATTGTGATGTTGTGTCCTACTAGATGATCCTTCAGCATCTCCCCCTGAGTTGTTGCCATGTTGACTTGAAGATTCTCCGTCAGTAGCAGTGGTATCTTCATTGTTGCCAAAGTTTCCATCACTATTACCTTGAGTATCATCATGATTAACAGGTTCTTCACCAGCAACAACCTCAGGTTCTTGACCATGTTCTGATTCTGAATCTGACGTATCATCAAACTTCAGTTTCTCAGAAGGATCTTCAGTTTGGATACTAGGGAGTTTAGTGTCATCAAATGTAACATTGACACTTTCAGTTACTTTGTGTTGATCAATGATATACACTCTATATGATCTTCTTCCATATCCAACAAAAATACCCTCATATGCCTTTGCCTCGAACTTACCACGACGATCATCTCCATCCTTGAGCACGAAGCATCTGGCACCAAATATATGAAAGTATTTGATAAAAGGTTTCTGTTCATTCAAAATCTCATAAGGAGTTTTCATGAAGTCTTTGTTGATTAGAGTTCGATTCTGAGTATAACATGCAGTATTGACAGCTTCAGCCCAAAAGTACATTGGAAGACCTGATTCACTTAACATCGTTCTTGCAGCTTCAATCAATGTACGATTCTTCCTTTCTACCACTCCATTTTGCTGAGGGGTTCTAGGAGCTGAAAATTGTCTGGTAATCCCTTTGTCTGTACAGAATCCATTGAGAAGTGCATTCTTGAATTCTGTCCCATTATCTGACCTTATTGCTCTAACAGGGACGTTAGAATCTAACTCAATCATCTTGATATGATCAATCACAACTTGTGGTGTTTCATCCTTAGAGTGAAGAAATAAAACCCACGTATACTTGGAATAGTCATCAACTATCACAAGACAGTAACACTTCTTTGACATTGAAAGGATATTAACTGGACCAAATAAATCCATGTGCAATAATTGCAGAACACCAGTTATGGAAGATGTGTCAGTGCCTTTGTGACTTGCTTTCTTTGACTTTCCTTTCTGGCAAGCCTCACATAGTCCTTCTGGAGAGAATTCCAGCTGAGGCAGACCTCTTACCAATTCTCTTTTGACAAGAGAATTCATTGTTTTGAAATTGAGATGAGAAAGTCTCTTGTGCCATAGCCAACTCTCATCTGACGATGCCTTTGCATAGAAACAATTGACTTCAAGATTGCTTCCAGAGTTCATGTCAGCTACGAACAGATTTCCTTTCCGGATTCCCATTAAGGAGGGTTTTTCACTTTTCTTATACAGAATCTGACACTTCAGCTTGTCGAATAAAACATTGTAGCCGTTGTCACAGAACTGACTAATGCTAAGCAGATTGTGTTCAAGTCCTTGCACAACATATACATTTTCAATGATAACATTTCCAGCTAGCAAACAGCCATATCCCTCCGTTAAACCTTTGCTGTTATCTCCAAAGGTAACCACTGGGCCAGCTTTCTCAACCACATTTGATAGCAGGGCTCTATCTCCGGTCATATGTCTTGACGATCCGCTGTCAAGAATCCACACTACCGGTTGTACCTATTTAATGCCCTGCAATACAAATGGATTAGACCTTCTTCGGAACCCAAGCTTGGCTGGGTCCGGCATACTTGTAAAATTGGCCTTTATTAGGCAAAACAACATTCTTAATTTTAATATTCTCAACGTTCTCAATGACTGAACATTTGACCTTGTGAACAGCCTTGACAAATTTCTGTTTAGGTTTAGGCACAAATGTCTCCTTTCTAGCTTTAGGAGGACTAGCAGTCTTAGACCTATCATGCTTTCTATTATTCACATACTGACGAGGAGTAGTCTTATCATTAGAAACATGCTTACCATTAAAATAAGCAAACATCAGATTAAAAGCACAAGACATACAATCAGGAACACCACATGCTTTATGAGAAGGATTAACAATAGGCAACTTATGCATGGTAGACATGGCATTTGTGTTATCCAACTTATGTGTGTCTGAGTTAGTCTCAGTTGCTTTCACAACCTTGACTGGAACTTTTGACACACTTGAATTGGAGACAGCTTTCTCATTAGCATTATCTTCAGCACGGATTTCTTCTTGAATAATAAAAGAGGTCTCATCAAATGGTTCAGCAATTGATTCTTTATAGAGGGGTTCATCAACACCCTTAAGCACATGTGGTACTTCCCTGCCTTTAGCACAGACATGAGGAGGGGAGTTTATGCCTAATTTTCCAATAGCAGCATTGTAATCATAACCTATACCAGATGTTTGATTAACAGCTTGCTTATTATAAAACTCTTTGGACTTCGAACAAGAATTAAAGTAAGCTTTAACCTTAGCCTCAAGACCAGTGATCTTGTCTTTAAGAATAGTTTCAAGTTTTCTATAACAGTCAACTCTATTCTCTAGAAAAGACACTTGATCTTTTAATTTATCTTGATTAATGTGTACAAGTCTTAATTCATTGACCTCTTTCTCAAGGTCTTTGATTTGTTGATTTAACAATTCATTATCACGACGAGCACAATCTAAGGAACCTCCTAGATGATAAACTAATTCAGCATCAGTAAATTTTACCTCTTTTCTTGACGATGAGGTGCTTGCATCACTAGCCATGAGAGCAAGATTCCCAACTTCTTCATCTTCACTGTCAGTATCATCCCAGCTTCTTCCCTTTGCCAGGTAAGCCCTTTCAGATTTACTCTTCTGATTAGAATCGTAAGAGTTCTTCCTAGCTTGTTTTGGCTTCCTGCATTCTGTGGCAAAGTGTCCCAACTCATTACAGTTGAAGCATCGAATGGTGCTTCGATCAACCATCCCTGTTTTATACCCACCACTGCTGGTGTTAGAGGATGAAGATCCACCTTTCTGGAATCTGTTGTAGTTGGACTTGTACTTGAACTTGGGATTCCTTTTGAATCTGACATTTGAGAATCTCTTGACAATCAGGGCCATTGACTCATCCTCCAATTTCTCCAGTTCTTCCAAGGAATAATAATCATCTCCTGATTGATTTGTAGTAGGAGAATCAAATTCTGCTACTATCACATTATCTTCAACCTTGGAAGACTGTACCATTCCTTCTGACTGTTTAGATTGTTGTTGATATTGTGGTTGTTGTTGTTGTTCATCAGCTACTAGAGCAGTAGACGTGCTGACCACTCTTCCTTTCCCGTAAACTTCCTTCTGTTGAATCTGCTCCAACTCATAAGTCTTTAACACACCATAGAGCCTTTCCAAAGAAATCTCACTCAGATCTCTTGCTTCTCTTATGGCAGTGATTCTATGTTCGAGATGAGTTGGCAGTGTTAAAAGGAACTTTTTGTTGACCTCCCTGATGGAATAGTATTTACCATTAATGTTCAGGTTGTTGATCAATGCATTGTACCTCTCAAACACTTCAGTGATACCTTCCCCTGGATTGGATTTAAAGTATTCATACTCAGATGTTAGGATTTCTAGTTTGTTCTCCCTAACTTCCTCTGTGCCTTCATTAATAATCTCAATAGTTTCCCAGATATGTTTGGAATCTTTACAATTCATCACATGTCTATTCATCAGGGGATTAAGGGAATCTACTAAGATTAATTGAAGGCTAGCATCCAGGGAGGCTTCTTCTATTTCAGCAGGAGAGAAGTCCTCAGGATCCTTCACATAAGTTCTCGCTTTGGTGATCACCACATCATTTTCTATTACCTCTGGTTCAATAACCATAGGAATTTTTGGACCCTTCTTCAACACTTGCAAATATTTGGGATTAGCAACCTGTAAAAACAGTAGCATCTTCTTCTTCCACATAACATAATTTTCTTTATCGAAAAGTGGAATTTTAACGGTTCCAACTTTTTGTGTAGTCATTATGAATTTTTTGAGTGAATAAAAAATTCAAGAAGTGAAAGAAACACAAAAGTCTAGGATCTAGATTTGTACGTTAATCAGGAGGCTCTGATACCAATTGTTAGGTCCCAATTTGTTTGTAGAAGGGGGGTTGAATGCAAACAATACCGTTTAATCGAATAAAATGCGGAATAAAATTATGAAACAAAATTCAAGTTAAATAAAACTTTTATTAAACTTGAAAGGTGTTACAACTACGGTATCGGTTACAAGGGATTAATCTCAAATCAATTATTACAAATCTAGAATAAATTCGACATGAACTTTTTCTATTTTTGTAATTAAAAGATCAAATGCTAAATGCGATTTGAGATTAAGTTCTAGGGATTTTAATCCGCTAGATTGATACACAAGAACAAGATAAATATTTCTAGTTGATTGGATTTAACTTTACAATCTAGAAATTTAATCTTGAAGAAAAGCAGATGAAAAATAAAATATTGTGCCTTTGTTTTCTGCTTCTTTTTCTCTTGTGTGTTCTGTTTTTCTGTTAGATTGGATTCTGTAAGAGTGTTGATCAATAAAAGTCTTCTGCTTCTTTTATCAAACACCGAACTGAAAAATGTACTGGCATGACAATCTCTTTGGCCAGCAAGACTTTCGGTATGACAATATTTACAACTAGCAAGACAATCAAAATGAACTAGCAAGACTTTCGGTATGACTATTGATTGTCATACCGATTGTCATATTAGTTCAAATAAATTGTCTTGCTGAATTAATAACAGATTTTAATCTAAACAGAAATTCTAATAAGACAATTAAATGTATTGGCATGACTTTCGGTATGACTATCAATTGTCATACCGATTGTCATACTAGTTCAAATGAATTGTCTTGTTTTGAATTTAAGCAGATTTTAAACCAATTAAAATCTTGTAAATCCTCAATATTAATTCTAAATTAATTAATCAATAAATTAATCTTTGCAGATATAATTTATTTTCTTAATTAAATTATATGACTTAATTAGTTAATAGAGAATTAATACTAACCCTTAGCAGCATCCATTCTTCTGACAATCTTCTGAAAATCACTGAGACTTATGAATCAATTCCGCCACTTCAATGCTGACACTCGATGTACTGTCTGGTTCATGAGTGACTAACTTCCGTGACGTTTCTTCATGTCTTGACTTTGATACTCTGATTTTCTTCAGATTAAATCCTTGTAATAAATGATACCCTGACGAGATCTCTGTCACTTGATTAAATCCACGATCTTGATTTATATCACTGAGGCATGATCAAATTCTTGAACTTCTTCCAGTGAATCTTCAAGTCTGCAGATGAACAATGTTTCTTTATCCTTTGATAGATGTTACTTTGTGAGATCTCTCTGATGATAGATCCACTATTTACTTATTACATTCTTATTTGAGTTGAGTTAAATCCTCGAATAAACGAATAGGCTATGACATATGCCTTTCATTATTTATTGATAAAAATAATTACACGCGATATCCCGAATATTACATATTTTCACCTTCCAATGGTGATAGTTGTCTTTGTCTAGAAATGGAATTTTTACTCCAACATCTTTTATGCTCATCTTGTTAGTTGTTGTGATCTTTAAACTCTTTGTACTTCAAGAGCTTGCTCTGATACCAATTGTCATTCCCAAACAATCTAACAAAGAATTACAGAAGGGGGTTTAATGTAATTCTGGTTCCTTTTTTCAATTTCAAGAAAAAATATAACTCAAATATATATAACAGTGTTTGATTAAGCAAAAGTTCGGAATGAAAATATTGAGGTAATCAAACACAAAGTAATTAAACAAAAGTATTTAAAAACTTTCGGGTAAATTGAACTTTTCCACTAGAGATATATATAAGAACGAGAACTTTGTGATACAAGGTTTGCACACAGCTGCTTACAAGTAGAATTACAAGAACAGAGGAATTCTTCACAAGTACAGCTTGTTCTATTTCTCTAATTCGAGTGCTTAATTTACTACTAGCTACTCTTGGTTTATATATATTACCAAGTTACAAGTGAATAAGATAAACTAATAAAATAAAATATGTCTTCTCCATCCAGTATCTTTGATTTTCTTCAAGTAAACATGGAAATGGAAATGCTTCTTTGTTCTCTAAAATCTGTATATAGGATGCCACATTCCATTTGCATCTAATCAACCTATGTGACTGTCAAGTCACTATCAACTACAATTTGAATTAACATCCGTTGAAACTTTACTGGATCATCCGTTGAAACTGTGTTGGATCATCCGTCGAAACTTCATTAGATCATCTTTTTAATGTGACGTGGATCATCTGTTGAAACCTTGTAGAATCATCTGTTGAAAGTATTCCATAGCAGTTAACTTCATTTCACTTATGCAAAATTACAAGGCATCTAATATATACAATTGGCCAACCTATTTTGCATATCAATCTGCTAGTGACATGACTTTGAATATCTACATCTTCTAGAGTTATAAAACTTATTAATACATAAGCTATTCTGTCAACGGATGTCAAAGTGATCATCCGTCGAGAGCTATAAAAACACTAAATTAAATCTACTAAGGTGTTTTGGTGAACTTATCATCAAGCCTATGACATATTCCTAACAATCTTCCCCGATTTATGTCTACTGGAATTGTAGGCATAATTAAGAGAAACTTGATGATAACACAACACCTTATTAATATAGACTGATTAATAGTAGATAAAATTAACAAGTGCTGCAATTTATTAAAAATTATACAGAGGAAGGTTCATAGAAAATCTCACTAGCCATTTTCAAGGTGCTCCTTTAGAATGAGCAAATTTATCTTATTTTCTTGAATGTCTAGTCTTCTTTCCAAGTTTCTCATTGTTCTCTTCAATCTGTTGTTAAAGTTTCCTGTAGAATTCAGATTCATCTTCAATAGCCTGATCAAGCTTCTCTTGCATCTCCATGAGAGTGTCATTGCTTGAAATTTTTAGCTGATCTTCTAATCTGAAGAATCTTCTGGTGTTCTTCTCATCCTTGAACTCCATTATCCATTATGGCCTCAAATGCACTCTATCTCTATTGTAGAGAATAGTTAAGACTCTTGGGAGTGCATTTGGATCTCTCCAGCTATCTCTTATCTTCTCAATTATGTTCAGTATTTCACTTTTGGAAACAATGTTGAACCCAAAGTTATTCTTTATTGAGGAGAATATCTTCACTAAGACATAATAGCCTTCATTGGGAATTCTGTGAAGAGGCCAAGTCATCTATTTTCCATCCTTGTACATGAACACTAATCTCTCTGGAAGCTTCTTATGAGCATCAATAGCTCTTATTTCATCTAGCTCATCTAGATAGAGATTGAGGTCTGAAAACTCCTTGATGTCACATATGTAGAGTTGATCTCCCTTGTTGATAGGTGGTTTGGATTTGGCTAAGGCTTTGGATTGAAGTCTGACAGGTTTGGCTTATTTGACATCTCTTTTATTTGTTTTCCTTGGTTTGGTTGGGATTGGGATGTTTAGATCAGGGATTGGTAGGCTTTCCCAATCTATAGATTCATCGTTGGAAATTATGGGTTCACCATGGAAGTTTATATCAGAATAAACCTTGAATTCAGCCTGCTCCATTATGGGAAAGGTTGGTTGATTTGTAGTGGTATATTGGGTTGGCATGTACTCTTCCTTCTCTTCATCAAAATCCAGTTTCCCCTTTGCTCTCAATTTTTGTCTTGGTACTTTTATCTGCTTTGGTTCATCTTGGTTTTTATCATTCATAGACTCAACTATCACAGTAGTTATTTCAGTTTCTATGATTGCTTGCTTCTTAGCTTGGTTCTTGGCATCTATGGAAGCCTGCCTTTTCTGTTGTTTGAGCCTCACCTTTTCTTCTTTCTTAGCTTCTGCAAATTATGGATGTCCAGCCATAAGCCATATCAATTTTCCATTCATGTAGATTTTAGCAATTCTCTTCTTCAATACCGAGTCTCTTGGATCCTTGTGATAAGAAATAGATCTACCAAACAGCTTCTCTTCATCAGGCTTGGGAGCTGTATAGACTAGGTCCAATGGATTTTTGGTTGAATTCTTTGAGTAGTTTTTCTTTGGCTATAAAATCACATTAGCCTGTAGAAGTGTTCTTGCTGAGGGTTGACCTTTTTCCAAATTCCCTAAGCTCATTTAATTGATTGAAATTGGTCTCAATTTAAATTGAGTGAAATGTGTAACTTATTTATCAGGTTTTGCAATTGGACCAAAAACCTTTTCAACCTTCTCATTAATTTACTTCAATTTTTCATTCAGCCTGAGCTCAGCTGCTGCAATGTTGATCAAGTCAATGTTATCCAAAATTGGTGGCTTAGAGAAAGTAATTTCTGGAACAATCACTTTACTGACTTGAATATGTAATATCTGGGATATATCGTGCAATTATTTTGCTAATAAATAAATATTTTGCATGCCCAGTATTTATTATGTGAATTAATTGTTAAGTGGTATATGTGTTTTGATGTTTAAAAATAATATCAATTAAGTATTTTAATTTTTATATGTCCAAAATAAAATGTAGATAATTGTCATATCTTCCGATTTATTTTTATGTTGATTTATGATTTTATAAGAAATAAATGAATTTTTTTTCTGAGTATTTATAAACTATTTTATACAATGGGGAACCAGCCGACGTCACCCATTTTTACGTTTTTATAACCCGAAACTCTTCCGAGAACTCCTTCCTAACCTAATTGTAATATTCCGAGCATTTTCCATGTTTCGACTTTTTCGATCCGGCGTACGGTTTGTCCTGCGCGGGTCCCGGCGCAATATTTTCGATACAATATTTGTTTCGGTAAATTAATAAAACTCGTATTTTCGATAAACGAGATCTTTTTATTAAACTATTACAATTATCACCTCGTAATATGTGTAACCAGGCGCTGAGACCAAGAACGCAGTACAAATTGTACTAATTTGGATAATTATTCTGAAAACCGGTACCGTTTGGATCTGCTTTTATAAATAAACGTACAATTTTATATCCGGAATAATCCAACGAGATACAAATTTTTCGTAATTATAAATAGCCTTTACCGTATTTTATTTCGTACAAAAAATTATTTGCAAACAATAATTATAAAATTTTACAGAGAAAATTCATATATTCATATAATCTTTTGAAAATCAAACCATCTTTTGAAGGTGTTAGTGATCTCTGTTTTCAAAGCTCGAGTAACAAAATCGAAGAGTTTGAGGAGTACTATCAGATTCCAGAACTCGTTTTACTATAGAATCAAAGGTTGATTTTATATATTTTTATTTATTTTCGAATAATTTTGATTAAAAATATGAATTTTTGTACGGATGATTGTTTGAATGATTTGATGCTTGCATGTTGTAGAGCTTGTTTTCATGATGATTTTCATATGTCATATGACTGATTTGGAGTTCAATAACATGTTCAAAATTGAGTTTGATTTTCGAATTTTGAAATTAGGGTTTATAATTCGTTTGAATGTTCTTGATTGAATTTGGGGGTTTCTTATTTCGGGATAGATAAATGTTCTAGTGGGGTGGGTGTGTTCCTTATGAAATTTGCAATCGATTCGTATAAGTCTTGCAAATCGACGAAGTCTGTAGAGGAGTGAGTTGTCATTTGAAGTTTACGTCTAGCTCGCCGGAAACCGACGAACTTCTCGGCCATATCCAGGCAAACTAAGGGGTTATTGATGTGATTTGATTGCTTGAATAGGTTCCTGATGTTGTATAGATCATATCTGGAGGAGATGGTGGTGTGAGGATGCCGGGAACGTATTCTTCGGCGATCCCCGTAATTTTCCGGCGACTGAACTGCAAAAGTGCAGTTTAGTCCCTGAATTATTGAAGAAGATGAAGTAAAGTCCCTGAGGTTTCCAGAAGTTTCAAAAATAGGATTCATGTTTATAAAATATTTAAAAATTATATTTCTCATTTATTTTAATTATAAAAATTCGTTTTTAATTACTGAAAATTCTAAAAATTATTATTTTAAATCCAAAAATTATTTATAATTCAAAAATAAATCTGAATTAATTAGTTAATTAATTTTAGTTAATAATTAATTGATTAATTGGTCAATTAATTTGAAAATTATTTGATTAATTGATTTAATTAATTATTAACTAATTTTAATTAATTATTTAATTAGATTTAATTATTTATTAATAATATAAAAATTCTGAAAAATAGTTTCGAGTTTTAAAATAATATTTTAAATTGTTTTCAAGGCTAGATAATTTTTAGAAAATTAGTTTGAAGCCAGATGTGGCCAACCGAACCCTGTTTATTGCTTTAAAATTGATTCAACGACCCGTTTTAATCCCGAAAAAGGTTTTAAAAATCATGTTAAATACCCGAAAGACTGTTTATGACCCGAGACTTCTTTATAAATAGAATTTCATTGATTGTTTGACGTGTTACGTGTTATATGTGACTTTTTTGTTGGAATGTCAGTCTATGTGATTAGTATTTACTTGTTTATAGCATAACTTTCAATCCGTTAGTCGGATTTGGGTAAAACGAAGGGTATATAGAATTGTATACCAAATAGAATCATATGAGTTGAGTATTGATAGATGCCTATGATATGTGAGCAGAAGAGGCAAGGCATAGAAAAGGGAAGCAGATAGTCGAGGAGTAGATGGTTGTCATCGAAAGTTAGTGAAGTATAGCAAACTAGTACCAGGCAGGTGTTCTGAACTTTCTCGAGATATATTGTAGTTGATTGATAGTCCTGTTTTATATTGCAAGTGCTTTGAAGCACTGAACCCTAAACCTTGATTCCAGATATTGATCTTTGAACCGTAAACCTTATTCTTTCTGAACCATTGATTGTTGCATACCCGAATACGAACCATAGATATACGATACTACTCCACAAATACATACAAATTAAATATCAACCACTGAATCAGATTGCTTACATATTCAGTACATTGTACCTTATGCTTTGAAAGATAAAATCCTTATAACCTTGAAACTTTGATTCCTTTGTTATCCAATTCTTTCATTACCTGACAACCATTCTTTGAAATTGCCATATTGTTCCTTTATGAAGATTAAAACCATCTCGTTATTGGACATCCGATGTTGCTTATGATTCTGTTTATTGCTTTATATTGTTTATTCTGTTATTATGTTAGAATTTGATTTTTTTATAAAATTGTGGACCAGATTCGTGGTCAGACCAGATTGGTGGTCAAGTTAGGCCAATGTGTGCCTTGGATCCAGTAATTAGAGCAGAGCTGTGTGCCTTGCTCGGGGTTAGTGCGTGACTGATCAGCAGCCTAACCTTGGTTTTTAAAAAAGAAAATATAATGTCCAATTCTAAATTATTATTCATTGTTTACTTGATACCATAACTCTTTTCACTTGATGATAATTATTCTCAGTCTTGTCAATGTGACTTGCTGATCTAGTTAGCTCATTTGTGCGATGTTGTTTATGTTCTTTTCCAGTTAAGAAGGAACCTGTTGGTAGCGAGGATCCCCAATCCAGTGCGAGAGCTAGAGTTCCAGGTTGATCGAGTTAAGTTAGCTGACAGCTTTTTGGAATAGTTTAAGTTTATGAAATTTGTAATAATGTTTAATATTTAGTTGTAAGTTTGAATAGTTGGGATTTGGGCATTTGTAATATAACTGTGTGTGTGTGGCTTGTGTGCATACTTTAACCTGTTACGGTCCGTGGTAGTTGGTAAGTAGGGTCACTGCGCATTACTATCTTCATTATTGTTATAAGCAGGTTATAAATAAGGTGTGTGTGTGTGGACCCCAAACTTCTGACCCGGGTTTGGAGGGCGCCACAGGTTTGGTATCAGAACTACAGGTTATAATCACTGACACAAGCCTAGATTGATGGGAATGGGTAGAGGGTTAGGAATAGAAGTAAGAAATAGAAAGATAGAACTTCGAGAGGTTGAGTGCTATGGTATAACATATATTAGTATGATTCGCGTTGTGGTTCAAGATTTTTATATTGCGATATGATTTCAGATAGCAGCGATGGCCAACTCTTTCATCCCCGTATCAGCTGATCACTCAGAGCCCTCAGTTGGAGGACCATCTTCAGATCTACGTCCTGTTGTTCCACCAGTGTTGGCTATTTTACCTCCACCTGTGTTGCAACCCGTACTATTACAGGTTATTCCACCCCCAGGCATGAGGCCACCTATCAGAGGACCCCCACCTGCTGATTCAGGTTTTACTGGTCACTCAGTTACAGGTGTACCTTTTCGGTTCTCTTCCTATCCTGTCCCATATCATCAGTTCGAGGCTTGTCTTATGGAGCAGCGATTCCTACGGGGTCAGATTCAGGAGTTATTATATATTATGCGTACCAGAGAGGTTGGGAGTGGTGAGAGGCGACTCAGAGAGAGACTCCAGGTATTTCGGAGAGCAACTGCTGTGAGGATTGCTGAGGCTACTCATGAGGATATCACCCCTGATTTTCTTGTGAAGTGGGCTAAGTGGGTTCTGGAGGAGCTTGAGGAGATTGGAGGACCAGACTTGCCTGAGCTAGAGGCACAGAGATGGAGATGATGATCAGTGCTGTTGTGGTTGTTTAGTATGTACAGTAGTGTGTAGTATGTATCAGTAGACTTTTGGGTTATATTTATAGACTAGATCTACTGACTAGTGAGTAGGTTTGTTGTTACCTTTTGCTTTTACTTCCGAAGCGTTTTAACGCTTGTACTACCTAAAACTTTTGATCTATATATATCAGTACCTTTTTCCTTTCCAGCATTGTCATTTACATTACTGCACCTGTTTTACTGTACTTTATTTATTACACCAGTTATACCCCTATGATACCATATACCCTATTCCCTTAACTGTTTGTATTATGTAAAGAAGCATGCAATTTACTAAGTTCAACTGTTACAACTGTTTTTAAAAAGAGATATTTCTGTTTTATAAAACTTTTCTTTTATGCAAAGGATTTGATTTAAAGGCTAAATAAGTTGTTTGATTCTTTACAGAAAATGTCTCCCAAAAGAAATACCCGCACCAACACCCATAATGAAGAAACCAACAACAACAATAACAAACAAGATGATACCAACCAGAATGCAAACCCAGGACCCATAGACCCAGCAATAGCCCAGATTCTCCAAATCTTGGCCCAACAAACAGTTCACCTGACTCAACAACAACAAAGACAGACTAATCCCCAGGTAACTTTCAAAACTTTTCAGGCTGTAAACCCACCAAAATTCAAGGGTTTTTTAGATCCGATTAAAGCGAATGTTTGGTTAAAGGAAATACAGAAGTCATTTGCATTAGTTAAAGTGAAGGAAGAACATAAGGTGGAGTTTGCAAGTTATTATTTGAAGAATGAGGCCACCTATTGGTGGGAGACTGTGAAGACATTGGAAGGTACATATGTTATTACTTGGGAGAGGTTTAAGGAATTATTTTTAGAAAAATATTTTCCCCATTTTGTTCAGGATCATATGGAGCTGAAGTTTTTAGAGCTAAAGAAAGGAAATATGTCAGTAGCTGATTATGAAAGTAAGTTTGAAGAATTGTCAAGGTATGTGCCGTCATATGTGGATACTGACAGGAAGAAGGCTAAGAGATTCCAACAAGGTCTGAAGCCATGGATCAGAGGGAAGGTAGCCATCTTTGAATTGGATACGTATGCAGGAGTTATACAGAAGGCAATGATTGCAGAGACAGAAAGTGAGATGTCACAGAAGGAAAAGGAAAGTAAGAAGAGGAAGTTTGAAGGAAATGAAGGACAGTCACAACCAGGAAAGTTTCAGGCAAGTTTCAGCCAGGAAGAAATTTTAATTTTAAGAAGCAAAATGCAGGTGACGGAGGCCAGGGCAACCGTCCAGTCAATGTAAATCAGCCAAATCAGTTGAGGCTAACTTTTCCAGATTGTCAGGTATGTGGGAAGAAACATGGAGGAGTCTGTAATAAGTTGAATGTGGTTTGTTTCAAATGTAATCAGAAAGGGC
Source organism: Apium graveolens (assembly GCF_009905375.1). Classification (NCBI taxonomy): domain Eukaryota; kingdom Viridiplantae; phylum Streptophyta; class Magnoliopsida; order Apiales; family Apiaceae; genus Apium; species Apium graveolens. Next base: position 131,031,093 of record NC_133655.1, read on the forward strand.
ACTATTCGAGGGAGTGCCATAATCAGCCAGCGAGATAGCCAGCAAACAAGGATCAGCCTATCTGGAATCCAGTGGTTAAGGTTCCAGCTATTGGATTTGTATGCTTTAAATATGGGAAGCCAGGACATATAGCCAGGGATTTCAAGACACCAACCCCAGTCAGTAATGCATTGAGAATTATGGGATCTACCCCAGCACTGAATGAGACTCCATGGGCTAGAGTTTTTGATATATCTGTAAAGGATGCTATCCAGGATACTGATGTCGTGGCAGGTACGCTTAATATGAATTCTTTATGTGCCAAAGTGTTAATAGATTCGGGAGCAACTCGATCGTTTGTTTCATAAGATTTTGTTAGTAAGTTAAATTGTCCAGTTGAGTATTTAAATGAAATAATGACTGTGGAATTAGCAAATCAAGAACGTGTATCTGTTAATCAAGTTTGTGGGAATTGTGAGATTGAGATTGCTGGTAGTAACTTTTGTGTAGATTTGATACCATTTAAGTTAGGAGAGTTTGACGTTGTCTTAGGAATGGATTGGTAATCTAAGCACGATGCCCAGATAGATTGTCGAAATAAGAAGGTAATGGTGAAGATGTCAGACGAAAGAATAGTAACGTTTAAGGGCCAGAAGCAAACAAAGAAGTTCTTAACGATGATCCAAGCCAAAAAGTTATTATGACAGGGATGCAAGCATTTCGTTGCATATGTGATTGATAGAAGTCAGGAGCCAGCAAAACTTGAAGATATTCCAGTAGTTAATGAATTTCCAGATATATTTCCTGATGATTTACCAGGACTTCCTCCAGACAGAGAAATTGAGTTTGCAATCGACTTAGCACCTAGAACGGAACCAGTATCCAAGGCCCCGTATAGAATGGCGCCCGTTGAGATGAAGGAACTAGCAAAACAATTACAAGAGTTGTTAGAGAAAGGAGTAATCATACCCAATGTATCCCCGTGGGGTGCACCAGTGCTATTTGTCAAAAAGAAGGATGGAAGCATGAGACTGTGTATCGACTATCGGGAGATTAACAAGCTTACAGTCAAGAACAAGTATCCATTGCCAAGAATTGATGATTTATTTGACCAATTGAAAGGAGCCAAGTACTTCTCCCAGATCGATTTGAGATCGGGATATCATCAACTAAAGATTAAGCCAGAAGATATACCAAAGACAGCTTTCAGGACAAGGTATGGACATGATATATTCTTAGTGATGTCATTTGGATTGACCAATGCCCCGGGAGCATTCATGGACCTGATGAACAAAATTTTCAAGGAATACTTGGATAAGTTTGTTATTGTGTTCATAGACGATATTTTGATTTATTCAAAGACAGAAGAGGATCATGCAGAACATTTAAGGACAGCTTTGGAGATTTTGAGAAAGAAAAAGTTATACGCTAAATTTTCAAAGTGTGAGTTTTGGTTATAGGAAGTTCAGTTCTTAGGACACATAGTCAATAATGAAGGGATCAAAGTGGACCCAGCGAAGATTGAAGCAATTACAAATTGGGAAAGACCGAGAACATCAACAGAATTAAGAAGTTTCTTGGGATTAGCGCGATATTATCGCGGATTTGTTCAAAATTTCTCAAGGATTGTAACACCATTGATGAAGCTTATACAGAAGAATGAAAAGTTTATATGGAATGATAAATGTGAAGAAAGTTTTCAGGAATTGAAGCGAAGATTAATCACGACACCTGTTTTGTCACTTCTAGATGATCAAGGGAATTTCGTAATCTATAGCGATGCTTCCCATAAAGGACTCGGATGTGTTCTGATGTAGCACGATAAGGTTATTGCGTATGCGTCAAGGCAATTGAAACCACATGAACAAAAGTACCCTACTCATGACTTGGAGCTAGCAGCCATAATATTTGCTTTAAAGATTTGGAGACATTATTTATATGGAGAAAAATGCGAGATTTATACGGATCACAAATGCTTGAAGTACATATTCACATAGAAGGAGCTTAATATGAGACAGAGAAGATGGTTAGAGTTGATTAAGGATTACGACTGCACGATTAACTATCATCCCGGTAAAGCAAAAGTTGTGGCAGACACGTTAAGTTGGAAAGAAAAGTTGAATGTGTTATCAGTACCCGAAGAGATATACAAGGAATTTCGGAAACTAGAATTGGAGATTAGAGTTTGCAAGCCTGATGAAGCAAAAGTGTATTGTATGACTTTCTAGTCAGAGTTATTAGAGAAGATAAGGAAGTGTCAAGAAGAGATAATGAATCAGGACATAAATTGTTTGGTAGGTGATGAGATGTGCACGCAAAAGGACGATCAAGGTATTCTTAGGTTTTCTTCTAGAATTTGGATTCCACCAGTGACGGAGTTGAAGAATGAAATTTTACAGGAAGCTCATAATTCAAGGTATTCAATCCATCCAGGAAGTAACAAGATGTACAGAGATTTAAAGGAAATTATTGAAGAGGGAGATTGCGGAATGGGTTAGCAGATGTTATACATGTCAGAGAGTTAAAGCAGAGCACCAAAGACCAACTGGATTGTTGCAGCCATTAGAGATTCTGGAATGGAAATGGGAGCATATTGCCATGGATTTCATAGTTGGATTACCAAAGACGAAAGCTAATCATGATGCCATTTGGGTTATAGTGGACAAACTTACCAAGTCAGCTCATTTTCTGCCTGTAAATGAAATATTTTCACTAGATAAGTTAGTCCATATGTACCTGAAAGAAATTGTGGTTCGTCACGGAGTTCCTGTGTCTATCGTATCCGATCGAGATCCGAGATTTAATTCAAGATTTTGGAAAAGTTTTTAAGAATGTTTGAGAATGAGACTGAATATGAGTACGGCTTACCACCCACGGACGGAAAGCCAGAGTGAAAGAATAATCCAGACAATCGAAGACATGCTACGTATTTGTACCACTAATTTCAAAGGAAGTTGGGACGAGCATTTACCTTTGGTAGAATTTGATTACAACAACAGTTATCATGCCAGTATTGGGATGCCACCCTATGAAGCTCTTTATTGACGCAAATGTGGATCTTCCGTATATTGTGACGAAGTAGGATAACGCAAAATACTTGGACCCGAATTAGTGCAATAGATGAAGGAAGTTGTTGAAGTTATCCAGAAGAGATTGATAGCAACACAAGACCGTCAAAGGAAGTATGCAGATCAATCAAGGACAGATATAGAATTCGAAGAAGGAAATCTGGTATTACTGAAAGTATCGCCGTGGAAAGGATTAACACGATTTGGAAAGAAAGGAAAACTGAGCCGAAGATATGTCGGACTTTTTGAGATTTTAAAGCGCGTTGGCAAAGTAGCTTATGAGTTGGCGTTACCTCCGCATATGGAGCACATTCACAATGTTTTTCACGTATCGATGCTTAAAAAATATAATACAGACTCTAGGCATGTAATCGAATACGAGCCAATAGAGCTTCAAGCAGATTTGTCATATGTAGAGAGTCCGATAGAGATTCTACAGGAAAGAGAGAAAGTGTTAAGAAATAAAGTGGTAAAGTTAGTAAGAGTATTGTGGAGAAACCCAAAGGTTGAAGAGTCAACCTGGGAGTTAGAAAGTAATATGAGAGAAAAGTACCCTCAATTGTCTTAGGAGATTCTGAGGACAGAATCCTTATAAGGGGGGAAGGATGTAATATCTGGGATATACCGTGTAATTATTTTGCTAATAAATAAATATTTTGCATGCCCAATATTTACTCTATGAATTAATTGTTAAGTGGTATATGTGTTTTGATGTTTAAAAATAATATCAATTGAGTATTTTAATTTTTATATGTCCAAAATAAAATATAGATAATTGTTATATCTTCCTATTTATTTTTATGTTGATTTATGATTTTATAGGAAATAAATGGATTTTATAAATTCTTTTTCCGAGTATTTATAAACTATTTTATACAATCGGGAACCAGCCGACGTCACCCGTTTTTACGTTTTAATAATCCGAAACTCTTTCGAGAACTCCTTCCTAACCTAATTGTAATATTTCGAGCATTTTCCATGTTTCGACTTTTCCGATCCGGCGTACGTTTTGTCCTGCGCGGGTCCCGTTGCAATATTTTCGATACGATTTTCGTTTCGGTAAATCAATAAAACTCGTATTTTCGATAAACGCGATCTTTTTATTAAACTATTACAATTATCACCTCGTAATACGTGTAACCAGGCGCTGAGACCAAGACCGCAGTACAAATTGTACTGATTTGGATAATTATTCCGAAAACCAGTGCCATTTGGATCTGTTTTTATAAATAAACGTACCATTTTATATCCGGAATGATCCAACGGAATACTAATTTTCCGTAATTATAAATAGCCTTTACCGTATTTTATTTCGTACCAAAAATCATTTGCAAACAGTAATTATAGAATTTTACAGAGAAAATTCATATATTCATATAATCTTTTGAAAATCAAACCAGCTTTTGAAGGTGTTAGTGATCTCTGTTTTCAAAGCTCGAGTAACAAAATCGAAGGGTTTGAGGAGTACTATCAGATTCCAGAACTCGTTTTACTACAGAATCAAAGGTTGATTTTATATATTTTTATTTATTTTCAAATTATTTTGATTAAAAATATGGATTTTCGTACGGATGATTATTTGAATGATTTGATGCTTGCATGTTGTAGAGCTTGTTTTCATGATGATTTTGATATGTCATATGACTGATTTGGAGTTCAATAATATGTTCAAAATTGAGTTTGATTTTCGAATTTTGAAATTAGGGTTTATAATTCGTTTGAATGTTCTTGATTAAATTTGGGGGTTTCTTATTTCGGGATAGATAGATGTTCTAGTGGGGTGGTTGTGTTCCTTATGAAATTTGCAATCGATTCGTATAAGTCTTGCAAATCGACGAGGTCTGTAGAGGAGTGAGTTGTCATTTGAAGTTTACGTCGAGCTCGCCGGAAACCGGTGAACTTCTCAGCCATATTCAGGCCAACTCAGGGGTTATTAATGTGATTTGATTGCTTGAATAGGTTGCTGATGTTGTATAGATCATATCTGGAGGAGATGGTGGTGTGAGGATGCCGGGAACGTATTCTCCTGCGATCCCCGTAATTTTACGGCGACTTAACTGCAAAGAATTATTGAAGAAGATGAAGTAAGATCCCTGAGGTTTCCAGAAGTTTCAAAAATTATAAATATTTCTTATTTATTTTAATTATAAAAATTCATTTTTAATTACTGAAAATTCAAAAAATTATTATTTTAATTCCAAAAATTATTTTTAATTCAAAAATAAATTTGAATTAATTATTTAATTAATTTTAGTTAATAATTAATTGATTAATTGGTCAATTAATTCAAAAATTAATTGATTAATTGATTTAATTAATTATTCATTGATTTTAATTATTTTTTTAATTAGATTTAATTATTTATTAATGATTTAAAAATTCCGAAAAATAGCTTTGAGCTTTAAAATATTATTTTAAATTATTTTCAAGGCTCGATAATTATTAGAAAATTATTTTGAAGCCAGATGTGGCCAACCGAACCCTGTTTATTGCTTTAAAATTGATCCAACGACTCGTTTTAATCCTGAAAAATGTTTTAAAAATCATATTAAATACCCGAAAGACTGTTTATGACCCGAGACTTCTTTATAAATAGAATTTCATTGATTGTTTGACGTGTTACGTGTTATATGTGACTTGTTTGTTAGATTGTCGGTCTATGTGATTAGTATTTACTTGTTTATAGCATAACTTTCAATCCATTAGTCGGATTTGGGTAAAATGAAGGGTAGATTGAAGTGTATACCAAATAGAATCGTATGAGTTGAGTATTGATAGATGCTTATGATATGTGAGCAGAAGAGACAAGTCATAGGAAAGGGAAGCAGATAGTCGAGGAGTAGACGGTTGTGATTAAAAGTTAGTGAAGTATAGGAAGCTAGTACCAGGCAAGTGTTCAGAACTTTCTCGAGATATATTGTAGTTGATTGATATCCTGTTTTATATTGCAAGTGCTTTGAAGCACTGAACCCTACACCTTGATTCCAGATATTGATCTTTGAACCGTAAACCATATTCTTTTTAAACCATTGATTGTTGCATACCCGAATACGAACCACATATATACGATACTACTTCACAAATATATACAAACTAAATACCAACCACTGAATCAGACTGCTTACATATTCAGTCCATTGTACCTTATGCTTTGAAAGATCAAAACCTTATAACCTTGAAACTTTGATTCCTTTGTTATCAAATTCTATCATTACCTGACAACCATTCTTTGAAATTGCCATATTATTCCTTTGTGAAGATTGAAACCATCTCATTATTGGACATCTGATGTTGCTTATGATTCTGTTTATTGCTTTACATTGTTTATTCTTTTATTATGTTAGAATTGGAGTGTTTTATAAAATTGTGGACCAGATTCGTGGTCTGACCAGATTGGTGGTCAAGTTAGGCCAATGTGTGCCTTGGATCCAGTAACTAGAGCAGAGCTGTGTGCCTTGCTCGGGGTTAGTACGTGACTGATCAGCACCCTAATCTTGGTTTTTAAAAATGAAAATATAATGTCCAATTCTAAATCATTATTCATTGTTCACTTGATACCATAACTCTTTTCACTTGATGATCATTATTCTCAGTCTTGTCAATGTGACTTGCTGAGCTAGTTAGCTCATTTGTGCGATATTGTTTATGTTCTTTTCCAGTTAAGAAGGAACCTGTTGGTAGCGAGGATCCCCAATCTAGTGTGAGAGCTAGAGGTCTAGGTTGATCGAGTTAAGTTAGCTGACAGCTTTTTAGAATAGTTTAAGTTTATGAAGTTTGTAATAATGTATAATATTCAGTTATAAGTTTAAATAGTTGGGATTTGGGCCTTTGTAATATAAGTGTATGTGTGTGGCTTGTGTGCATACTTTAACCTATTGCGGTCCGTGGCAGTTGGTAAGTAGGGTCACTGCGTATTACTATCTTCATTATTGTTATAATCAGGTTATAAATAAGGTGTGTGTGAGTGGACCCCAAACTTTTGACCCGAGTTTGGAGGGCGCCACAGAATATTCACATCCTTCTTCCCCTCACTACCTTGGGTAAATGCATCTTTCTTCCCCTCACTGACTGGGACAAGTGCATCTTCCTCCCCCTTTTTGTTAGCATCAAGTTGAGCAGGGTTTGAGGTTTGTGCAGACACCAATTTCTAAAGAAGAAGTGTCTGTGGTGAACTTGGTTGAGTTGGATCTTAGTGATTGAAGTTTTCAGTGCTCTCATTCTAGTTTCCAAAGAATCAACCTTGATACTTAAGTCAGAATCCTTCCTGAGTTGCCTGTTAATGTCACCTATTGTAGTATCAGGAAGGATAAACTCTAACCTTTCAGTGATGTCCTTCTCAACTTGACCAATTTTTGTCTTGATGTCATTCACATCTTGACTCTGTTTTAGAGATTGAATCTTGTGCAGTTGCAGAGACTCAAGATGTGCTTGGAGAAGACTTTTGGTGTTGGCATATGTAGTGGCTTGAAGAGCTGTTTGAGTTTGATGGATACTATGGAATAGAGTTGATTTGAAATAATGTTCACTGTAGTCTTTGCTAAAGACCTATGCTGGAGTGCTTGTGTTTGAGCTAGGACCTGCATCTCCCCCTATTTCAATGAAATCCTCTTCATGATTAGAAGCATCTTCAAATGTGCCACTAAAATCTAACTCAAAATCATCACCAGCTGCAGGTGGAAGAGAGTTGATTACATCATTGGCCCTTAGCATTGAAGCTGTTGTGTGTACCAAGTTTAGTATCCTCTCAGCAACCTCATTGTCCTATTCAGCCAAAGTTTGATAAGTTGGAATAGGGTGAGTAAATGCCTCAGCTTCATAAGAAACAAAGTCTAAAATAGCTTGATATTCTTCCTGAAATAGCTGCTCCTTTTCAATCTCATTGACATCCCTTAACTCGCTAACAATGGGCTCTTCCCATTCTTCATTTGTACCTGCATTTATCTCAATTTCTCTCTTTTGTTACATCAAGGGATCCCCTTGGCTTCCCACCCTCACCTTCACCATCTAAGGTGGGACTCCTCTCACTCACTCTTGCCAAGCTGGAAAAAATAGCTTGCTTTTGTTCACTCTTTTCCTCTCCTTTTTCCAGAGAGCAACTCAGCCTCTCACTCTGTTGACTCCATTTCCTCAATCCTAATAGTGATTTTACAACTACTAGCTCATTTGCGCTTGTAACAATTGTTGAAATTTAAAGTGGTGCAGTGATATTCAATGGATGAGAGACATCCGTTGAGATAGTAGTTGAGAAATTCAACGGATGATTGTTGTTAAGCACATTCGTCGAGATATAATCATTAGTCGATGAATGAAGAATATCCGTCGAGAGTAGAAATGATAGAGTTTGGAGTTGAAATTACTGTAGAATCTGTGGTTATTGATTTGATATTATGCACATATTTCTCAGTAGAATCAGAAAAAAAAATGGCAAGTGAGTCAACAAATCATCCAAAAGATGATACTCACTTGCTTTAGATTTTGGCTACTCCATGAGAGTTAAAGATGGAGAACCAGGAATTGATGTGTTTATCATGTCCATATCCAGTGAGTTTGTGGGAGAATTTTATGTGTGAGGTGTTTCAATTATTATAGATTTTGGTTGTGAATCCACATTTATTGGAGCCATATCAATCTGACTTTGAGAAAGTGCTATAACTGAGTCTTTGACTGTAGTTTGTACAGTGTGTGCACCCTGTGTATCCCCATGTATTTTAGATTTCTTCTTTCTACTATAAGTTTGGGGTTGGTCTGTGTCCCTAACCCTTTTGGCATGTGCTCTTGGTTGAGAGCTTGTTTCAATAGTTACATCCTTTTGGGAGGATGCAACTAGAATTGAGCTTAAATCCTTATTAAGCATTATAGTCTGTTGGGAGACTGCAATGTGGCTAGTTTGGGATTCACTTACCTCACCCTCCTTATCCTTAGGGTTTCTTTAATTTTCACCCCGTCCCTCACCTAGCTCACCACCCTGCACACTCCCCTCTTGGTGTTTGGTAGAATTTAAAACTAGTTTTTTTTAGAGAAACTAGAGTGGGTTTTCTTTGACTTGGATTTAGAAAGTCTTGATTTTGTGGCTTGGGTAGGCACCTGTTTGGTCACTGTCACAGATGCCATAGCCACGGTTGTTTGCAAAGAAATTTGTGGTTGGGTAGAAATAGAGATAGAAGTGTTTACCTCACATACCTGAGGTTCCTCCATAATTGGCAAGTAAATGAGGGGATCCTCACTGTGGTGATTTTCCCTGTTTAAGTCAACAATAACTCTCCTTTCTTGAACCCAACAATCCAGCTTGTTGGTTGGGTTCTCAATTATAAGATCTTTAGAAACAAAGTTAGCTAGCAACATAAAGAATCTAGCATATTATATGTTTTTAGATCTTTTCTTTATATTTCCTAGCTTATACCCTAACTCATACATCACAGAGTTACTAAAATTAAAATACTTATCACTCAAAAGCATTTAAAGCATGTTAATAATAGAATAACTAACAACATCAAAGTTACTAATCTTGCCAGAAAATGCCTTAACAAAAGAATCACAGAGAAAGCTCCACTCTTTTCTAAGGCCCATTCTCCTAACCTCACTTAACTTGGAGGGATTAAGAGAATAACCCATAGAATTAAGCATGCTGCTCACATCTGTGTCTGTGTATGGAACAAGAGTGTTATTTTCAGGAAGTTTAAAACATGCTTGCAGTGTATCACTATTAATGCAATGGTCCTCACCTTTGAGAGAGAAGGTAATGGTTTTGTCCTTAGAATTGAAAACAACAGTAGTCCAAATCTCCTCAACAACTTCACAGTAGATGACTGGAGACTCCAGCATAACATAACTCAGTTTGCAACTTCGAATGAAATCCATCATTTTGTGATAGTTTTCAGAAGCAGCAATATCTTTGTTCACCAATGCTACAAAGTTATTCTTTTCATATACAAACCCAGTTTGAGACATGATCTTGACTACTGGTGCCATTGCTATGATTGAAAGTAGTTACAGAAAGAGGGTTTTTACTTTGGAGACCAAGAGAGTTAGTAGAAATTGCTGAGAAAGATAAAAGTAAAAATGAAATTGAAATAGTCTTTTATACTTTCTCAGAAATAAACGGTTAAAAATTAAAAAGTAAAAATAAAGTAACCAATGAAATTTTCCAAAAATAGCCAATTTAAAAAAAATAAAGTGTCAAAATTCTAATGATTATCCATTAAAATATACTTACAGGCTGTAAGTAAATTCGACGGATGATGCATAGAATTAATGGCTATGATTAAAGCAATTTGACCGATGAGTATTAAACAAATATCATTCGAGATACAAAGTACCCAGAATAATACTTAATTTTTCAACAAATAATGAAATTCAACGGATATTCATTTTCAACGAATAATGAACATCCGTCGAGATGTAAAATTTGACTTAGTCAAAATTTCATGCTTGACAAGAAAAATCAAATTTGATTATGGCTGCATTTCAAATTACTTAGACATCAAAACAAATTAGGAGTAATTAAGCATACATAACTCACTTACCAATCTAGTAAAGGTAGACTAATAAAGTGGCTTGGTAAATATGTCTGCAAGCTGCTTCTCACTTGGAACAAAATAAAGTTCCACAATACCATTCATGACATATTGTAACGCCCTCCAGACCCGGGGTATAAGTCTGGGGGTTACTAGCTAATCACCAAACTTGTACAACCTGATTAACAAATAATAAAGAAATGAATCTAAACCCCTTTAACACTAACCATGATCTTTTTAGGTTGAAGTATGAAAACAAGAACTATTAACTACTTTATTACAAACCAAATTCAAAATCTTACAAACTCTCTTTATTACAAACCATTGTCTAATCAGTTTTAAACAAAGTTCACTTTTTATTCAAACACACACACACTAACTATCTACACTCCACTTGTTCGGGCAACTCAAAACTTTCTTCCTGGATTGGGATCAACACCTTGGGTATGAGAGGATCCCGAGGCTTGACCCGCTTCTTTACCACTCGAGTCCTGATGGGTTTCATATTCCTTCTTAACTGAAAATAATAAGGTGGATAACAACAAAAAGGGTGAGCCAAAAATTGCTCAACAAGTCCGCAAAATATAAACAGTGTTAAAGCAATTTAAATGAATCCATAACTCGGGTATATCTGCAAAGATATAACCCCACGAGAATAGAAAGAAGGCTATTACTAACGAATACAAACGAACTAAACTGGACACAAGTTCGCATCTATACCCTGCTGATCAGCCAGGATACAGTGCAGAAATATATCCCACTATATAGATCCCGTCGGGCACCCAGGCACTATGGCCCATCTCAAGGATCCGGTTATGTCCCGATCCTTAGGATTAAGTAAACTTAATCCCCAAAGTATTATTATCCAGTCCATAGAATAGCAACCGGAACAATCGACATGCTTTGACATATTCTAATCACCAGAATACATCAATATGTGTGAGTACCAATAGGAATATGAATAATGAATTCAAGTTAAAGAGAGAAATCAAGAATCGAAATAAAATATGAACAAGAATCAAAAGAATGCAAGCGTAATAAGAATCTGAAGAAATATCACTATTCTGAAAGTAGAATAGGGGAAAAACTTGCCTTCTGCACGACTCACTGCAATTAAATCACCTTCGTCTATCACCTACTCAACCTGCCTTGCTGGCTTAGCTTCTCTTAGAAAAATAGACTGATTAAGTCATTTCGTACTTCAATTGCATCTTGAATCGATTTCACATCGCTCTTATTATCTACCCATGCGCTTATGACTGACTCGTATATTACATATTAGCAAGTAAGACTCGATTAACCACATAATACACATACACACATAAGCACATAATCATTTTTATAGTTAAAATAATTTTTAGAATCAAAATCGACTCGCTGATCGCTCAACTGATCATTATCTAACTCGTTTTCTATTTTTTGGAAATTTTCGGATTCGTTTCGGCATGCAACTCGACTGATAATCAAACAAGTAACAAAGCCAACTAATTTCTAGAAGAAATTAGGCTTTAATATTATTTTTAATAAAAATAATTCATTTTTCTGAGTCAAAGGGATTTCGTTTCGCTCGAATCGGACTAACGGTTTAATTAATATCGACTAAATATGAATAATTCAATTTAATATTCCATATAATTAATTATTGCTAATTTTTAAACCTTAAAATAATTTTTAAATAATTATTTAAAAATATCAGAATTAAAAATGATTTTTCTATAATTTTTGGAATTAAAATGAATTTATTATGATTTATTGAAAAGTATTTGATTAATTATCAAAATTGTTAATCATTTTTAAATAATTATTAAATAATAAATAAATAATATTTAATTAATAAATAATTATTTAATAATTAATCCCTAATTATTAAGATTAATTACAATTTATTACAAATATTTACAATTTATTATTACTTACTCGATTAAATAGATTATTTACAAATAAATAATCGATACAACTAAATGTTACGTTATTTATCGAGTAAATAATTATTATTCGAATCATAATCTCACTCAACGATCAACTACTCCTTAAAATACGAGTTACTCGCATTATTTAACTAATTATCGAATCTTTACTCATAATATTCGATCAATTTTAATCCTTATTTATTAATTAATTACTTAATTAATAATTAATAAGTAAATAGATAAATAATTAGATAAACAATTAAATAATTAATTAAATAACTAAATTCGAATTTCTAAATTAATAAAATAATTTAGGAATTATTAATAATAATTTTCAGAATTTAAATCTATTTTTAATTAGAATTTTAGAATTTATTTAAACTTATTTTAATTTTAATAAAATATAAATAATTAATTAGTAATTCAGAAACATCAATCAGAAAAACAAATTGGGGCTTTTAGGATCAAACCCGAGTCGTTTCCCGGGTCGAAACCGGGTCGACTCGGGTCGACGAAGAACAACCCAGAATCCGGCGCCGATGGCCGGTTCCGGCGAAGAAATCCGGCAAGCCAAAAACGTGATGAAAACATACGATTTTGGATCGATTCTGTTGGGCTTTCCCTGGCAATCACTTTCGGGTTGATCTCCCTCCCATCTTCGTCGTCGTTTCGCCGGAAACGTGGCCGTAATCATCAAGAACGCGGCGGCGGCGACGTCAAAATCCGGCGAGCTCGCAAATGGAAGCCAAACACAATGATTCTGGTACCAATTGATTGTAAAAATGACAATCTACTCATTCGTGGCAACAGAAACATCAAACAATCATTCGAACTATAAACCCGAATTCAAAAATGGGTCGAACACTAAAAAACAAAAATCACAAATCCGGGAATAGAAAAATTAATTAAAAATATGTATAATCATCTACACAACCTGGGCAATCTATTCATATAGCTCTCATCAACCAAAACACAATGATTTGTAAATACCCTAACCCTAAAAATCGAATTGAAATTCGAAGCTATAGAACATAAAATTGATTACACCAATCGAAAGTAGAGATCAAGAGCTTTGCAACGACTACTTACATGTCTGATTTGGAGGTCAGAATCATGTTCAAATCTCCGGTTGTAATCAAGAATACCAAACCTTAATTCTGGGAAATTGGGGATTTTTTCTGAATTTTGCTGAATTTTTATAATTAATTAGTAATTAATTAATAGATATTAGGCTATTTATACTATGAAAAATAATACCCCTAAATAAAATTAAGGGGCTAATTATACTCCTAATAAAAATATTTGGCCCTAATTTTTATAATTTTTTAGTATTAAAAATTAATTTATAAATATTTTATATATACAATATATAGCCAAAATTTCCCAAAAATTGTGAATAATGCAAAAATACAAAGAAAAGGTATAAATAAAAGTCCTATAATTTTGTAAAAATAAAAATGTGATTTTTGTGGGGGTTTTAACACCCAATGGGGCTCGGAAAAGTCATTTTTCGCAAAACGAGAAAATTTATAAAATGCCTAGATTTTCAGAATAATGCGATGGTAAAAGTCGTTTGATGAAAAATAAGGCCCATTATTTTATTTGAAATATCTTCTTTAAAATCATGGTTTGGGTCGTAAAATGTTTGAAATGAAAACGATGAATGCAAAATAAAATATCTGAAAAATATCTTAAAAATACCGGAATGACACAGAATGCACGTAACATGTAGCAATTAGGGTTTGACATATAATTACACATAATGACACATTAATACACACAATTTATTATAAATATGATATAATACAGACGTAAATTTCCCAGACGTTACACATGTTCTCTAATGAAGTGGTACTTGATGTCAATGTGCTTTGTCCTTGAATGTTGTACTGAATTTTCAGTAATTGCAATGGCGCTGGTGTTATCACAAAAAAATAGGAATCTTATCCACCTATAGACCATAGTCCAATAGTTGATTTTTCGTCCATAAAATCTGTGCACAACAACTGCCAGCAGCAATATATTCAGCCTCAGTTGGGGAAGTAGAGACTGAATTTTTCTTTTTATTGAACCAGGATACTAGCTTATTTCCTAGAAATTGACAGGTCCTGTTGTACTTTTTCTATCAATTTTACAACACACATAATCTGCATCTGAATAACCAGTTAGATCAAAACCAGAATCTCTAAGATACCAAATGCCAAGTTTTGGTGTTCCTTTGAGATATCTGAAAATTCTCTTAATAGCTACTAAGTGAGATTCTCTAGGATCATCCTGAAATCTAGCACAAAGACAAGTATCAAACATTATATCTGGCCTACCGACTGTTAAATATAAAAGTGAGCCAACCATGCCTCTATAACTTGAAATGTCCACAGACTTTTCAGTAGTGTTTAATTCAAGTTTAGTTGCAGTGGTCATGAGAGTTTTTGCAGATGTGCAATCCATTACGTCAAACTTCTTTAAAAGATCATAAATATATTTGGTTTGACTAATGAATATTCCATTACTAACTTGCTTAACTTGTAAACCAAGAAAGTAAGTTAGTTATCTCATCATGCTCTATTCATATTTACTTTGCATCAATTTGGCAAACTTTTTGCAAAGTTTCTTATATGTAGAGCCAAATATAATATCATCTATATAAATCTGAACAAGTATACTAGAGCCATTAACATTTCTAAAAAATAAATTTTTATCAACAGTACCTCTTGTGAAATGATTTTCTAAGAGAAACTTTGACAAAGTGTCATACTAGGCTCTAGGTGCTTGCTTCAATCCATAAAGTGCTTTCAAAAGATAGTAGACATATTCTGGAAAGTTGGGATCTTCAAAACCAGGAGGCTGACTAACATAGACCTCCTCCTCCAAATCTCTATTCTGAAAAGCACTTTTGACATCCATTTGATGGACATTGAAATTGGCATGTGATGCATAGGCTAGAAAAATTTTGATGGATTCAAGTCTTGCAACAGAAGCAAATGTTTCATCAAATTCTATTCCTTCTTGTTGACAGTAGCCCTTAGCAACCAATATACCTTTGTTCCTAACTACTATGCCATTTTCATCCATCTTGTTTCTGAATACCCATTTGGTGTCAATAGGATTTTTGCCTTTAGGTTTGGGTACCAACTTCCATACCTTATTTCTTTCAAATTGGTTTAGCTCTTCCTTTATAGCTAAAACCCGATCTGAATCCAACAAAGCTTCTTCTACTTTTTTGGCTCATCCTGAGACAGGAAGCTGTTGTATAGAAATTCTTCTTGAGTTGCTTTCCTAGTATGCACTCTTAAAGTTGCATCACCAATAATAAGTTTAGATGGGTCATCTCTAGTCCATTTTTTTGTTGTGGTAGATTAGCTCTAGATAAAGAGGCCTCGTTATTGTCTTGATGTGTGACTGAGTTTTGATTAGAAGAAACCCCCCTGAGTTTGTGGGTCTTTGACTTGAAGTTGGGGTCCTTTCTGAGTGTGATCTGTATTAACTTTCAACTCTGATTGATGGCTCAACGGATGTTGATCTTTGCCTCTCGACGGATGATGCAAATTGTCTCTCGACGGATGATGCACTTGGTCTTTCGACGGATGTTGAATTATGTGCTTCATTTGTTACTGAATTTTTCGCATTCTCCTTAGGGATTATTTCTTGATCACTTTCATCTTCACTATCATCACAAATCATCTGAACATTGTCAAATTTGAGGCTTTCATGGAAACCTACATCTTGCGGCCTTAAATCTTCCTATCATCAAACACAACATATACGGATTCCATAACAATGCTGATTCTGAGATTGTAGACTCTGTATTCTTTTCCGAATGCATACCCAACAAAAATGCCCTCATCTGCTTTGGCATCAAACTTTTTATGTTGCTCAGTTTAATTCTTAGTATACAGCATTTACAACCAAAGACATGAAGAAAGTTTAATGTTGGTTTTCTATTCTTGAACAATTGGTAGGGAGTCGTGCATTTTGCTTGATTAACCAAAGAAATATTCTGAGTGTAGCATGTAGTATTTACAGCTTCTGCCCAAAAATAGGAAGGTAACTTTGATTCTTCCAGCATTGTCTTTGCAGCTTTAATAAGAGATCTATTCTTTCTTTCCACCACTCCATTTTGTTGTGGAGTTCTAGATGCTGAAAATTCATGCATGATTCCATTATCTTCACAAAACAACCTCATGACATAATTCTTGAACTCGGTTCCATCCTCACTCTTGATTCTTCTAACTTTGAGATCAGGATGACCGTTGACTTGTCTTATGTGATTGATAATGATTTCATTAGCTTCATCTTTAGATTTAAGAAAATATGTCCAAGTGAACTTTGAGAAATCATCAACAATCATCACAAAGTATCTTTTTTTTGAGATTGATAACACATTGACTGGTCCAAACAAATCCATATGCAGTAGTTGTAGAGGTTCTACAATTGTAGATTCAAGATTCTTTTTGAATGATGCTTTGATCTATTTTCCTTTCTGACAGGCATCACATAGTCCATCCTTTAAGAATTGCACTTGAGGAATGCCTCTTACCAAATTTTTCCTGTTCATTCATAGTCTTGAAGTTAAAATGGGACAGCTTCTTGTGCATAGCCAACTTTCATCTTGACTTGCCTTGCCGAAAAACAAGTGACATATTCTGCACTTGATGAGTTGAAGTCAGCTAGATACACATTTTCTTTTCTCACTCCAGTGAGAACCACTTTGTTGTTTTTCTTGTTGGTCACAACACAGGCTTTAAAGTTGAATGTTACTGAGTTGCCCTTATCACAAAGCTGGATGATAATAAACAAATTATGCTTGAGTCCATCCACTTGGGTAACTTCCTCAATGATGACATTGTCTTTGGAAATCAAGCCATATACCACAGTATAATCCTTACTATCATCTCCAAAAGCAATACTTGGGCCAGCTCTCTCCTTAAACTTAGTGAGCAGGGTAGAATCTCCAGTCATGTGCCTTGAGCGGCCACTATCCAAATACCAAAGATTCTTTCTGTATCCCTGTACACATCAAAACCAAATCAAGTTAATTTTGGTACCCAAGTTTCCTTGGGTCCTGCTTTGTCAGCCTTTTTCTTAGGTTTCTTAGGCTTTTCCTCATTTGACTTAGGTATCTGAGATTCATCCTTAGTCATTTGAGTACAACGTTTAAAACCATTCATCAAAACAGAATTATCATGCATAGGCTGGTTAACATGGAAAGGCATATTCTGTGCAAACATGTTATTCCAGTAAGGCATGTTAAGTGGCATTTGAGGCATACTAAATGTAGCATAGTAGCGATTTTGTGTAAATGGCATATTAGCAAACTGTACATTTAAATTATGTGCAGGCATAATATTCACAGGCATTGCGGGCATGTTGGGAAAAGTGGGAGGTGCAGATATGGATGTAGGCATAGAAAGTTTGTAATTAACAGATAAATGATTAACACTAGTACATTTCTTACAGACTTTTCTAGGTGCATATTTATCAAGTGTGTAGTTGTTATGTTTTTTAATTCCTATTTTTGCATTCCTATTGTTTTTCCTTTTAAATTCTTCTTTAACCTCAATCTTTTCCAATATGTCATTCAACTTCTTCATTGATAGGTGCCCCACATTGAGACTCTTGTTTTCTTTCACTCGACTTGTTTCTCTTGGAACAAAGTTCTTGAAAACTGATCCATATTTCTCATCTAACTTAGCTAGCTTGACTTTGCTAACTGGTTTTCTTTCACTCGACGGATGTGGTTCTATGTCTTTTGACGGATAATTCTTTTTTATCATTCGATGGATAATCTTCATTATCCGTCAAATCCACATCCGTTGAAAGTCCTTCTTCCAAATTAGAATTCAGTTTCTCCTTGCTCTTTTTCCATGCTTCTTCACATAAATACTCTATACCTTGAACTTTAATAATTTGAGCATGAACATCTCTAGATGATTTCCAAACCTTTATTACTTCATGTTCTCGTTCAAGATGCTTTCTTAAATTCTCCTCTTTCTTTAAGGATTCACTCAATTCTTACTTAACAATTCTACACTCTATTTTCAATATTTCAAACTCAATAAATTGAGTTCTAACACATCATTTCTCTCACCCATAAACAGACTATTACCTTTAGTCATGTTGTTTTCCTTGGTGAGTGATTTAAGTGTAACACGCATATTATACAATTTTGTGGACATGTCATTTATAGCATCATTACACTCAGCTTTAGAAAGGTGTGCTAGATTAGTAGTGATTACCTGATAGCTTGAAGAACTGACCTCTGCTTCATCTGGTTTGGCCATTAGGGCTAGGTTGACATAGCTTGGTTCCTCATCTTCATCTTCCCCATCTGCTGCCCAGTCATTTTCCCAAGTCAAGAAGGCTCTTTCTTTTTGTTTGAGCAATTCAAAGTATTTCTTTTTATAGTCAACTTGCACAAATTTCTTTTTCTCAAAATTAGGCTTTCTGCACTCATTTGCAAAATGACCACTCAAGCCACATTTGAAACACTTGGATTTGGATTTATCCACCATGTTTATATTTGGCTTGGCTCCTCCAATTTTTTTTTTGAATTTGAGCTTGGAAAACCTTCTTGACAGGAAAGCTAGATGTTCATCTATGTCCTCCATTTCATCTTGACTAAGATGGTCTTCATGTTTAGCTACTATCCCCTTTCCTGTGCCTTCACAAACCCTAGAGTTTGGTGCAGATTCAACATCTTCAACCTTCATCGCTTTCACCCTCTCTTGTTCCGCTACCAAAGCTACATATCCTCCCTTCTGTCTTTCTTTCTCTATTTGCTCATCTTGTTCCATTTCAAGCTCATAAGTCTTCAGAATTCCATATAGTCTCTCCAAAGTAAATTCCTTGTAATCTTGAGAATTTCTGAGAGAAACAGTCATAGGCTTCCATTCCTTTGATAGAGATCTAAAGAACTTCAGGTTTGAATCTTTTCTTTGATAGACCCTACCTTGCAGTTTTAGTGCATTTAGTAGTTTTTGAAATCTAATAAATATGTCACTTAAAGTTTCACTGTATTCACAATGAAAGTGCTCATACTGCTGGATTAGAAGTTGAATTTTGTTTTCCCTCACTTGTTCAGTTCCATAAAAAATGATCTGAATTGTATCCCATACATCTTTAGCATTCTTGTAGTTAATGACATTGTCAAACATGTCTCCATCAAGACCATTGAACAGAATGTTCATAGCCTTCTTGTCTTTGTGTACTTGCTCACTGTCTTCATCTGTCCATTCTGCTTGAGGCTTTGGAACTATTTGTTCATCACCTACAGCTCCTTCATTATCTGTAGCAGCTTTTCTAGAGACATGAGGGCCTTTCTCAGTGCAATCCACATAACTTTCATCTTGAGAGAGAAGATGCAAGTGTATTTTCACCTTCTTGTGGTGATAGTTGTCTTTGTCCAGAAATGAAATTTTTACTCCAACATCTTTTATGCTCATCTTGTTAGTTGTTGTGATCTTTAAACTCTTTGTACTTCAAGAGCTTGCTCTGATACCAATTGTTATATCCAAACAATCTAACAAAGAATTACAGAAGGGGGGTTGAATGTAATTCTGGTTCCTTTTTCAATTTCAAGAAAAAATCTAACTCAAATATTTATAACAGTGTTTGATTAAGCAAAAGTTCGGAATGAAAATATTTAGGTAATCAAACATAAAGTAATTAAACAAAATTATTTAAAAACTTTCGGGTGGATTGAACTTTTCCACCAGAGATATATATACGATCGAGAACTTTGTGATGCAAGGTTTGCACACAGCTGCTTACAAGTAGAATTATAAGAATAGAGGAATTCTTCACAAGTACAACTTCTTCTATTTCTCTAATTTGAGTGCTTACTTTACTACTAGCTACTCTTGGTTTATATATTACCAAGTTACAAGTGAATAAGACAAACTAATAAAATAAAATGTGTCTTTGTGTAATCACATGCTTCTTCATTTCTCAATCCAGTATCTTTGATTTTTTTCAAGTAAGCATGGATATGGAAATGCTTTTTTAATTCTCTGAAACCTGTAAATAGGCTTCCACATTCCATTTGCATCTAATCAACCCATGTGACTGTCAAGTCACTATCAACTATAATTTGAATTAGAACATTCGTCGAAACTTCACTAGATCATTCGTTGAAACTGTGTTGAATCATCCGTCGAAACTTCATTAGATCATTTGTTGAATGTGACTTGGATCATTCGTTGAAATCTTGTAGAATCATCCGTTGAAAGTATTCCATAATAGTTAACTTCATTTCACTTATGCAAAATTATAAGGCATCTAATATATACAATTGGCCAACCTATTTTACATATCAATCTAGGCGTCAACATGACTTTGAATATTCTATAACTTCTAGATCTCCAAGGTATTATAGTATGCAGGAAAGTGTTACAAAATATATTAATACATAAGCTACTCTCTCAACGGATGTTAAAGTGATCATCCGTCGAGAGCTATAAAGACACTAAATTAAATCTACTAAGGTGTTTTGGTGAACTTATCATCAAGCCTATGACATATTCCTAACAGGTGAAATTTAATTAAAAACATGGGCGGGTGAAATATTAGTTTTACTCTTCCTAAAAAATACACGCTCTCACTTTTCATTCTAACTCACTTTCTTCACACTCTCTAACTTTTAAGTTTTAACCCTCGCTTTCTCTCTCTCCTCACCGGCGGCAATCACACACGCACGCACACACGTACTCTTAATATACTTAGGGCTTGTCATTGTGGTCTTCAACTCAATTAATCAGGGTTTTAAACTCTAAATTAATATGGGTCATCGTTGCAATTGGGTCTTCACTCTCATCATCGAGTTTCCACAATCGCGTCGACACGTTTGTTGGGTTTCTTCATTATATCGAATCGGGTCTTCACTATACTGAGGCTTTGAGCAATCAATTTCTAACAAAAATTGAGTTTCCTAATTAGGGTTTCTTAATTAATTTTCTCAATTATAGCTTCTCAAATTGGCTCTTAGTATAATTGGGTCTTTACTATAATGGTATGTTTCGTATTCCATGTTATTAGACTTTCAAAATATGTTTATTGATGTTATTACAATGTTATTAATATTTTATTTATGTATGTTTCTAATTTTCATTTTTATTTTTATTACTTCTTCTTGTAGATTAAATCACTGCTGAAATAAAATTATAACTTGGACAACAAATTAGGAATTTTGTTACGGAACGCGAATATAGATATTAACATTGTCTATGTGTGAGTTGTCATATAAACCGGGTAGAAAATGATCAATTGTCTTCATGTTGAGGATCCAAGTTTTGGACCCTATTTTTTACGGATAAATATAACTATTCTACTCGGTTTTAACTTGGTGAACTTTTATGCATGTGTTATGGTGAACTAAAGTTTTGAAAGCAAAAATATGAGATCGCTATGATAGTTTGCGGATGAAGTTAATAAATCATAAACATGGTCATATTGAATGGTGATTATAAATGAACTGGTGTTTATGTGCAAGTATGCTCATCTACACTACCACAATTTATATTTAGGCATTAAAATGGTTATGGCAGTGTGGCTTAGGCATTAACTGGACTAGTCTACATACAGGGCTTTCCTGAGTGGAATACAGTGAATTTAGGCTTCTAGAGTTACGTGGAGATACCTTGGCACTGCCGTATTTGAAGATTTGACCGATTAAAACCCAAATGATAGAGGAACGACTATAGACAAAGACATGGATAACCCTCGTACGTAGTGAAGATGACAGTGAAGATTATAAAGGTTCCGCTTAAATCGTACCCTGTTACACAGATAATTCTTATCTTTGAAATTGTATGATTAACCCACTGAGATTTTATAAGCCCCTGCATAAAGAACACTCATTAAAAAAATTTAGTCCTGTTAGTATTTCTTTTGGTATGCTATAATGAATATGACAGGTTAGAGAAAGTCAAAGAGAAGCATATACATTATGAAAATTTTGAGATGTATTGTTTTCTCAACTTGTCTATTTGCAAGGTTCAAGTTGTCTTACCGATATATGCTAAAAGATTAATATGGTAATGTTATATATATATATATATATATATATATATACTTCTTCCCTCTATTCTACACTCCTCACTTCAAGATTTAATATTATTTTTTAGAAATTGCTGACAGATTTGCTAATATATATTTGGTTTCTTTGACTAATAGGTATTCACTAATCAAAGCATTTTGCATTAATTTTGCTTTTGTGCAGGTATTCTATGCACATTGTTTTCAAAATTCAAAACTCAATTAAGCGAGAATATGTTGTCTGCTACGTACTACCAGGAAAAGGGAAAGACACTTATGACACCAAGAACCTACTCAATTAACAAGAGATTCTTGGCTCAAGATTATATATTTCAAAATTCACCAGGCTTCTATAATCTTTTTAAAAATATTGTCATTGTAATGGATGAATTAAAGTATCCATCAATGGAACTGCTTCAGTGGGTGCTCAAGTACATGACCTCATATGGCACTTGGACAATTACTCTACTCAAAGTTATGCCATGATTGAATATTTCGTGTAATTAAATTAGGCACTTAAACCTACAATTCACCAACACTTACTATACATGTCTAATTGTCTATATATGGAGTCTTGTTTCATAATATTACAGATCACCTATCACCTGCTTATTGTATATAGGCTAGATTAGTTTGTACGAAAATGAGTACCAATATGCATAAATTTTCAACTCACTGGTGTATGGTGTTATTGCTCGGTATCTTGCAAAAAATGGTCTGAGGAAGTGATGACCGACATTCACAAGTATAGAATATACATATTGCTCAATAGCATGAATAGAACTACTGTGTAGCTCCAGCCTCTAGGAAAATCATGACAAGACTTGATTTTCTTCAAATTAAGTGTCAAAATCTGAGACACATGCCAACATATATATTTATTCAGCTTATATAATTTCATTTTGTTTGAATAATCATGTTTACTCATATTATGTAATTAAATACGGTTCAGGCTACACCAGTACCGTTCTTCTAAAAAACGGTAAATTATCTGATATTTTGGGCGATCTCCAGGCACTTTGTCTTTTTCGAAATTTCGTGTTTTCAGTTATTTCTTTTTTAATTTCATTTCAGTCTGTGATGTTTGATTTTGTTGACAGTCGCTTGTCAAAGGATATGAAAATTATGAGGAAGATGATGAATCTGATGCCATTGCTACACATGTTTCTTTTATGTTAGGAACACTTGATTATTGGTTGTTTTTAATTGCACCGAGTTGTTTATTGTTGCCCAATGAAGATATAATTGTTTAAGGGGGGTTGGATACAATTGTATAAATTTTTCGAACAAGTAATAAAATATAACAGCTTTTTATATATCTAATAAAAACTGTTACAAAACTCTCTCAAAAAATATGGATGTTCTTAAGAGCTGCTAGGTCGAATGATACTCGAGATCGATATACTACGTGATGACCTAAAATGTGTTTATATACTACACAGCTACAATAAATCAATCTAAGATATGCATTATCAAAAGCTAACTGAAACTGATACATATCTTGAACTGAATAGATAAAGTCCTATAACTCAGACGTAAAAGATATCTGCTCCACAATACAAGGAACAAAACAAATCTTCTAGGCTGACTGTCTTCGAATACTGATGACATCCAAATGCTGATAATGTGTCAAATCCTGACGATACATCAGATACTGATGACACCCGAACAGCCAGATCCTGAGCTTCTTCTGATCATTGAGAATTCAATATGTAACAATCTCCCCCAATTTATGCTTAATGTAATGAAGCAAAAATTCCATTCTCAATGATGCCAAAACCAATCTACAAAATGTACAAGGAGTAAAGCTCACTTCAGTATCTTTAGATAACTTACAGTTGTTTCCAGAAAGTTTTTCAATCTTCCTTCTTTCTTATCTCGTAGGACTTTAATAAGCTTTTTCTTCAACTCTCTCTTCTCTTCAATGTCTTCTCCAAGTTGATAGATGGCTGATCTCAACTTAGAAATTGAGCTTTTGCTTATCTCAAGATCACCAATCAACATGTAGCTTAAACTGACATTTTCATGATCAGGACTGAAGGATAACTGAGGACTGTTGAGAAAAACTTGTAGCACTGTAACTCCCTTTTTCATCTTCATTTCTTGACCAGTATAAGTTCTGAACTCAGGAACATAATCACCATTGTATTTATCATCTTTTGTCATGACTCTTTTTCTGATGACTTCAAGTATCATAGAAGACCAGTTTCTGGTGACACTGTTCTCAACTCTAAGAAGATAGTGAATGTATTTCAATTCTGTCACAGCCTTCATTAAGAGTTGCTGCAATGTAAAGCTCTTTACTTTACCATCCCTAAAAAAGTACAGAATCTCTTCTCTGACATCATTATCATTTATCTTTCTAAAGACAATCTTCACAACTTCAACTTTCTTAAGATGTGAAGGAGAAACTCTTTCACCAAGATTCTCTGTCAGAGTATTTGTATACAGCAGATTAGATCTTAGAATCTCCATATCAGAATGACCAATGCCTCCTCTGGTTCGAGATTTGACAAGTTTCAGTTTTTCATTGTATTCCACCCAAGAAGGTTTCTTGATGGACTAATCAACATCTTTCTGTTCTGGAATGGAATCTCTTAACCCTGCTGACACAAATTCGACATGCTTGAACCCTTTAGGATAATCGAATGTATAAATATCTTTCCATCTTCTATCCTTCTTGCTGAGAGGAGCATAACTTGTAGAAAGATCATGAATCTTCCCTTTTGCTTTATGCCATAGCTCCCTCTTTGATTTTAAAACTCTCTGCAAATATTCTTTGCATGCTTGATCAGCTTTCCTCCTATCAACCTTTTCTTTTTCATCAACCTCTGAAGTATGAGGAGTGACTACTGGAGTAAGGGCTGACTCATTTAATACTTCGATCACTTTTTCATCAGAGTCAAAATCAGCTATCAGGTTCATAGCATCAGGTTCTGTTTTTACTTCAGGATTTGTGTCTGCATCAGGAGTTACATTCTGATTTGATGTATCAACTTGATCAATGTCAGTGGCTGATCTTTTCTTCCTTGGTATAATCAACTCTTCTGGCTTCTGAACTTCTTCATCTCCTTCATGTCCTTCATGTCTTTGTACAGGAACATAACCTTCTCTGGATAGAAAATTCAGAAAAGTAGAGTTAAATGCAGTCAGTTGACTTGATTTAGAAGTTCTTCCTCATCTACCTCTAGCTCTTGTAGATCTTCCACCTCTTTTTCCTCTTCCTTTAGAAGTGTTAGCTTCAGCTTCAATTTGATCTAATAGCTCTTTTTGTTGCATAACTGCTTCTTCAGGTGTTAGATCAGGAAATTCTTCAGTTATATACCCAAGAGCACTCCTAGCATTCTTTTGCTCAAACCTCTTGTCTTTGTAATACAAGACAATCTCTTCACCTGTTTCCTTATGCCTGTAAGGAAAGAATAATCCCTTAGCATATGCTAAATTAGAGATTGTAACATCATCATCCTGAGGAGCACCAGCAGTAGTCTTGTGCTTGGCTTTGTGAGCACCAGTAGACTTTCTTTGTCTTAAAGGATGAGTCTTCTTGGAATGTGGAGGTTGTTGAGCAGTAGAAGCAATTTGAACATCTATAACTGGATTATTCTTATCACCATCATCATCAATATCTTTATCCTTTGTATGGATATAATCTGGTGTACATTTTGTAGCAACTATCTTCTCCCCCTTTTTGACATCAGTATTTGAAAGAAGAGAAAATAGAGCATCCAGTTTGTCACCTACAGAAGAGACCTTATCTTCTAAGAAGGAAATTCGAGAGGTCATGCTGTGTTGAGATTCAACAAAATCTATGATAGTATTTTACACACTTTTCAATTTATCTGAGGTAGGCGTGTGAAGCAAAAATCCATCAATTTTTTCCTTGACAGCAGTATGAGACTTCTTCATTTCATCAAGGTCAGAGTGAATTCCTTTAACAGAAATAGTGGAGGCCTTAAGATGCAACTTCAGATCAGGAGCTTGAATTTCATCATAGGCACGATGAACATGTTGAAGGCCAACAACAGATGAGATTGAAGTATTTGTAAGTTTCCATTTATAATCCCATTCTTTCTGTCGAAAATGTTCAGCATCATCATTGTAATAAGAAGAATTTTCATTGAATTGTGAAGAAGAACCAACATTGGACTTCTTAGATACATCAATTACAGACTTAAGCTAAGCTATGTCAGAATCATCTACATCACTATCATTATCAGAATCAGACAACCCATCAGAAGAATTTGGAGAATCAGGCAGAATTGCTTTGCCTTTATCAAAATCCTTTATAAGAGGTGCCCGTGGCTGATGAGATTTTGAAACAGAAACATGGTAATACCTAAATCTCTATGTTCTTTTCAGGTGATCTCATCACTTCTCACACAATATATTACTTTTAAGAGTAAAATTGTTCTCACAGAAGAAACTTTATAAGTAAAGAAAAACTTATAAAATTCTTATTTTAAAGCTACCTCTCCTTTTCCAGTACAGGAGACTGCCACTAATTTTTTTTTTAATCTTATATTTTCACACAGTCTCGCAGAAAGGCTCAATCACACAATTTAGCAAAGAAATAAGAGATGGCTGAGAAGAGTTGTATGCTTGTCATATAAATAGAGGTAACTTCAAAGAAGACACTATTTATAATCATAAAAACATGAGAATATATGAGTAAGTTAGCAATACCTGAAGGTGAATCCTCAAGTGGAAGTGAGGAAAGTGGAGGAACAAATAACACATCAGGATGCTTCTGCAAACTAGCAATCATTAGTGGATCATCAATAGTAGCTAGTGCAGTTGAAGGATGATTCTCAGTAGGTACTGTTGTAACACCATGATTTGGTCTATCAGGAGAAGGTTAGAGACCAGCATCAGTACTTTGAACTGATGGTTCTGTGGAGTCTGAGAAATGTGAGCTGCTTCAACAATGCTTGGTGAAGGTTCTTGTGTGCTCTTCTCAAAAATATGATCATTTATGATTGCATCCACCTTTGACAATATTTCCTGATGAGTTTGCTTGTCCTGTAGTAGTTGAACAGAGTCAGCATGAAGATCACTATTAGCAATATTGACAATGATTTGTGCAGCCTCGGTGTTTGCATCTTCCCTTTGAGAAGATAGTTCTTGTATGATTGGATGTGTTGCAGTTGCTAAATCCCTTTGAGACTTAGTTTCTGGTGTACTGACATCCTTGGCAAGAGGCCGAGTCTTCTTCTTCTTTCTGATGTATCCAACTACTTCTTCAAGTTTTCTTTTCAACTGGCTCCTTGCAGTTTTCTTGTGTTCAGCAGTTGCTTCAAATACTGGAAGCTTGTCGATCAGAGCACTAATATCAGTAGTTGGCTCATTAGTTCCAGTAGTGTCAACAAAGTCAGCCGAATGTTGATCAATGGATTTCTTGATTTTTGACAAAGACCCTATTGACATCTGATCATCTAACTCAGAATCATCTTGTATGATATGTCTTCTTTTCCTGACTGGAAAGCTGTCTTCTTTCTTCTCACTCTCACTCAGTGAGGCTTGTTTAGCTTTCTGTCCAGATGTGACAGATTTCTTAAATAGCCTTTTCTTTGTTATAACTGATGTCTTTTGAGAGACAACATATGAGGCTAATTTAGAAGCTGGGTGTGTTTGCTATTTTGAAGAAGAAATGCTTGGGTTGGAAACAAGATGGGTGGTTTCTTGATTCTCAGCATGAGGAACTGTGACAGAGGTGCCAATATCAGGATTTGCAGGCACTTGTGTAGCAGTAGGTCTATTTCTTCAGAAATTGCCTGACCTCTCTAGAAAGAAAGGGAGGTCCTGAAAATTTATTCTTTTCATCCCTTTTAATATGATCAGTGATAGCCTTTTCAGAAATTTGAAAAACATGGAGTAATTCATCATCATCAAAAATAACATTAGGGCATAGAAAATTGAAAATCAGTTGTAGAAATCTAGTATACCCTATTACTCCTGAAGCATCTGCTCTCTTAGAAATTATGAATTGTAGTATAGTATTATCATAATCAAAATTACCAAAGTAAAGAAGAGAGTACCCAATTTTCAGAGAAGTGGATGGAAGAGCATTAAAATTTGTTGTCTTATTCAAGAAACACCTACTAATGCAATCAAAGAAAAAGTTCCATTCTCTTTTCAGTTTTGTCCTTGCCAGTTTTCCAATGGTTGTTATTTCTCCTTGGTAGCCTAAAGTCCTTAGCATATCAAACAGTTGCTTGGTGGTATGAGTATCAGGAGCACCATCAAGGGCATGCAATCTCAAGGCTTGGAGCAGAATATCAACATCAACTTCATATCATTGGCCCCCATATTCAAAAGAAAAGCCAGTGTTTGTTGAATTACCAAAGTTGTATTCCATACCTGCATGATAGCCCTGTATGACACCTTGACATGATTCGTGAGAGCATACCCAATTGGACATAGATGGAGAAAATCCTAAATATCATGAAATGATGATGGTAGTTGCTGATGTGTCAGCAGAGCTAAGTAATTATTAGTGCCAAATGTATTTCCATGAATGATAGTGGTTTGACTGAAGAGTGGTGAAACTTCAGACGTTGTCATGATGTGTAGCTTGTGTGAGAGAGTATAAGTGAGATGTGCACAGTGAAGCTATGTGTATGATGAATTGTGTCACATAATTTCTTCTGGTTTTATAACTTTTCTACTCTGGAGTATAACATATTCATATGAAGAAGGTAATTTAGTGAATTTTACTTTGAACAGGTTTCAATTACTGAGTAATAGAATTTGACGGTGGAGTAAATTACGGAAGTAATGACAAAATATATACAAATATGTCAAGACACAATTGTAGAAATTTGTTTATCAGATAATCTACCATTATCCAACAATTAAGTGAGATACTTAATTGCAGCAAGAAAACTACTCGGAAATTAATTAAGACTAATAATGTGAATTCAAACGTGCTGACCTGTCGTCAGTATTTGAGACCTCGTTTCTGTCAGGGTTTGACAAACTGAGGATATGTCGATTCGAATTCAACAATTGTTTGTCAAGGCATCACAAATTATTAGCAAACCATAATCTTAATCAAAAACAATCATCAAGATATACATTTTAAGTGGATAATGTAATGATTAACATGCTTTAATATTCACATGCATACATAGAAAAATAATCATAGACTAAATCTTGCAATCAAAAGAAATTTCATTAATATATCAGAAGAGTACATTTCATGAAATTTGTAGATTACATGCAAAAAGATTACAAGATAGTCCTTGTCTAAGAAGATGAACATCAACAGCCTTGGTCTAAGAAGCCTGACAAAGCTGATGGTGAAGAGAAACAGATGGAGGATGTTCAATGCTTCTTCCTACTTTCGACAAATAGAACAACAAGACGAATAATTTTCTCCTGCTGTCAAAGATTATGGAGGTGAAATTCTCTTTGGAAAAATAGAAGATCATTTTTGATGACGTCTGGAAGTTGGATCCAGATGTCGTGTAGAATGTCGATGATGGGATATGGAGTTTGGATTCCACTTCGAAAAATTGTCACAATATTTGTGCTATAGCAGTAGAACCAGCTGGAGTTCGCCATTGTTTGTGAGAAGTGAAAATGAAGAGATGTGTTTGAGTATGAGAAGATGTAAATTGACTTAAGGATGAGTGACTATTTAAATAACCGAGAGAGATAGAGAAGGAATATCAAGAGACCAGGGATTTGATTAATAATTAACTGAAGAGTTAACTTAATGAATTAACCAAAAGATGTCTTGTTAAAGCGCGTCTCTCTAGACTGATTTGTAATGATGACAATGATATATTATTCATACATGCACAATTAGCAAATAAATTCACTTAATTTATCATGTATAAAATAAAATACATCACATATTCCTGGCTTAATATCTAAAAACACAACATTTAGGACATATCAGGATTTGATCAATACACATCAGGATTTGATCAAATATAAATTTAAAGAAATTTATTTGTCCCAACTAACCATACCAAGTTCATTTATAAGCCTTGTTAATATTGCTTCAGGTAATGGCTTTGTGAAGATATCAGCCAGCTGCTGATCAGTAGGAACAAAATGAAGTTCTATGGTTCCTTCCATGACATGCTCTCTTATGAAGTGATATCTGATACTGATGTGTTTTGTAAGAGAGTGTTGCACCGGATTTCCTGTCATAGCAATAGCACTTTGATTATCACAATAAATAGGAATTTTTGAAAATGATAATCCATAGTCCATCAGCTGATTTCTCATCCATAACAACTGAGCACAACAACTTCCAGCTGCAATATATTCAGCCTCAGCAGTTGAAGTAGAAATAGATTTCTGCTTCTTGCTAAACCATGAGACTAATCTGCCTCCCAAAAACTGACAGCTTCCTGATGTACTCTTCCTGTCCATTTTGCATCCAGCAAAATCAGCATCTGAATAACCACAAGTGCAAAATCAGCTTCCCTTGCATACCAAAGTCCAAGTGAAACAGTACCCTTTGGGTATCTGAAAATTCTCTTTACTGCAATTAGATGTGGCTCCCTTGGATTTGCCTGAAATCTTGCACACAAATAAGTGGAAAACATAATGTCTGGCCTACTAGCAGTTAGGTATAAAAGAGAACCAATCATACCTCTATAGCCTGTGACATCAACTGTCGTACCTTCATGAGGATCAAGTTTTGTAGCAGTTTCCATATGAGTACTTACAGTTGCACTTTCTTGCATATTAAACCTCTTCAGTAGACTCCTTGTGTACTTGGACTGATTAATATAGATGCCATTATCAGTCTGTTTAATTTGCAAGCCTAGGAAATAGTTCATCTCTCCCATCATACTCATTTGATATCTTGATTACATCAACTTTGAAAACTTATCACACAGTATTTGATTAGTTGATCCAAAAATGATATCATCCACATAAATTTGAACTAAAAGAAAATCTTTATCTTATTCAGATAAAATAAGGTTTTATCTATTGTACCTCTTTTGAATCAACTTTTAAGTAGAAACTGAGCAAGTGTTTCATACCATGCTCTAGGTGCTTGCTTCAGTTCATAGAGTGCTTTATTAAGTCTGTAAACATAGTCAGGATGTTTAGGATCCACAAATCCTGGTGGTTGTTCAACATAGACTTCCTCTTCAAGTTCTCCATTGAGAAATGCACTCTTGACATCCATCTGGAAGACCTTGAACTTCTTGTGAGCAGCATATTCCAAGAAGATTCTGATTGCTTCCAGCCTAGCAACAGGAAAAATTGTCTCATCATAGTCAATACCTTCCTGTTGGGAATAACCTTTAACCACCAATCCTTCCTTGTTCCTGATGATTGTTCCATTAGAATCAGTCTTATTTCTAAAGACCCACTTTGTGTCTACAATTGACCTGTTCTTAGGTCTAGGCACCAGCTTCCATCCTTCATTTCTTTCAAACTTATTCAATTCTTCTTGCATAGCCATGACCCAATCTGCATCCTTAAGTACATCTTCTACTTTATTTGGCTCTTCTTTTGAAAGTAGATTATGATATAAACGTTCATTCTGAGTTGCGCTTCTTTTCTTTACACCATCATCATGATTTCCAATGATCAGATCATGAGTATGGTCTTTAGTCCATTTTTTGGAACTGGGAAGTGTCCTTTTGGAGCTAGATGCTCCCCCTAAATTGTATGCCTCATCAAATGCATTTGAGACTCCCCCTAACTCTGTTTTGTTATCTCCTAATGAGATATTGGGATTTGACTCTTGTTCATCTGATGTTGAATCAGCATTGGATTCTGAGAGATTAGATTGAGAAGAACCTTGAGATGATTCTTCAGTGTTAGTACCATCAGCTGACCCTTGCAGTTGCTCCCTCTCAATATGTGCAGGATTATTAGTACAATGATTATCTTCAGAATCTGAAGGAGTGTCAGGATTTGGATCATCAGGATTTGTTAGTTCATTAGAGTTTGATCCAGATTCCAACAATGTATTTTCATTTGCAAAAATTAGACTTTCATGAGTGTCTTCTGCAAAGCCAAGAATCTTCTTATTATCAAAAGATACATTGATGGAGACAACTACAGTGTTTGTTCTCAGATTGAAAACTCTGTATGCTCTTGATGGTGAGTATCCAACAAAGATTCTTTCATCAGCTTTTGATTCAAACTTTCTAAGCTGATCAGTATGAGTTCTCAAAACAAAGCACTTACATCCAAATACATGAAGATGTTTGAGACTAGGCTTCTTTTCCTTCAGCATCTGATAAGGAGTAACACCATGTCTGTTTATCATAGTGATATTCTGTGTATAACATGTTGTGTTTACTACTTCAGCCCAAAAATAAGTGGGTAGTTTTGCTTCTTCTAGCAGAGTTCTGCCAGCTTCAATCAAGGTTCTGTTCTTCCTCTCAACAACACCATTTTGTTGAGGTGTACCAGGAGCTGAGAATTGTTGTTCTATGCCCTTGTACTTGCCGAATCCCTCCATTTTTAAATTCTTTATTTCAGTACCATTATCACTTCTCAGAATTTTCACTTTATGAGTAGATCCATTTTCAATTTGTCTTATATGGTCCAGAAGAATTTCTGGAGTTTCATCCTTCCTGTGTAGAAAATAAACCCAAGTATATCTAGTGAAATCATCAAAAATTATGAGTGTGTACCTTTTCTTGTTGATCGGCATTATGTTTACTGGTCAAAAAGGTCCAGGTGTAGCATGTGATATGGCTCAGAAATAGAGAATTATGTTTTGTTTTTCAAAGATACTCTTCTTTGTTTAGACTTTTGGCAAGTATCACAAAGAATATCACTTGAGTATAGCATATTTGGTAATCCTCTTACAAGCTCCTTTTTGGCAAGTTCATTGATTGAATTGAAGTTGAGATGTGAGAGCTTCTTATGCTAGTTCCAACTCTCATCTACTGAAGCCTTAGAGATAAGGCAAGTAGCTTCCTTTTCAAGACTTTAATATAGCCTTGCTTCATATATGTTACCATGTCTGTATCCTATCAAGACAATTTTCTTTGACTTGTTATGAACAACTTCACAGTGCAAGTCATAGAATACCATATGATAACCTCTATCAGTGATTTGACTGATGCTCAAAAGATTGTGCTTCAGTCCATCCACCAGACCTACATTCTCTATTACTACCTTTCCAATTATCAAGTTGCCATATCCTAAAGTGTGTCCTATATTTCCATCTCCATAAGATACATCTGGGCCAGCCTTCTTCTCAAATTCTGATAACATGGATTTATTTCCAGTCATGTGTCTTGAACATCCACTATCCAAGACAAGTGTATTTTTCTTGTTAACCTGCGATCAGAAGAATAATTAATTAGAAAGATTTTTAAGGACCCACACTTGTTGGGCCCTCTGTTTGGACAACTTAAGCCTTTTTGTGTCAGGAGTACTTCTGACAGTTTTTCCTTTGTCAGGATTTGTCTTGTCAGAAGCAGATTTAGTAAAACCAATAGAATTAAGCACACAAGTAACTTTATTAAATTTAGGCAAAGGTTCATAATAATTGTGATACAACTTGTGATAAGAAGTACAAGTATAAATCAAATGCCAATTACTACCACAATGAAAACAAGGATTTTGTGATTTATAAAATACTGATCTACCCCTAACATCAGACTCAAGAATAGCAATTTTCATTTTCTTACTCCTCCTGCAATCAATAGCAAGATGATAAGTATTTCCACAGTTAAAACAAGTTTTTCTAGGAGCATTGGGAACAACCTTGTAATTTGAATCCTTAGAAATACCTTGCTTACCATTCCTGTTTCTTTTAGGACTTTTTATTTGAGGTTTGTCAGTAATCTCAGATATTTTCTTTTTTAATTATCTTACTGAAAAAAGTCCTATGTTCTTTTCTCTCTTAACAGTTTTAATGGTTTCCTTGCTTTCCTTTCTTTGAGATTTATTACTTACCAATTTTTCTTGTAATACTGATGTTGAGCCCTTTTCAAAAGTGGATTTGGGTTCATCAGCTTCTGAAGAAATAAACTTAACAGGAGTTTTAAGGGAAATTTTATTTTCAGTGTCCACATCCTTAACTCCATCTTTATAGCCTAGGCATTCTTTCCAGTTTTTCTTTGAGATCATTTCATGAACCTTTTTTCCTGAATCAGTCCAGGCCTTAAGGGTTTTTCTTTCATTTTATAAACCTATCTCTAACATACTGTATCTAGCCTTAAGAATCTTTACTATATGTTTAGCTCTCTCACATTCTTTCTTCAAATCTATCTGATTTATTAAGTCAGACTCTAATTGTTCATTCCTAGATTTGAAGATCTCAATTTCAGTTATAAGCCTATCATTTTCTAGAGTCTTATTCTTAAAATTACCATGCAGAGATTTAAGAATAGATTTCAACTTAAATATATCTTCAGTATTAAAAGAGAAGAAAGAAGTTGGTACCTTAGACTCAGAAGAAGCAGGATCATCAAGACTAGCCATCAGTGCATAACATGTGTCTTTATTATCAGAATCAGAGGAGTCCATCCAATTCTTGCTTGATGTGATCAGGGCTTTGTTCTTTCCTTTATCATGCTTTGTTTTCTTGCACTCTATGGCAGACCAGGTTCATCATAGTTGTAGCACTTGATCTTTGTCATGTCTACCTTTCCATCTTTAGAGTCCTTTCCATCTTTTCTCCCAGTTGACTTCCTTTCACCTCCAGTAAACTTCTTCTTGAAGCTTCTGTTGTTCTTAGACTTCCTGAATTGCATCCTCCTTAAGCCCTTAACCAGCAATGCGGCCATTTGCATGACATCCGAATCTATCATGTTCTCATCAACTTCAGAATCAGTATCATCATCAGGATTTGATGATGAATCATCAGTATCTGATTCTGGAAAATTGTTCTTCTTTCTTATAACTCCAACAAACTTTTCTTTTGAAGCTTTATCATTTACTTTTAAAGCAACAGATTTACCTTTGCTGCTTTTCCTCTCCTTCCTTTGCTGGACTTCCAAATCATGAGTTCTCAGCATGCCATAGACTTCATTTAGAGTAATTATTTCCAATTCATACTGATGTCGTATGATTGAAGTCCGAGTCTCCCATTCTTCACTTAAGGCTCTCAGAAACTTGGTGTTTGAATCCTCTCGATCATACACCTTTCGCACCAAAGACAGATTGTTAAGCAGGGTCAGAAATCTGTCATATATGTTAGTGAGACTTTCATCATGCTTTGCCTTAAAGTGTTCATATTTTTGAATCAGAACAGCCCTTCTGTTCTTCTTGATGGCCATGGTTCCTTGACATTGAGTTTCAAGAGCATTCCAGATCTCTTTGGCAGTCTTGTAGGATATCACCTTATTTGACATCACAGAATCAAGACTATTATGCAAAATGTTTCTTACCTTTGCATCTTTCAGCACAACTACTTTCTCTTCTGGTGTCCACTCACTCTTCTCCTTTAGCTGATAGTGTTTAACAACAGTAGGAGTTGCAGGCACCAGTTTTGTTGGCATGTATGGTCCATCATTAATCACGTCGAGATAATCTGGATCTGTAGCTTCGAGGTGCATGAGCATCTTTACCTTCCATGTAGGATATTCAGTCTTTTTCAGAATGGGAATTTTAATACTTTCATACTTGTTTAGAGACATGTTTAGATCATTTCTGATTGTTAGTTTATCAGTGAGCTCTGATATTTAATTGTTGCCCTGTGAAGATATAATTGTTTAAGGGGGGTTGGATACAATTGTATAAATGTTTCGAACAAGTAATAAAATATAACAGCTTTTTATATATATGATAAAAACTGTTACAAAACTCTCTCAAGAAATACTGATATTCTTGAGAGCTGCTAGGTCGAATGATACTCGAGATCGATACACTACGTGATGACCTAAACTGTGTTTATATACTACACAGCTACAACAAATCAATCTAAGATATGCATTATCAAAAGCTAACTGAAACCGATACATATCTTCAACTGAATAGATAAAGTCCTATAACTCAGACGTAAAAGATATATGCTCCACAATACAAGGAACAGAACAAATCTTTTAGGCTGACTGTCTTCAAATACTGATGACATCCAAATGCTTATGATGTGTCAAATCCTGACGACACATCAGATACTGATGACACCCGAACAGCCAGATCCTGAGCTTCTTCTGATCATTGAGAATTAAATATGTACCATTTATGTTCATTAGTTTATGGAAATTAGTATTATTTATAATTTCTATATATTTCGTAGTTAGCGGTGTAAAGTTTTCTTTTTTTAGCAATTCCGGGATATTTGCTTAGAGGTCTATTTTCATGAGAATTTCTTAAATTAAATGATGGCTTTATACAACCAACTATTGAATTAAATTCCAATGTTTGTGTGTGTATATATATTGGCATGTGTGCTAGAAATGTTATATTTACTTATTTGTCAACCTTATTTTGGTATTAAGAGATGTGCAACTGAATGCAGACAGCTAATTTCTGGTTACAAACTTAATTGTAGAGTGCGCAAGTGAGGGGAATATTTAGGAAAATGGAAGGACTGAAAAGGCAGGAACAATCTCGTGGAATAAGAGTCTCCATATCTAAAGAGGATCTAACTGTGGCAGAGTCAAAATTTGGTAACCTGCCCCGTTATCAGTATGTCTGCATTTCTACTTTTAATCTTTTTGGATTATGAACTAAAAAGTTGGTTATTACAGTATACCAATGTTAACCAGATTTATACATTTTTTATAGTTGCGCCTGAACATCAATTTGTTTAACTTTTAAAAATTGCCAGAGCAAGAAACTACCGGACAGTTTTGCTATTAAAGAAACTAGCATTTTAAAAAATAAAATAACTTGCGCTGATATAATTTTTAGAATGTCATATTCTCACTATATTTTGGAGGTAAATCAAATTGATGTCATTATAAGTATGATTGAATAATGTTTTTATTTGAATGACTTCGGGTTTTCTGTCAGCATACCATTGTGACAAAACTTCATTCTATTAATAATTCTTTAATTATATACAATTTCTGGCAGTAGAGGAAATTGATACTCTATGAGGTGAGAAAGTTGGCCAAGAAGAATCAAAACAGAATGTTAACTTTGTGGAGGGCAATGCATGTAGTATCTTATTTAATAATTTTTTTAGAACTTTGTTTATTTTGGTTGAGTTGGAACTTTGTATTTGTTAAATTTGAACTTTGGTTAATAGTTCTGAAGTTAAATATATATTTAAGTTTTTATGTTGCAAGTACATTTGGATTATTATATTTGAAAATTTCAAAGGTGTGACCAATAGAACTTTTTATGTTGGTAACAAATATGAAAAAATGTTACAATAAGTACAAGAGTGTTAAAAAAATGTTACAATAAGATATAAAGATGTTACCAAAAGATTGAAATGTTTTATTATTTAGTGTTACAATAGCTAATATGATGTTGCAAAAGTGTATACTGCAATATATTTTTTGGTGTTCCTAGACCTTTAAGGGTATTGCAATAGAGTTGCGGTTACACATGCATAGTGTTATCATAGAACAGAAAGTGTAACCACAAGGTGTCTATTGTAACACTTTTTCCAATGTTACCAAAATTTTAAAAAATGTTACCTTATACCCCTATTGTAGTAGGGGCAAATCCAACACCCACAAATTTTCAAAAAGTGTAACCATAGCCAATTTTTTTGCTTTAGGTAACACTTTTGGTCATTTTAACACTTTTTTGTGTTACTACAGGTCAAGTATGGTGGAGTGTTATTTTGCTATGCCTTTTTTGTTTTGAATATGTAACTTGATTATTTCTTTACCTAAAATTTGGGAACTTTTAATAATTAAATTAGAGAAATTTTAGAAAAAAAATTAAATATTTAATTATCTGAAGTTTATAAATTTTTATTTAAATTTAATTTAATAATTAAAGGTGGTTATTTTTAAAAATAAGTGAGAGGGAGTAAAATAAACCCTGATTGCGTAATTAATATCACATTAATTATACCCGGATTGGGCTGACAATAAAGCCCATTATAAAGGGCCCTAAACCATGAATATTAATTAATTTTGTAATTAATTGATGGGATAAATCAACTGATAAGCAAAGTCCAAATGAGGACACGATTCCTTGGAGATTTTCCTCCACCAAATCTCATAGGATAAGGTATCAATTTCCTGCATTATAGGACTCCAAAGTCTACTCTAAATCTGAGACTTGTCCATCAAGTCTCCTAACCCCAGCATAATTCAAAGGCATCCCTGGCCGATATAAGGGTCTCACCCCACAAATGAGAACTACATTTTTTGACTTGATCCTTGGCATACGGCAAGATACGTAGGCATCTTGTTAAGGCAGATTGAGTCACGAAACACAAGAGCAGTCAAATCAAGCCTTGAAGCTCATGAATCCTATCAATAAATACACCTTAAGTTTTTACCCATAACATTTGGCGCCGTCTATGGGAAAGCATAAATAACAACCATGGTGAACATACGGCGCATAAACAACGCCCCTGAAGGAACACCGGCTGGGACAACTCAACCAATCTCGTCAGTAGTGGAGATACCCCCGCATTCAACCTACGCCTGCACCCAAGGAGGGACTGTGGTAGGAGCAACTGAGGCACATGCTCAAGGGATGAATACTCCAACTCTTCAAGGGACGAATCCCCAATTTCAGCAATTACAAGCACCTTTGAATCCTCAACCCATTGGATATGAATATTCAACAATTGTGACCACTACCCCCCTTATGAGATGCTCCTATATCCTGAGGCTGGAGGGAGTGGGCACTCCAACCGGAGAGAAGCACAAGGGTAGACGCCCCAATATATACGCGGTTTGGCTCCCATTCCAGAGGATCAAGAATTCTCTGAACCT
Source organism: Apium graveolens (assembly GCF_009905375.1). Taxonomy (NCBI): domain Eukaryota; kingdom Viridiplantae; phylum Streptophyta; class Magnoliopsida; order Apiales; family Apiaceae; genus Apium; species Apium graveolens. Next base: position 131,070,392 of record NC_133655.1, read on the forward strand.
TATACTGAAAGAGAATCTGAATCTTCGGATGATGATGTGGCTCCAAGAAGGAGGTGTGCTAGTAAAGAACCGATGTCTGATGCTAATCAGCGTCCCAAGAGCACCCGATGGATGAATCACCAAGAAGTACAGGAGAGGATCAGGGCTCATGAAGCCGAGATCCAAAGGATGAAGCGTGACCTAGAGGCGCACCTAACCCCAAGACCCCCACTTCCTCCAAGGCGGAGAGATCCTCCTCCAATTATAGACCTGGACGGTCCAATACCAAGAAGGGTTGTTGCCCCAAGGGCCGATCCAAGTGATCTAATGCCCCTAGAAGACCCCGACGATCCAACTCCACCATTTACTGAAGAGATAATAAATGCCCACATCTCAAAGAAGTTTAAGATGCCCACCATCAAATCTTATGATGGAACTGGCGACCAGGAAAATCATGTCAGAACATTCTCTATTGCACAGTTATTACAGCCCGTGAACGATGCTATTAAGTGTCAGGAACGGCTCAAAGATGGTACAGTCATTTACCAACGAATTCTATTGGGTCCTTCAGAGATCTAAGTCAAGCTTTCATCAAGAAATTCATCAGTGGAAGAGTGCATGAGAAAAGTTTAGCATCTTTCATGAGCATTGTACAGGGAGCAAAGGAGTCCTTGAGGGACTACCTGAACTCTTTCACAAAGGAGGCTTTGAAGGTCCCAGACCTTGACGATAAGGTAGCTATGATAACACTGCAACAGGGAACTAGGGATGAGTTTTTCAAGATGTCCTGAGCCAAGCGCCCCCTGAAAACATGTTACAGCTCCAAGATAGGGCCGGAAAGTATATTAAGGTGGAAGAAAGTACGGTGGTGAACAACGAGCCCGCTGGTGGCAAGAAGCGAAAAACTGATCTGGAATATAATGCTAAGGATAAGTATCCTAACCGAGAAAGACGTTGATTCAACCCCGAAGAAGGGAGGACCTGTACAAAAGTTCACCGAATATGATAAGCTGAATGCTCCTAGAAATCAGATCTTGATGGAAATCAAGAAAGATAAGATGTTCGTTGGCCCAAGCCCTTGAAGGCTGATCCTGCTAAGCTAGATAGAAGCAAATATTGTAGATTTCACAAGGATGCTGGTCATGACACTGATGAGTGCCGACAACTGAAGGATGAGCTTGAATTTCTCATTCGGAAGGGAAGACTGAACAAGTATATTGGAGATGGAGGAGATAGAAATAATAGTGGAAGTATGAACTTTGATGATCGTAGGAAGGATCAGGATGATCAGGGGCGAAACCCCCAACCTCGGGGGCCAGTGATAAACACTATCTTTATAACGACTCGTGTATTTTTGAATTATTTAAATATATAATTGTGGAATTATTAATTAAATAAAATATGTGTCTTGGTTTTGGCAGCAGTGTGTTGATATATACTATGTGTCTGTGATTTACTGGTGTAAAGGATTGGAATGTGTAGTTAAAAATTTAGTTATATTGTTCAGTTTTATTTTTAAAGGTGATTTTAATACAGTTTTAAATCCGTAAATATTTGGATTGTCTCTAAAATTAGTTTTACGATACTATAATTTCAATAATTATTTTTGGGATTTTACAAAATTTAGATATCAATATTGTATCAATTATTTAATCCTGTATGATTTTCCAATTACATTTAATTGTAAAATCTATATTTAATTCCAAAATTCTTCAAAAATTATTAAACTCATATTTATTTAAGTTTGGAATATTTCGAGAATTTTAAAATTATTTTGGTAATTTTTGGGATTAATTTTACCCGCGCGTTGTTTCATTTTATCGATAAAAGCGGGTATAAGTGGCATTTTAAAATTGTGTTAAAATTATGAAAATAATGTTTTTATTTACTTCGGGATATTTATAATATTATAAGATTATTTTCGCGATTTTCTGAATTTGTTTTAAGTGCAGCTCGGTTCGTTAGTTGTGAAATGCGGGTACAAACTGCGTTTTGAAAATTATTTTAAAATTATGAAATTTATGTTTTTATTAACTCCGGGATATTTTTAAAATTTTAAAACTTGTTTGGGAACATTTCGGTTCATTTCTAATTGCAACTTTGTTCGATAAATTTTATATTATGCGATAAAATCCGGCTTCGGGAGGTTCAAGGACACGTGTTTTGTTTTGGTTAATAGGAGGCTGAGTCGGTTTATTTGTTTTGGGGATAAACATCCCAGCTCTTTGTCTCTCTCTCGTCGCATCTCCCTGGAATCTCTCCTTTCTCTCCTCAAAATCTCTCTCTCGTCTCACTCTTTTCTTTTCTCTGCGTTTCCATCCCGGTGCTCTGTTCACTCTTCCCTCCCATGTTTCTCTTCGGTTCCTGTCGCCTGTTTCTTTTTCCGGTGATCAGCCGCCGCCAGATTCCGGTGAGGCTTGGTGGATTCCGTTTGGTTATATATATGTTATGTGTGTATATATGTGTTCGTGTGTGTGTGATACTGTGTGTGTCCATGTGAAGCGTGTGTGTTGTGTGCGTGTGTTGGTGTATGTTGTGTGTGCGGCGGTGGCCGTGTTTGTTGCCCGTGTTTGTTGGCCGTGTCCTTGTGCTCCCCTGTTTCTCTGTTGGACTGTGTTATTGGGCTTGTTAATTGGGCCTTGCTGTTTGGGCCAGTAATGTTAAGGCTGATTGTGTGCAGTTGGTTTTGATATTTTAATTTAATTTTGCAGGAATTAAATTGATTACATTTTTTGAAATAAATAATTGCTTTCGGGAAATTAATTTTGTAATCGGTGAAATACGCGTTGGAAACCCGAAACTAATCGGGTACCCACAAATTTTACCACCGTCGACGTTGGACCGTGATGATCGTTATCTGAGTCCTAATATTTTAAAAGAATTAAATGTAAAAACATGAATAATAATAATTAGTTAGTTTAAATCAGTGGTTGGGGTTTGTGGAATTGAAATGTGATTGGATAATTGTTGCGATTGTTGTGTTTGGGATTTGACGTCGATTGATGTTTCGACGGGTAATCCGATAAACAAAAGAGATGCTGTCTGATTTCCGGGAAATCAAACTATGGAAATACGGAAGCGTATCCGATAATTATCGGGACGTTGAGTGAATATATATACTTATACGTTATACGAACTTGATTGTATGTTGCGACAAATGTTCTGTCCAAAACTCAGTAACCCTAATTTCGTAAAATGACGAGTATACGTATTTTCTGAAAATGAACACTGAATCGATTTCGAGAACGTGAACCTTAATTGTTGTTTGTGTTATTATAATATGAATGATTACGAGTCAGAATATGTTATCGTATGGGTAGGTGGTTAGCGAAGATATGTCAAGCATAACTGAGCGTCTAACATAGAGTATTTCGCCCATGTAGGTTCTAGTCAGGAAACCAAGTTGGACTAAAGATGACCTAGTAGGCAGTCGATGAGCTCAGTAGAGTTTCAACAGAAAAACCTGAGTGTCGAAGTCGAATCTAATGTGGTCTAGTGGTTGAACGTTAAAGCCTGAGCGGCAGAGTCGGCTTAGAGTTGATCAGTAATAGTTGTAAAGCCCTATAAGGCAAGTACTTCTGAACTTTTCTTCAAGATATATCGCAAATATTTTCGAACTGTTTCATAACATGTCGCTATTATTCAAAATAACTCCTGTTTTATATTGCAAGTGCTTTAAACTATTTACCCTTGAACCCTGATTTTTCTTGATCTTGAGCTATAAGCCTTATTCTTGATCCTCAGATACCAAATCACACAAATATGACGCTACTCCCCAACTGTATAACTACCAAACACCAAACACTGGAACAAAATTATTTGAAAACACAGAAACTTTATACTCCAACCATTCTTTATAACATCAAAGAACTATACCTTAAAAAAATCATTTTTGTCTAAAACTTGATCCTTTTACAGGCTGAAAACCGTTTCTCATACATACCCTGATATACCCTTGTGATATTCATGAGTTTCCTTACGTTTTTATATAAGTGTTTAATCATCATTGATTATGATCTTATTTTATCGAATTATATTGTTTATCATATTGAACTGCTTTAGAATTGGATAGTTTTTTTATGTGGACCAGATTCGTGGTAAGACCATATTAATGGTCAAGTCAGGCCAATGTGTGCCTTGGATCCAGTAAATTAGACCAGTGTTGTGTGCTTTTCTCGGGGTTAGTGCGTGACTGATCAGCAGCCTAACCTTGGTTTTAAAACTTAAAATGAATATCCAATTCTAATAATTATCTAGCAATAAACTTGATTCCCCTGAATCATCTCGTTTGATCATTGATTAACCCAAATTATTGTCATTATGACTTGCTGAGCTAGTTAGCTCACTCTTGCGAATCTTTTTATGTATTCTACAGTTAAGAAGGATACGGTTAATAGCGAGGTTTCCCAGTTCAATATGCGAGCTAGGATTCTAGATTGAGTTGGATTGAGCTAGCTGGAGCCTATTGCGGTAGTGAGATAGTAAGATTGTAAGAATAATTTTATTATCAGTTGTAAGTTAAATTAGTTGGGATTTGGTATGTTGTAATAAAAGTTAAGGTTGAGGCTTATTTTCATACTTTAACCTGTTACGATCCATGGTTATGTAAAGCAGGGTCATTACAAATAATATTTCTTATACAGGTTTATATATTGTGTATGTGTTGTGGACCCCAAACTTCTGACCCAGGTTTGGAGGGCGCCACAATCTTTGGGGGACCTCAGCCTCGAGGGACAGTAATAAACACAATCTTTGGAGGACCAACTGTAGCTGGATTGTCTAAGACTCAAGAAAAGCTTATACCAGAGAAGTCATGCACATAGTGAGGGAAGCTCCGAAAAGAGACAGGACCGAAGTAACAATAGTGTTTGATGATTTTAATTTGGAAGGGGTCAAGTTTCCTCATGATGATCCCGTAGTCATAACACCCATTATAGGGAACAGTACGGTGAAAAGAGTCCTTGTAGACAATGGAGAATCAGTAGAAATCTTACTCTATGATACCTTCATAAGAATGGGTTACAATGATTCTCAATTAACCCCAATTAATATGCCAATATATGGTTTCGCTAGAGTCGAGTGCCCCGTAGAAGGAATAATTAAGCTGCCTTTGACTATGGGACAAGAACCAAGGCAAGCAACACAGATGTTAAACTTTGTGGTAGTAAAGGCTGGATCAACTTATAATGCAATCATGGGAAGAACGGGAATACATGCTTTCAAGGCAGTCCCCTCTTCTTACCATTCAGTGATGAAGTTTCCCACCCAAAACGGGATTGGAGAAGAGAGAGGAGATCAAAAGATGGCAAAGAGTTATTATGTAGCCTCCCTTAGGGCTGATGGAGTTGGGGGCAGGTTTTGCCTATCGAAGATCTAGATATCCGCAATAATGATGAAAAAAGAGGGAAGCCAACAGAAGACTTGATTCAAATCCCTTTGGTTCTCAAAGTCCTGAGAAAGTGACTTTTATCGGAGCATCACTGAAGGAGACCCTTCGAGGGAAGTTATTGAAGTTTTTACAAGAAAGTAGTGATGTATTCGCATGGTCAACAGCTGATATGCCTGGCATAGACCCGGAGCTGATCACTCATAAATTGAACGTAGATTTGAATCGAAAGATCGTGAAGCAAAAGAAAAGGAGTTTTGCCCCGGAGTGGCAGGAGACAATTAATCAAGAAGTAGAGAAGCTCTTAAAGGCTAGTTTTATTGAAGATATACAATTTCCGGAATGGTTAGAAAACCTTGTAATGGTAAAGAAGGCTAATGGAAAATGGAAGATGTGCGTGGATTTCACCGATCTGAATGATGCATGCCCAAAGGATTATTTCTCGTTGCCAAGGATAGATACACTGATCGAGGCGACCGTTGTTCATGAGATGCTGAGCTTTATGGATGGATTTGGTGGATATAATCAGATCAAAATGTATAAGGATGACATCCCAAAGGTATCATTTATCATCGACTTTGGTGTTTTTTATTATCTTGTTATGGCGTTTGGGCTCAAGAATGCAAGAGCTACCTATCAAAGGTTGGTAAACACGATTTTTAAAGATCTTATTGGAAAAACAATGGAAGTATATGTAGATGACATGTTAGACAAGAGTCTTGTGAAGACTGACCATATAGCCCATTTGAGGGAAGCCTTTTAGATCATGGGATATCACAAAATAATGTTAAATCCTGCAAAGTGTGCTTTTGGAGTGCGGTCTGGAAAATTCTTGGGATTGATGGTCTCCAAGAGGGGATCGAGGCAAATCCTGATAAGATAAAAGTCATTTTGGAGATGGAACCTCCAAAGACTATCAAAGATGTTCAAAAGCTCATTAGAAGGGTTGTTGCCCTAGGACGATTTATCTCCAAATCTGGATACAAGTGCCTGCCATTCTTCAAATCCTTGAAGAAAATAAAAGATTTCATATGGACTGAAGAAAGTCAAGAAGCATTCGAAGGGTTGAAGAAATACATGGTCCAAGCCCCGTTGTTGGCCAAACCAGACCTGGACGAGACTTTATACTTATCTTTGGCCGTTTCGGAAAATGCATCGAGCGCTGTATTGGTTAAGGAGGAACTTAGAGTCCAGAATCCCATATACTATATTAGAAAGATTTTGCATAGACCTGAGTTGAATTATTCGATTATAGAAAAGTTCACTTTAGCGCTGGTGATGGCCTCAAGGAAGTTATGTCCTAACTTTCAAGCTCATAAGATTGAGGTGCTAACGAATCAACATTTGAGAAACATTATCCACAGTCTTAAAGCCAGTGGAAGGTTGATTAAATGGGCCATTGAGCTGGAAGAATTCGACATAAAGTATAAGCCACGAAAGGCGATAAAAGCCCAGGCCTTGGCTGACTTCGTGGTTGAATGTACCATTCCCAACCAAGAAGTCGGGGGGCAGGAAGATACCGAACCTCAGGGTATGAAGAAAAAAGAGGATAAGGAAGGAAGACAAAATAAGGACAAGGAGTTATGGGTTCTCTATTTTGATGGAGCATCAAAACCAAATTCGAGTGGAGAAGGGTTAGTTTTACAAAGCCCCGAAGGATTCTTGATTGAATATGCTATGAAGTTAGATTTTACAACTACAAATAATGAAGCTGAGTGTGAAGCTCTGATAGCTAGCCTTGGCCTAGAAAGAACATTGAGGGTCAAAAACTTGAAAGTCTGTGGAGATTCTAAGCTGGTGGTATCCCAGGTCAAGGGGGAATTTGAGACAAGAGATGAAACCATGGCAAAGTATGTACGCCTAGTGAGGGTCGTAATGACCAAGTTCGATGAATGCCATGTTGAACACATTCGAAGGGAAGAAAATGCTAAAGCCGATGCATTATCCAAATTTTCCTCGTCAGAAATTAGAAGAAAGCTCTAGGAGCGTGTACTTTTGTGTTTTGAAAACACGAAGCATAGACGTCAAGTTAATTGCCCCTATAGGACTTGAAGGGTCATGGATAGATCCTATTAAGGCTCATCTACAAACCGGATGGCTTTCTAGTGATGTTGTTGTTAGGTCCCGAATTATCGTAGAAGGGGTGGTTGAATACGATAATCACTAAATTAAAAAATCTTTCGAATCTTTAGCGGATATAAGATTTAGTGCTCAGTTAGTGGTTTCGTGCTCTTGAGGTGAATAGTGTTTGGGAATATAAAACGAGGAATACAAGATATTCGGAGAAGAGATATATATTCATATATAAATCCTTGAGCGGTGTTGCTATATTCCGGTAAATAAATTAACCGGTTACAATCTAAGAACAACAAAGTTCCTAGCTTCTACAAAGATCAACAAATTAAATACTATACAATGATCTAGATTTTGTTTGTCTAAGGATTTAATTACCAGGTAACAATTATAATGCCCCTATGAATATACAAGAATTAAATCGGGCATTATAACGTTACTCTGGTGAGAAGTACAACGGATTTACAATGAGCCCAGAGCTTCTCTGTACTTTAATAGATAAATGTTCAATCAAAGTATGTTCCTCAACTTAACAATTCTTCTAAAAATAATAACCAGATTCCTTTCATGAGCTGTTGACACCTAGTACAACTGATCTGGTTCACAGACGACTAACTTCGATTCAGGGCTTCATATTATGGCCTTGATTACATTATTAAGATTGCAACAACTTTGTCGCTTTGAACACTGACTGCCAATAAATAAATATACTTTCACTGGAATCCCTGGTACTTTAGACAACATCTTCATTACTACTACAATCTTGAATACTTCATTCACTGTTCTTCACTGACGCTTGAACATATAAATGAACTCCTTTCAGTGAGTATAACTTCAAGACTGTAGATGTCTTCTTGAACCTCTGTCTATACCCTGTCTTCAATTCTTCAGATTCCTATGCTTCATGAACTGTCTATCTTTAATCAATGCTAATACATTGAAATCTTCTGGTAACACTTATACACTGAATCTTTATCATTTCTGAAACCCTAAAAGTCTTTAATCTTTATTCTTCACTGAGGCATGATCATATTAATGAACTTCTTTCAGTGACCTGTAAACAGACTTCAGGCCTTCTTCTAATCTTCTGATTCTTTGTATTTGCCTTGTCTTCATTCTTCCTGATTTCTTGTGTAGACGTAGTATTATTAACATGTCCTGTTCTAGTGTTGTTTTCATGTTGAGTTATCATAACATTTCTCAGGCCTAAGATATTCTCTGATTGATGGGATCCTTTATAAAAGGTCTTTTATAGTTCTTTAAGTAAGATTTCTCAGGCCGGATGAGGCTCGACTTGCTTTAGAGGAAGTGCATGAAAGTATATGTGGCCAACACTTTGGGGCAGGTCCTTAGCCCATAAAATTACTCGATTAGGCTTCTATTGGCTAGAAATGATGGTTGATCCCGAAGAACATGTTAAGAAATGTGATCATTGTCAGAAACATGCCCCTGTATTAAGGAAACCTCCCAAAATGCTGACTTCCATAAACTCCCCAATCCCATTTGCTATGTGGGGAATGGATATTCTCGGGCCTTTCCCAAAGGCTATGGCTCAAAGGAAATTCTTGATTGTGGCAATTAACTACTTAACCAAATGGATTGAAGCCAAGCCCTTGGAAAAGATTATGACTAAGCAAGTCTCTCAGTTCTTGTGGGAGAATATCATGTGTAGGTACGGAATTTCCCGAATCTTGATGACCGACAACGGAATATTGTTCAATAATGAAGAGTTCAGAAAGTATTGTGAAGAGAACGAAATTGATTTGAGATTCACTTTTGTTGCTCACCCTAAAGCCAATGGGAAAGCAGAGGTTACAAATCGTATCATTCTAGATGGGTTAAAGAAGAGGATTGAAAAATCTAGGAATAATTGGGTGGATGAAGTACTGCCAATACTCTGGGATTTTAGAACTACATGTAGAGTTAGTACAGGAGCAACACCATTCATGCTAGCATATGGGGCATAAACGGTCGTTCCAGTGGAGATATCTCATTCAGCTCCAAGGATCAAAGCATATAATGTTGAAGAAAATGAAGAGGGGAAAAGATTAGCCCTGGACTTGATAGATAAAGTGCGAGATACAGTGCATGCAAAGATCGTGGATATCAGAAAAAAGCCTCTTTGTACTACAACCTGAGGGTGAAGGTGAGGTTCTTCAAGCAAGGAGATTTGGTCCTAAGAAAAGTGGATGCTTTTGAAGTAGGGCAGAAAGGAAAGCTCGACCCAAATTGGGAAGGGCCATACAAGGTTAAGTGCGTTCAAGGAAGATGATCTTACAAATTGGAAACCATGGGTTGGGAAAAAGTATCTGAGACTTGGCATGCTCAAAACCTGAAGGTTTACTACATAGATCGTACTTACTATGGTGGTAACAAGGTTCAAAAGCACCTTGAAGCTTTGCATGCTTAGGATTTTATATCTCAGTTTTAATAGGATTTACATTTTAGTTGGTGACTATCAGGGGCAAACCCATCTTATGTAAGGTTTTGAAAGCCAAGTTATGTTTCAGAATAAAAGTTATTCTAAACTTTGAAAAACCAGATTATGTTCTTGAGTTAAAGTTATTTTAAACTTTGGAAGATGAAGTTGTTGATACATTGCCTACTTAGCAAAGTTATGCTCTGATAGATAAATAATGAATGAAAGAGAAATTCAGAATATACTTTACTTTGGATAATACTTCTGAGTCCTTAAGTAATCATCAGTAGCTTCTTTTGTACAACCACATTTCCTGTTGAAAAGCACATATCTCTCTTGCTTCTCCACCTATGGGAATCAACTGCTTAAAGGAGATCACCTTCATCTACCACCTCTCCCGTACAATAGGATCCGCTAGTAAGAACTAATGGTACTCCCTTTTCGGAAAACAGCTTCTTCCCTTATGAAGAATAGTGTTGAACCAATCCACTTCTTCTGATGTTGTGTGATGTACATATGCTATACCTTTTTCCTCCTGCCTGCTATTTCTCCCACTTAGTTGAAAAATCCTCTAAACTATTACTTAAGCTTTTATCTCCCCCTTAGAGAAGGAATGTATGCCATTGTCTGAAGGAGTTCTCATATTTCACTTGATTGGAAAAGAAATAACAAGTTAGAATCTGATCAACCATGTCCCTTTAAATGCTGCAGAAATGGTTTTACCATTGATCATCCTGTTCACCAATCTTCCCAACTCCTTATACCTCCCAAATGTGAGATCACCAATTGTTACCAATTGTTATGTCCCAACTGGTTAGGTCCCGAAGTATTCTAAACCAATCTGTAAATGTTAGGTCCCTAAGAGTTAGGTTATAATCATAAATAGATTCGAGACCCGAGGTATCAAGAACCATGTTTAGGGATAGGGAATGGGATATGGTGTTTCTCTTTCTTCCTCATTGTGAGTGTATAATTCTGTATCGTGTACCTCACAAGTGTTTCACTCTTCTATCCACTCGTGTTTATACTCATTCTCACAAGTGTATCACTCCTCTCATAGCTTAAAAATCTAGCTGTACCTGCAAGGAAAATCACCTTAGCCATCCTTAAGGAGGTCACATGTGGTGCAATGGGAGTTCGCAAATCCCCATCCTTGTTAGACTCGTCAGATGAGTCTGAGTCATAATGTACAAGTTGCTAGTTTCCCGTTCAGGGTTCCAGATTTAAAATCTGGGAAGGTAAACAATGATCCAAAGAATTTAGCATAAAGATCACGGTTTCCTTCAAATGTCTGTGAAGACATTTCCTTGCGACTCATTAGGTAAATCTGAATCATTGTCAACAAGTTGCCGATCTGCACCTATGTCAGATCCACTATCCACAGATACATCCAGGGGATTTAAGCCTGGGGAGGTAGACACTGACCACTGACATAAGGCTATTGGATCAGTATCCTCTCCTAACACTTATAAAGACAATTGGTCCATTAAAGAACCTTGAACAATCGAATCTGACCGTAAAATGGTTGAAACTCTTATTTCCGTCAACTCATCCTTTGTGTGTGTAACCTCTCCTTGTGCATCAAGAATTGTTTATGTTTGATTTGGGGACACTACATCGAATAACCTGGCGAATTTCAATAGACGCACCCTGTTGAGAGGATGAATCTAGTAACTATTTTGTTCCTTTTCAGCCATCACATCTTTTTTGAGAAGATGTATGGGGGCTTGCAGTTGCCTCAGTTTAAATACTACTCATCTTTGTAGGAGACAGAACTGTTGGGTTGACTTCAAAACCTTCCTTATGTGGTGCACTAAAGCACTTTCTCCCTCACGCTGATTCATACTTCATTTTAGTGGTAAGAGAGTGTTGGTTGGTTCTGTTTCCGTGTTTGTCTTTACAGTCTGGGATATAAGTTGTGGGTTTTTAACCTCATGACTATCAATGAAAGAAGGCCATTGTA